>NC_049209.1:15180717-15491342 GCF_013347855.1 Anguilla anguilla
TTCAGATGTGAAATCGTAAATATCTGAAAAACGATATCTGCCCTGTTGACACAAAAACTAGTTAGATGAAGCTACTAGCCAAACTTGGTATGTCTTGCTGAAAAGCTGTAGGAGGAGTAGCATACAGAATCTTGATGTATAAAACTTTTTTCTGAATTATTTATTCTGTGATCTGAGGTGTTATTTTGAAAGCTGAAAGGGTATACAATTTCTTTATGCAAAAATAAATTAGACCGTAAGTAAGTAGAAGTAACCGTAGAAAGTATTTAAGAAATAAGATTTGTGATGTGGGTTTGTGTGTAATAAGTATTTGGAGGATAGGGGCTCCTTTTATTTTACTGCCATTTATTGCCCTGAGCACTGATAAGGGAACGAGTTGCATTGTTGGCCCAAAAGGAGCTGCTGCAGACGATGAGTTCAAATTTGCAGCATACTTGTACAGTAGCCCATTTTTAAATAAATTGTGGGTCTTCGCTTTATCCCCATTCTGTGGGCACCGTTGCCCACACCACTACGAGAGAAGGTGCTACCAAGGGGATGATCTGTGTTCAATCTGATAAAGTCCATAAAAATACAAGTGAAAATAACTTATGTGTCCTCTCAATGGGTTTTCCTAAGGAAACTTGTGTAATAATTGATTGGCCACAACTTGTACAAGTTGGAGACAACACCAGTACGAGATAACAAGAAACTATTAATTACAAGGAAATTAAACACGTCACTGACAAACATCTGATGTTACCAAACATGAGGTGTGAAGTGTAATGCAAATGGAGCGTGAATGACCGCTTGTATGTGCACCATGAGATCAGTAAACAGGTGTTGCATAGGCAAAAAGAAAACCAACAAAAAAAAAAAGTAAAAATAAGCTGACTGCACAACCACAGCCACCCAGTTGCGTGGTGGAGAGGAAAAGTGTGAGCTGCCACAGAGTGGCAAAACAGCCTTCTAATAGACGCAGGCCAGGTGTTGGCAATCAAATTAGGTTGAGCACTGCCCCTACCTGACACACCTGTAAATTACTCTGTTTCCCTCCAGCTGGGAAACAGAGGAGCACAGAAGACACGGTCGTTACACTTGCTTTCCAAAGTGAAAGATGTAATGTAATGTAATTATCAACAGTTACTAAGGAGAGTAGAACTTAAGCGGGACTTGACAAAGGGTCAATTTTGCCACAAGAGGGCTCTGTTTACATACTGTCACATGAACATGAACAAGTTTTTTTAATGCGTGGAAACATAAAATTTGGGTGAAAATCAGGTTAAACTGATAAGCACCTTTTTTGAAAAATCTGAGTATTTTTCGGTGAAAATCAGTACAAACCAAAAAAAAAAAAAAAAAAAAAATTAGCCTTATCTATGGAGTTGCAGGTTCATAATGTATGGAGTTCCCAGTGTTTGCGTTGGTTTCCTCCCACAGTCCAAAGTCAGGGCTCACTTGCAAAAGAGATGTTAATCTGAATGTGACTATTCTGTTTAAAGGAGTACCATGGTGATTTTCACACTTTCTCGGTTTTATGTGCTATTTCCACAAGAGGCATTGAAGAAACACAATGAGTAAAGTATTAAATATGTCCGTTCTGTATTTTTGGAGAAATATGCGTTTTAAATTTATCGTCCTATTTTCAACCGGTTGAGAAAGTTGTCAACTTGGTGCGTCACGAACACAGTAACCACTCCCCTTTCCACGCCCCGTAAACCCATGGATAACTCGAGACCCATAGTTTGCGCCGCTGGCTTACAGGCAAGACAATGCAAATATTTGACTAACGTTAGGTTCACTTAAATTAGAGTGCCTTTTAAGGACTATTAGATTATTTCTGGTTATATTCATTTAGCTAGCTAGCTAGCTAACGTTAGCTAACTAGGTTTGCTTTCATAAGGCAATGTTATCGATAACGTTAGCTAGCTAGTTTGCTTTTATGAGGATGTTATAGTTGTGCTTTTAGCTTAAATTATAACTGGATATAAGTCAACGTCCTTATCTTAGCTATCTATCGATACTTGATATACTACTAAGCTAGCTAGCTTGTGAAAAGTCTCCCAAAAAGAGCACTTATCATGGGGGTAGCTATGGTAACGGGGCACGGTCTGTCAATCATAGCTAACTGACAGTTCTCATTACCACGCTCAGACGGTTCGGGTGAACTTTTATAGTGTGAAATTTAGGCTTAGAAAAATACGTTTTAAAGTACATTGAAATGACTGAATAATAAAAAAAATTATGCACATTTGTTTTGTTGTTGCCTAAAGACAACTGGGAAGTGTCACGTTCAGCCACCATGTTACTCCTTTAAATAATACAATAAAAAAATAAGGCTGTGTTATCATCAAACATGTGAAGAATGTGCCTTTTCAGAGCAAAAGCTCACCTTCCTTCTGCCAATCACTCGTTATGTAATCCTTTACATGGAAACGTTCTCTTTAATAATTAAGATAAAAATTTGTATCAGAATACAAGGTGAGTGCTGGAAGCCTGAAAGACAGGACACAGCATAGATTGAGAGACGAAGTGAAAACAGGAAGGAATTATAGATAAAACTGGATCTCCCTGGAGCAGGGAGAAATGTTGTAAAGAGTATGTGGTCTGAACAGGAGACGCAATGCAATCAGCTTTTATGGTTGGCAGTGGATCACTTATATGCCTCTAAACTGAATGGAAAAAAGCTATAGAGGCAGAAAACTGCAGTTTTCAGCCAGGGAGATTGAAAGGTTATCTTATTTCAACACTGACAGCATTCAGAATTTACATTGCGCTTTTCCAGTGACTGAAGCAAGACCACATTCTCGAGGGGAACATCCGTTATCTGGGGATAATCTTTCAAAGTGTGGCTGAAGGACAACATTTCTGTCATGTAACATGCCAGAAGATAGTATTTCTTACACAACTTGTGGTTCTTGGGCACGAAAACCCAGCTGCTGTTGGACGTCCATGATGTAGGCACACGTCTCCGAATGCCGGTTTGTGAGGCCTCTGTGGGAATTGTCACAGTCGTCATTTCGTCTTCTGCTTTTCCCAGATTGTCAACCCGTGTGTCTGCTGCCTGCTGGTGCACATCTCAGCGCCGCTGTGGCTCGCTCAGGTGCGGGAAGAGACAGTTAAACGTTCTCTTGTCTTGCTGGCTGCGCTCTGTGTTTCTCTGTTCCCGTAGGTGCGTGATTTGATTCAGGAACCATCTGCTTCAGAAGATGTCCCTGTGGCGTGAGGTCCAGGTTTTAAAACGGCACGGCCCTATCTGCGATTAAAACTGCTGAAGCACTGAGAATATTCGTGGCCCTTGTGTGCAATGAACACAGCTGAGACCTACAGACGACCGGAAAATGGATGTTGTGGTTCAGTATGGATTCAAAGTTTTCCCGTCTTTTGTTAAACAAACTTTTGAATTGCACATCTTTTTGGCAGTCCTTTCTACAATAAAACTCTTCAGGACTTTCCAAATTCAATTAAATAAAACCCTTACCAAACGGAGTATACAAGCTGCTCCGGTTAGAGAACAAATGAAGGGCTTTTTCAAAACACCAATAAGTGGTTGGCTTCCTCAAACCAGTGGGGGGTTCAATGTTTGGCTCTGTGCTGGCTCTGTACAGGTATATGGTCACAGATGGACTCACACCATCAGTGGACTGACGCCAAACCGGTGCAAGTGGGCGGGTCCCTTGGCTTGGACCGCAGTGCTCTTCTCGTCAGGATAGCAGATGGGAACAATGCCCAGAGCAACCTGCGTGTGTAAGTGACATCAACGCACTTGGGCAACGGCACCTTGCTGCTCTGACACAACATGACACACTCCTCTCCGTTTTGTTAGTAAGTGCGGCAGTCCATCCATCTGTGGTATGCCTCTCTGCTGCCACATAACACCTACCTGAAAATCAGCTCTGTTATCCTGGTTTCTGTTTCCGTATATTGCAGTCACATTTACACAACAGGGCACTGGTGCACCGTTTTTGACGCTTGCTTAACTTAAGGAAATGAAATACAAAATAATAATTTATTTAGGTGTGACTTTTTTGGCTTTTGATAAAGCAATTTGGGTAAATGTCTACAGTGTGATGCAGCAGGAATTTGAGTCTAATTTGAACCTAAAAGCTTCTGGTGATGCTCAGTTGCCTAATCTCTACACCACGTTACCAAATTATTCACAGCAATTCATTCGCTATGTAAGGAAAGAACATGATTTTGAGATAGAAATAAGATTTTTTCAGATTGCTTTTAAACATGGTAGAGCATGTACATTAGAGGTCTGCATCAGGAGCAACACCTCAGCCAGTTGTTGACAATAATTAATAGTCATTGCACCTCTGCAACAGACAGCACAGGAGCAATGTCCTCTTTCTTTCAATATGTGTTTGCATAAACTATACTGTATCTGTAAAATAGATGATCTAATCATCATAACAGGCTAGCCAGCTAGCTTTAGCTGTGTTTATCCTTCTGTTAAACATGACGTTAATAAGGCTGTTTTAATTTACTAGTTGAGCATAAAGGTACACTACGAAAACTGGAAGCTTTGTGCCATTGTTATCAATCATTGTTAACAGCTGGCAGAAGTGTTGCTATGCTACTATTTGTAATCTTCGTCACAGAGCTTAAAATAGGCCCGATACATGGCCCAATCACTGCATACCTTCAGACCCTGAAGGTTTGGATCAGAACACAGACCTCTAATGTAAATGGAAGCTCTGCTGAGTGCTTAATACTTCCAACCCAGCACTCTCCCTTGGCTTCAGTTCTCAAATGCCTTCGTAGAAAGAAGTTAAACTAAATAGCATTTTATGCTCTAATTAGTGCTCTAAAAATATATTTGAAATGGTCATAGCAAACTGAAGAGTTATTTGATCCTACGGGAACCTAAAGATCCTCCGTGGCTTTTTGGCTAAATAAAAAGAGAAAGCAGCCAAGCGTTTCTTTCAAGCCTGCATACTGCAGTCCTCATTTGGAACACAGTGGGTCCAGTCCATGTCATTACATCATTCTGCTCTCACTTCAGGAAATGACAAAGATGACACCTTTTAGCAGGCAGGGTAGCTAAGTGCAGGCGTTCCTGTCCAAACCATCCCACAAGCCAGCTTTGTGCACAGAAGAGGGGTGGGTGGGTGATAATTATCACTGCAGGGTAATTTATAAAAACAACCATAGAAATTGAATCATATGCCCTTTGCTTACTGGTTACACAAAGACCAGGTGGTAAAAACTGGACAAAAGCCTCTTATGAGCATGTTTTTTGCTGTTTACTTTACTTACCTGACAGTTCCTTTACACATTCAATAGGTTGCAATAATTATTATGGGTCAGCATTGCAGAGCATCTGTCGCCAAAGTTTCCCTTATGCAAGGATACACAGTTCCATGCAACCAGCTTGTAACATGGAGTTACATTCTCTTGAGATGACTGAACATTTGTTTCGGAGATAATTAGGTCTCAGCAACACAAGTTGCATGTTCCCACAGAATTCGCACCTTTGTCTACCCTCTTCTTTTCTATCTTATTTTATATTGTATTTTGTCTTTTGTTTTCTCCTTTCCTTTTTCTATTTACTTACCAAACATGTTCATAGGCTTGTCTCCTCACTGTGAAATCCTCAGCCAGTTTGGAAGAGTATGTGCTTGTCTGAGTTCTCCAAAACTGTCCGAGAATGTGTCGCCACCCGTTGTGTCTTTTCACTCCACAACTGTTCAGTAATTTCATGCAGATAATTCATTAGCACACTTCACGAAGGCCCCTATCTATCATCTATCAGATGAGTTACTGTTGAACAATGACACAGGGACCATCCTGCATTACTGAAGCTGCCCCTGTCAGCCAATTATAAACTGCCCTGTGAGGCTGCCAGCTACTAGACCAAGGCAGACCTCACACACTGAAACCCAGTGTTTTAATGGGATGAGCCAAATGGCAGGCCAAGGCTGTTTATTTAACATAAGGATAATGTTCTGGTTATGTGCTCAAGTCTGAGTAAAATAGCATTTCCATGGAGTTTTGTTCTGCAGGACTGAGGCATGAAAGCTTTCCCTTTATATCTTGTGGTTGACATGAAAAGAAATGCATATGAGGACAATGAGTACAGTTGCATAATGGTGTTCTGGTCTGTCCTGTCAGATGTCAACTTAATAAGCAGGGAAAATCCAGCTTCTGACTCCCTCCTTTTTTATTTTTTTTAAAGATGAGGGATTTCTTTCGATTTAAGCCCATCCGGTAATAGATTCGGCGCAACCACGATTGTGCTCTGCCACCCACCCCGTGCAGCGGCGCTGTGACAGGGCTGACAGAGACTGTGTCCCTCACCCGAAGGCATGGAAAAGCCATTGTGATTGTTCAGGGAGAGAGGGAGCCCCCCCCCAGCTGGTTATGAAAGCTCCAGCCTTGAAACCACTGTTTGCTGTAAATGAGTGGCTTACGCCTTCAAATGCATAAAGGAACAAGGGGCTTGCGTTTTGGCCACAGCCCACACTAGTCAACGGTGGCTACGGTACAGGTTTGAGCAGCCCATGGAATTTCAGTACCACCTGAGGGGGCTGGCCATTGCAATGGGACTTTTATGTACTGCTTGACTGCAGGGCAGGGCTAGACGTACACGAGCAGGTCAATCCCGGGTCTCTCAATGACACTTCGCAGGGTGGGCTTGGGAGAGATTAATGCCTCTCCAGATCCTCCTCTGCCACTCCTGCATTCAATTTCCTGCACAGCCTTGCCTAGAATGCTTCATTCTTCTCTGACCGCTTTGTTTGCCATTTGCGTGGGAGGAGGCGCACCGATGTCCTTGTCTGAAAGCAGGAAGGAGATTGCTGAAAGGAGATCAGGACAGAGGGTGCTCGGTACACAGCTGGACATTGCAAGCTACTTGTAATTGAAATACCAGGACACAATAGTCTCTGGACAAGGAAGTACATGTACGTAGCAATGTTCTCTTCTTTCGTACAGCATGAAAATGTGCATGCACATAACCATTCCACTAGATGTCACTGCTCATCTCTAAATGCTTCAGTCAAAACAATGAAATTGTACAGACACCCGTCACAGGAGAATGTTGGATTAAATAATTTAACATCAGGGAGGCGTATCGCATACAGGTACAGTGTGTTTTTTTAACTGGAAAATCCAATTGAGGTCACTACTGAGCTAATTAAACAGCTAAGGCACAGCTGAAATGTGTGGCTTTGTCATATGCACTCATGGGTGAGACTGATATTTTTCTACACTGCAGGCCTTGTGGTGCTAACTGTAAGCTTGTGCTAATCAGAAGAGAGACATTTTTCTCACTGGTGACGCAGGTAGCCTGTGGGTGCCTGATGTATTGTTAGAGAAGCTAATATAAAAGTGACCTGAAAAACCCTGACTGACTTAAACTCACCCTGTCATTGGCAGGAGAATAAGGCCAGTCACAACTACCCACTGCAGGCTCTTTGTCAT
Source organism: Anguilla anguilla (assembly GCF_013347855.1). Taxonomy (NCBI): domain Eukaryota; kingdom Metazoa; phylum Chordata; class Actinopteri; order Anguilliformes; family Anguillidae; genus Anguilla; species Anguilla anguilla. The sequence goes on from NC_049209.1 coordinate 15,188,125, forward strand.
TGTCCACCAGTGACAAGCCCCAGTATGGCCTAATGTTTATATACAAAGTGCAAAGCATTATGATTTGATGTTCCTAATAGCTATATCTGTGCAGAACAAATTTCTGAATTTTAGATATATTTCATATTAATAATAACATTTACCCCATTCTAAATTATACTTCTGTCATATTCCTTATTGTTTATCTTTCCCTCTATATTTATGCTTCCTTTGTTGTGCAGTTCATAAGCTCAGTTTTAAGGGTTTTAGCACGTTGCCTTATCCTTACAGAGCCTTTTGCCATGTAATCCTTCAGTGTGGGCTTCTTCACCAAAAAATGAACATTAAGCCAGATAGACTCCCTATTGCTCAGAACGATTCAAGTCAATAAGTCTCGCCGTACATTTCACAAACTGCCCCTGAACCCTGTTGAGCGCCACTTGTGTCCTCTGTAGTAGAGATGATTGAGCTCAATCAACCTTTAAGCCCTCAGGGGTCCAACCCGACTGGACTCCAGCCACAACACAGGCGTATTTCACGGCACTGTGGCATATTGTGCCGCGTCCTGGGACTGCAGCCCGCATCAGGTCCATGTCACGCATCTCAGTGCAGTACCTCCTGCTGACGGAGCGAACGGGATGAGCCCTAATTCCACTGAGGCCCGGCCTGACTGAGTTTGCATCTGATTAATGGTCTCCCTCCCTCTCTCGCTCTCTCTCTCCTGCTCTCTGTCTCTGTCTCTGTCTGTCTCTCTCTCTCTCTCTCTCTCTCTCTCAAACAACAGCTGGTGCCTGCCTTGCAGTATGTCTCCTCTGGTATCTTCATCCCTCGGAAACCGTGCACATCCTCACTCGGGCAAAGGAAATACTGACTGTGTGCACTTTCCACGCTCCCAGCCTCATCATCTGAGCATCGCTGGCCTTTTTAGAGGTGACACCCATTCACATGGCAGGTGTTTGCATTGCGTACATTTCCCACATGATCTGCCACTGATATCTTTTTATTGTCGAGCAAGATGATGTGCTCTCAGCATATTAAGTGGAATGACCTTTATTGCTATGGGGCAGGCCCATTTGTCTGAGCCTGGCAGGACATGGTGGAAGGTTATCACAGCCTCACGATGCCTGCCTCTCTCAGACTTATGTGTCATGGGCATTGCCATTTTTTTTCTTTTATTTTTCACGTAGCAGAAGATCTTATCCAGGGTCATTTCATTTTAAATGAGAATTTATTCTCGGTTGCCCCTCCCGGTTAAATAAATGTCTCTCATTATTCAGTTTAAATCATCACTGTAAATGTAGGAGGAATATATGTGTATTCACCTGATTAATAATGTGAGCAAGCACCAGACCTGGTTAAAAACATTCTCAGACCATTCTCAGATTCTCGGGTACAGATGCAGAATCACTGAAGTATTAATGCTAGTTGACTATGCTGACCATGGGCAGAAACACGCTTCAAACCTAGAAAACACATTTTCCATTTCAAATAATAGATCTTTGATAATAAGTGCTTTGGAAAATGCAAACATTTCAAAATGCATGCTGTAAAACTCGGAGCAGCAAGATGCCGTTCTGCCACGTTTATAATGCTCCCGAGGACATCAATACATTATAGTGTCACTCATGCAGGACAGATAACTCAAGGCCTTGTGCTGCCCTTCAGTCATGAATCTACATTAAAGGATTTGTTCCCAGTTAAACTAAAGCAAACTGTACCGCATTGCTTCATTTTTGTGCAGTGTTTTCATTTTTTATAACAGTTAAGCCGGAAAGGAGTGTTATTAATGAAATTCCTCAAAAAGACCTTGCAAAGTGCCCTCCCGCTCGACAAGTAATTTACACATCATATCCACAAGATGTCACTATCTATCTCTGTTAGTTCACTTGCACTGACATGGCTGTTTGTAGAGTGCGCAAAAAGTGTTCAGCGATAATTAGCGTGTAACCTTCCTTCTACTGAAGATTTAAATGAAGCATATTTGCTCCGACAGTTCATATGCGCTTAGAGCTGGACATGCAGAGTTGTTCCTTTAATGCTCGCCTTATGACTCATATCTAATCTTCTCTGAGATATGCAAATGTATGCGCAGCACTTCCTTTTGGCAGTGCTGAGGCAGGGAGGGCGGCTCTCGCCTGGCCCCCGTCCTGGCGAAGACGAGGCGCCATCGTAAAAACATCCACGGGAGTTACAACAGTCACGGACACGCCAGATTATTACGGGCTGTTCCACCTACTCATGTGCCATTAGTTCTTATTGTTAACCAAAAGCAACTCTGGAGGGCGAAGGAAGGGACAGTAATAAGGTATTCCTACTCCGGTGAGATGGTAGGAATGCCCTCATTCTATGGAACAGGTCTGCAGCAGCCAGAGAGAGGTGAGTGTGCTACCAGGTTATGATCAACCAAAAATTACACTTTGTTATCGGCAGTGGGTTCACCACAGCCTGAGCTGAAAGACGGAAAGCAAGAGGAGTAGGAGGTGAGAGGCATGAAGAATCCCATATTGTTAATAATGGCCACAGCTGCTGTGGGCTGGGCTTGCAGTGACTGTATACATTTGACAGGGGCCCTGTCTGTCAGCTTCTGTTTGCAGCACACAGGAACGAAGGTGACAAGATCCCCACTCCCGCTCGCCTACCGGTTACCATGGTGTCTGCCTGCGTCGTGATCTCTCTGCAATTATCAAATCAGGAATAAAAACGGATTTTCTCTTCTTTTCAACGCTTTGAGTACACTTGTGTCAGAACGAGGACTGACTGTATCGAATCACATTGTTTCCCATGGAAAACTGAATCAGGGGATACATAGTTTTTTTCTGAAGAGGGAATCCAAGCCATTTGTTGACAGACTCAAGCACTTCTTGCCAGGAACCATGAAATATAGAATCGCTGCTCTGTACCTATCATATATACTGCTGGCACAGGCTGCAGGCAGCGCTTAGATGAAAACGGAGCCCTCTCTTTGAAGTCATATAATTTTCATCCTAATCTGATGGATTCTTGGTGTTTTCATTGGCCCGAGAATATTGTTGCTGTTTGAAGATTAATAAATATGACTGAATACCAGGGTTACCTTGGTGACCGGGTCTAGCTTATACATTGGCGACAGGGCCTAGCTTATGCAAAGGAATACAAACATGGAATATTCACCTACACTGTATACACTGAAGATAAAGGGAAAAGGAGCACTGGGTAGGTTTTTAAGGATGTTCATTGAATCAGACACCCTTAGAAAATACAAAATACACTTGTGTTTATCAAGGGTGTCCATTGAATTGGCGACAGCTAAATAAAGCAATTTTAATGATTGTAGATAAACAGAACATTATGCCAATGCAAAAAGGCAGAATCATTTAAAAACTGGGCCTGGGCATAATCTACATTTGCACACAGCTCATCAGCTGCAATTTAAAACATAATCAAGAAAATAAATAATTATATTAAAAACTCTCCAAACAGCTGTACACCAGTGTATTTCTTTCTTTTTTTTTTTTACAAATGTGTCCCTTGTGTGCTCGTGCTGGTGATTATGAGGAACAATCCCAGTGACAGATGCAGACCCTCTGAGTATAGCCCATTTTAGCTGGGTTGGCTGCTTCTTGATTGGTCAATGGCTGCTATACAGGAAAGAGGCCTGGATCATGGAAACCCTTTAAAGTGGGCCACGGGTGAGTCAGATCCCTCGGCACCGGAGCATTATGGCAGCCAATGGCATTTGGAGGGAGCCAGAGACACACAGAGACTGATAGATTTACCAATTAATGAGGCATCAGTGCCCAGATGGAGAGGCTGAGGAAGAAATGTTTTGCTGCTACACTAGCAGGAGAAGGTTAAGCAAAGTGACAACAAACTCAATGCGCTTGTTTAATAACAATTGCAGCATATTGAATGGAGCAATCACATTGAGCAGGAGCAATCATACATGGACACCATTCATTCACACTGCATGTAACTGGAGAACAACTGTGCCAATATGTTTTTCAGGCTCTAATCATCAGGACAAAAAGGCTGCTTTCCATGATAAACTGGCTCTGAAACATCAGAGTTTCCAGAATTTCAAGAAACTCAGTGTGTAATATCATATTCCTGCCACCATGTGATGCCATCCAAGAGGAAGCAGATTAAATTTCCCTGGCTAGTAGAGCTAGAGTGAGCCAGACCATCTGTGAAGAGATGTAGTGAATCCTATTAAGTTCTGTGTTTAGTAACAGGGAATATTTGGAGTTCAGTCACTTGTTAAGCCAACGAGAGAGAAGGGTGGGAAGGATGCAAGTAAGGACAGAGAGTTCTACCTGTTAATGCTGTTGACATAATCCGTGTCAGAGGACTGCACACTGGTGTTTCTGTGTCAGTTGTGCTACTAAGCTAACCAATGAAGAGAGTTGGAGTGTCTTCAAGTGTGAGAATGTAAACTATCGACCAGTGGTTCTAAACCTTGGTCCTGGGGGACCAAATTGTATGCTGGTTTTTGTTCCAACCACAATTTCAATCCCAGAATTTTAACAAGCTGTTAATTTTTAAAAATGAGGTGCTTTTCATTTTTAGATGGATTATTTACTCTCTTAAGCCACATTATGTTATAAATAGCTAGGAATGCCATGAAGAATAAAAGACCTGTGTTCACATTGTGCTTATTGTGCTATATTGCAAACAATTACATGAACAGATGAACATTCTTTTCAACTGACCAAAATAGAGGCTGAGGTGAATCAATCGGATGGATGAAAAGTGTGGAAATATGGCTACTAAACCTAACGATTTGGTAGATAATGAAGAATTAAAAGACAAAGTAAATGACAATGAGCCAAACCCGCATTGTGTGATGTGTTTAAGAAAAAAAAAAGACTTAAACATGTGTTCAACAACCTAATTAGGAGCCTATTGATTAATCTCAGTCTTTAATTTGATCAATTTAAAATCGTTACTTCTTTATATCACTTTGTAATATAGCACAATGAGTACATAGGACTTTGATTCTTCATGGTGTGCATAGCTATTTCCCTCTAAACGTGAACACCTAATTAAGAAGAATGTACAACTTTTTTGGTATTATAATTGTGATTGATATGAAAACCAGCATGCACAGTGGTCCCCCAGGACCGAGGTTGGGAATCACTGATATATACGAGTGTAAGTTTGGCATGGATCATTTTTCATGCAATATATGCTCTTAATGTTCACATGCTCCAATCTTCAAGGACATTCCAGGAGGAACTATCTAATTATGAGTTTACTGCACATACATTTTGTTGACTGGAAAATGACTTTGATGCTATTGATGTGTTTCCCTGTATCTTTAAAAATGTAGCTAGTGAGCGCTCTTTGATGGTAAGGGATTGTAGAAGCTGAAATGTACTGCAGCTGAATCACAAAAACACAAATACAGAACCCTGGCTCTGGCTATTGTTTTGAATCTCAACAAATTTAGAAATCGCAATCATGCTAATTTCCCCTTTGACAACATTACATGGCCAAATAATGTTTTTAATTGTACCATTAAAAACTGACCTGTTTCCTGTTGTTTCAGAACCCCTTCCAAATTTTCTCAGAAACCTTGTAACAATAAATAAACTAGAAATTAACATATGAAATATTTCCTCATTGAGTCATTAATAATCATAAACATGATAAAAATAAACATGGAGAAAATAATGTTTGGTGCACAGTTGCAGCACTCAGGAGGGAAATGCCTACTTGAAGAACTAAGAACATCCAAGAACTGGTGTGTAAAATTAAATCAGTGAGCACATGAATTAATGCATAAATGTGTAGGCCGCAGGGGAATAATCCAATTGGCAATGTTTAATCCCTGGATAAATTATTTCATCACGATTGAGCACATATCAAAATGCTACTAATGGAAAAAAACCCTCAACACTGGAATCCGCCAAACATCTTAATTTCTGTTGTATATGGGAGGTCTGAAAATAGGGGGTAGATGTGGGAGGTTTATAGTAATCAGGTTATCTTGCCTTCCTCTTGTGACAAAAGCTATAAGATTACATTTTTATCAGATACAGATTCATTCCTCCCTTTTTGGAACTGCAAACACACAAAACTGGGGATTAAATAAGTAAACAGACCACCAGGAGTGGGTGAGAATGATTTTATTTGACTTTCATGTCACGTCCCATTTCTCTCCAAACAAACATGGACATTCAAGCCTTGTCTTGGGAAACTGGTTATTTCATGTATCTGATGCCACAGTTGTGGAGGAATTGCACTTCACTTTGCTCATTAATTTTCTATTCGCCCTGAAGAGCTGTGATGTGGTTTGGCTTCTGGCTGTCTTTGTGGGACTGGAACAACACAAATAAAGAAACAAAGTCATTTCTATTAGAGAGGGAAACTTCAAAGCCTTTATGAAACTTGTTTTTCAAGTGTGTATCTGTTAATGCAGAAGCTTCAGCTGTGATGGCACAATGGTTAGGTAGACCTTTTCACCCTTTGAAGAGTACATTTTTTGGAATATTTTTTTCATCATTCTAAATCGGTGTTCTAGAACTCCCTTGCTTTCAAGTACAAATAGTAATTGTTACATCAGTGTTAGAATGTTAAGTTAAGAACAATCTAATCACATATTTGTGATTTTACACCCTAAACGGCTAATGGAGGCTGGTTCACATCACTCACTAGGTTCAATATGCATTAATTTCTTGTGCACATAATCCATTTTGCCACACAAATTGCACCAATATCTAAATCTGTCTTTTAAAGAACTGTCTGTCATATTGGCTCATATTGGCTCATATTGCATGACAAATATGACACAATGCCAATAGGGTAGTATTACAGTGCTATTACCGACTTCAGCTGTATGGTCTGATCAAGGCTGTCATTAATATCCCTATCTACTCTGCTCATACCTTTCATCCCCGGGAATTTTCACTCTTAATTGTTGGAGGGTGGGGGATTAGGGTGATTTGTGGAAAACCAGGACACAGAGCTGGAATACTGGTTAACTCTCACCTCCACCGCTTGCCCATCACTTTGAGGTAGTTAGCTAATAATGGGGAGGATAAGAACAGCCACTAGATAGTCAGAGTGGTAGCAAAATCAAACCACAGATAGTCCTTCAGACACACACACAAAAAAAAAGAAAAAAAAAAGCTAGACCAGACAAAAAGAATGAATGAAGTAGAAGAATCCCTTGCCACAGTTTGAAAGTATGAATGTGGAGTATGAAAAAGGTGAACGCTTACGTGACTCAATCCTTTTTCTTCTAATTCAAATTTTGTTATGGACCTCTTCACTGATGATTTAATACCTGGGAACTATGTACTAGTTCACCAGAAAACATCAGAATGTGTGTGAACTTACATGACATGCACATATACTGCATAATTGATACTTACTGCATATAATACTTACTGGTATATATCGTGGCCCAGAGATGCAATCAACATTTATAAAAATACATTTTTGTTTTGAAAAACAACCTCATTTCTAAATATATGATAGTAAGTGGCGAACCAGTTGATGATCACACGCAGATTTGTGAAGAAATGTTTATAATTGATTTTCCCGGTGAACTGCCCTTCTTTGCCAAAATATTATATTATACTATATAATATATCATATTATATAATATAAATAAACTTTATAATACATACAGTTATTAACTATGTAAAATGGTCCCTGCAAGGGGATCGTTGACATCAACCACAGTTTATATCAAAGATGTGTTTTGTGAGATTGAAAATCTCTCAGAAATGCTGTTTACTCGTAAACAGTAAGCGTGCTAGTTATTGTCTGTCACAGGTCAAGTATATTGTGAGGAGTTATGTGGTCAGAGTGTGGTCAATACCAGCAGAAACCAAAAACTTTAGCCCCCACTCATGCCTGCCTGCTTCTGGTCATAGAGAAGGCATTTTGTCTTGCAACATGTGCACTACATCTGATATTCCTGAAAAATGCCTGGCTAAGTATTTAAAACACATTTGTATACAACTGCTTTACTGTTTAATGGAATATCAAAATAGACACTGCTGAGGACATGGCCATAGAATGTCCATTCAGTTTAAGACAATATTAAATAATATATTAAATAATATTAAATAAAAGACTACTCAGAAAACATCCACAGTAACATGAGAAGCTATTGCGGTGTAGTACAGCTGTCCGAAGGAATCAAATTTGTCATGCCACAGGGGTCTAAACCAATGTAAACAAAACATTATTTATGGATTGAAGTTGAATGGATGACTATTGACCGTAAAAGCAGGGATCAGAATCACAAAATGTAGCACTGAGCTGCTGCAAGAGAGCAATCATACCATACAGACCTGATAGAATGATCCTGAAGGATTTAGTTAAAACGTACTAGCTGGCGGAAAATAAAAGACAGTATTTTGGTGCTAAATATGTGCAGTTAATAATCCAATAGTCTAATCTAATACATGGCATTGTAAATGAGAAATGAGACAAATCAAATTAGATTATAAGATTATTAACTTCACACTGAGAAATAGCACTGCTGCTAATAATGAGTGGCTGTATTTATAATATTTTGTGTTATTGCACTGGAAAAATTTATACCGAATGAAACATAATTGAGAATTTATGTAAGGTTTAAGGTAGGCTTAAAAAGAGCAATAAGTACTTTTTATACCCCTATGAGACTCTAAACACATAAAAGACAGAAGATACTGTACATTTATTGTCTTTTTCAGCTGGTTCCGTTTCTACAGCATCTGCAGCCATGGCGGTTAAATAAAAACCTGTGCAATTACATGGCTCGGTAATGAATCCCCAGACAGGTGAGTAATATATTAGCCTGTCGGTTGCTTGGCTAACAAAGCTTTGTCTTCTTTAGTTCCATTGCATGACGACGACGTGCTCACTGGCTGACAAATGAGCCTCATTGTCTAAAGCATGGGTTTGCAGACAGCGTTCACTATTGGGACAGTGGCCTTAACTTAGTCTCAAAGCAGCAACCAACACCTCACTGCAATCAGTCCCCAGTGGACCAGAGAATCTGCTGCTCCTGGTTTCTTCGGGAATCTGATTCAGCACGAGGTTCAGGCTTGCATGCTTCAGATTCATGATTTACTTCTGCACTTCTATATATTTTTCCTTTTAATATTTGGATTTGGACTGGTGATTTCAAAATAGGGGTGTGTGGGGTTGTGGGTTTTTCCGAGATTTCCCCGTAATTGTTTATGGTATATTGGGACGATTACACTTTGGCGGGGTGGCATGCCCCATACCTATACAGCACTGAGAGTTTGGCACTTTTCAGGGTTTCCCACAGAAATAACCACACTGATGACAGCCTTTCAGTCCTTAAAATCATTAACTTCTGCACCTTCTGACCTCATTTCAACATACGGAATTCACAAACAACTTCACACAACAAAGCCTGGGGGATTTAGCATTTTTCCCCTCCTCCTTCTTCTTTTTCCTGCCTATTACATCATCACAAATGCTCTAGGCCCACAAAGGATACGTCTTCCCATTGTACATTTACCTACATCAGCTAATAAAAGCATGAGATACACATGAAAAATGGACATAAATAGAAGTACATATATTTGTGAATAGAATTTTATTAACAAAAACAGCATTATTATTATTAATAATAATAAACTGCTAGCAGTTTTAAGGTCCTAACTTACACATAAAACTCAAGGACATCTGCCCATACACTAGTGTCATCACAAGATACTCAGTTGTATCTATGTAGGCTGCACAAGCCAGAGGCACGTCTGCATCTACCAAAATAGATAGCAATCCACATAGAGCCACACTACTGGTGGATCATTTGCTGCTTCCATGTGTAACTGTTAGCACAGAGGAAAGGCTAAACGCTATTTTGGAGTCAGATATCATTATATTCATCTTGCTCCAGTAGCACCAGGTAAGACTAGGCACATTCCTTCGCCACTCAAATACTGATGGATTTATCTGAGGGGATTCTTACATACCTGAAAAACCGTAACGCACGCCACAACTGTGTACTTGAACAGTGCCTTAGCAATACCTTTTTGTTTATATTTATTTAAGGCATTTAATTCCTGGTAGCCTCCTTGCTCAAATGCACAACAGGAGTCACTCCCCCCCAAGAGGTTTAAATCATGACCATTTTGCACAGTTATACACTATATCATTGCTGCTACAGACATAATATAAGGGAGTGATATATAAATTCAGATTCAGACAACACTTTTCCTTTTAATATATTTCACCATAAAGACCACCAAGAAGAGTTAAGCATTTGTTTCACTTATACTTTCAAAAAACATTCAGCAAAACATCCAAGGTAACATTGCAAAAGAACACTTAAAACATTTGAAATATAAATAGACTGAAATAATCAGCAATGTCTCTAATAAGATACTTCCATTACTGAGCCACCTTTGACTGGAAGAGTTCTATGTAGCCAATTTTGATAAATACTCAAGTAAGCCAATAAGAAATCTTGAAAGCAGGTCATGGAGGTTATATCCTCCTGAGAAAAAAAAGTGTTTTATCTTTAGTATAAATACAAATGTTCAGGAAGACAAAAAAATATTTTCTAAAATATCTGTTATTTTATTTTTATTTAATGTTACTTCCAGTGTAGGCTTCAGCAGTGTAGAATATACAGTTCCTGAGATTAAGACCAGAGAGTCATGTCCCCTATAGGAGACTAAATTAATTGCTGGGTCTTAGGATATGTGTAAATTCACTGCTCTTTGTCACAAAGTGTAAATTTTGTAGTGTAACAGCCCACAGTATGAAGACTGATATATAGTGTTATACACTGTGTCAAGGGGCAAATAAACTAGTTTCATTGGGATGTATTTTGTGACCGTTTTTCTGTATAGAAGCAAAGGGTTTTGCTGTTCAGAAGGCTTTGCTGTGTAGAAGGTTTTGCTTTTATAAATAGAAGCAAAAGTGTTTTAACAAAATGTGTCCACATTACAACCGTCATCTACGCCTGTCATAAGTGATAAACAGATATACAAACAACCAATTAGATGATACCAGCGAGAGCTTCTCTAAGGTTCCATTACATTTTGAGATTACCACTGTACAGTTACTGATAGTATGTGGAACAAAGTACTTACAAATCCTTAAATGCACTCAGTATCTTTATGCTGAGTTGTAAGCATGATGGCATTAAGTACTGCAAGCAGTCACAGATACATGTCATGCATGTCCTTGGTGATGAATATTATCCTGGTTTTGTGTTTTTTGTTTATGCAGTATGTTCACGAGGCACAGGCAAATATATACATTTATACACATGTCTCTTTATCTTGGCTGCTGTAATGGGCAATCAATGTGAAAGCTGTACCTTTTAACACGTCAGCAATATGCTACGCCAGGATATCTACATGGATTAATGTACCTTTTAACAGGGGAAAGGGACTGATATGATACTCTCATTTAAGATGTAAGACATAATATATTTTAAAGCAAAACTGCTTTCAGCATGACACTGAACTGACACCGCACATCAATCCTACTGCAAGGCTTTTCACTGCATTGTAGACAGGCTCACAGAGAGGATCACCTGGAATCTGATTGAGATGAACTAGTTCCCGTATCCTTTTATTGAAGCGCAAAATCAGATGTGCAACACAATTTATGTGATGGAATGAGAGACTGAAGGGTGATAAGATTTTTGCGGGAACAAAACATTTCCACAATGGACAACTAGCTTCTTATTGCGTGCACAGCTGACTAACAGTCCCTTGCTATTCTACTCCTTGCTTTTCCTAATGCCTAAACTCAGTGGGTGTGATGGGGGATGGACAAAATGTTTTGGGGGCTGGATTGGTATTGATATGCCAGCTGCATTCTCCTTCCTTGGCCTAAGTTGATTCCAGTGTAATTTGGGGAAAATTACAAACAGTCTCCCAATGACGAAAGGTTCTGCCTTACACCTTGTCATGTCAGGCTTGGTGAAGAAAGCCTCTGCATACACTATCATCCCTTTAATTATATATATATAATCGATTGCCAGTTATCCTGGATATACCCGGCCATGACTCATTCATCATGGTAATGTCCTCTGCCTCTACAACCTTTCTGAGGGATGATGAACAGGTGGCTGCTTGGGAACAATCATGACCTATTAGATGCATCATATGTGACTCACTCCACTCAACACATTGGCCTTTTAATAGTTAGCTGTGGTACACTGCATCATTAAATCATTTGGAATCTCAAAATGTGTTTTAAATGTTCAGCAAATTGGGAACCAGCTGGACAAATGAACTTTTCAAAACATTTCAAGTGGATGTTCTTCTGATTTTAATGGTTCACAAACACATCTTTAAGTAAGTGTTTTGGACTTATTGACAAAGTAGCTGTTGTGGTGTGGGGATTGTTAAAAATAAACATTAAGAAATGTCCCTTCAACATTGTTATTCACACTAACCAAACAATACCATCAAACAGGCTTCAAATAATGCAGAATATCTTGAAATTATGGCAGGGAATAGTTCCATTTCCATTTCAATTCATGAATGCAAAAATGCCATTATTGCAATAAAATAGGAACATAATCATGCAACATGAAGGAGTTGCGAGGAGTGTAACAATTCCAGTATACCAAAACTGATTTATGCTTCTCTAATTCTGTGCTAGTTAACTGCATTTTGATAATTACATTTATGTCACTAAAACAGGACTAGATTTATAAAGATCATTAATGTAACTTTTCTCGGTGTTCCCAGGGACATGGTCTTTGACACCAAATTGTTCACATTTCTACTGTACAATCAAGGCATTATTATTATTTTTCAAACACAACAATCAAAAATGGTATACTCAAGCAAATATGCCTCCGTGCCACACTCAAATTAAAATGCAGCAGTGTGACTGACCGGGCATACTTGTATGAGGATGTACCACTGCATTCAGAGATGCATTGCTGCCACTGAGTTTGATTATGCTTTAAGCCAGAAATGATCTGGTAAAAACAACAAGCTCTCTGAAAAATAAGCACATGACTAGCTCTATGCAAACTGAATGTCGAAAGAGCCATCAAAGTATATTAAATTATGTTCTTGTCCGACTCACAGAAGTCGATTCATTTCCTTTTCACTGTAATCATCTTATTCAGCAGCTCACTCAGATTTATACAGGAATCAATGCTCATCATTGTGGTATCGACAAAAAGTTTGTCTATTAAGCAGTGAATTTGTCAGGGCTCTTGTGTTGTATCAGAGGCAATTATGATCTTATTAATTTCAACGTTTGGGTCATTGCTTATGAGTAAGGGCTTCAGCTCTTCTCTGTTGCCTTGTCTCCGCCATATTCTCATTTTTGAGAACAACCACACATAGAGGGGAGAGCCAGTCACCTCATGTTTGTAGAACAGAAACCTCTGGTTGAGGCAAAGGGTTTAACAAATGAACACGTTGTTCATTGCGGATGGCATGATAAGCAGAGCTTACAATTATAATTTGGCCAAAGGAGGAAGAAGAGTGAGGCAGGCAGCCAATATCACATTTTTGAACTGACAGAAACCAAAGAAAAACAGACAATGTTGTTCAATTTGGAAAAAAAAAAAAAAAAGTAAGAATCCAAAAAAGAGAAACAAAGAAAGTTGACATGGTTCAATGCTCACACAAGGCAAATTGTTCGTGTCCCATGGTGAGAGAAGGTTTAATGTGGCAATCATTTAAAAAGGCAAAAAAATAGATCTTTTACTTTGAAACCCCCCATGGTTTTTCTTGATAAATGCCAAATTTATTTGCAGATATACCTGTTCTGTTCATCTGTAAATACAGTGAGCTCCATAATTACATTTTTTTCTTGATTTGGCTCTGTGCACAATTTTTGATTTGTAATCAAACAATTCACATGTGATTTATAGTGCAGATTCTCATCTTTGATTTAATCATATTTTTGGTTTCACAATGTAGAAATTACAGCACTTTTAATACATAGCCCCCCATTTCAGGGCACCATAATTTTGGGACATATTTGTGTAATGTAAATTAAAGTAGTCATGTTCAGTACTTAGTCCGTGCATGCAAAGGAGATGTCACTATGTGAAGTCTGAGACCCATAGACATCACTAGGTGCTGGGTATCTCTTCTGGTGATGCTCTGCCAGGCCTGTACTGCAGCCATCTTCAGCTTCTGCTTGTTACAGTGGCTAGTTGTTTAAAGTGTTCACTACAGCATATGAAATGCATGTTCATTTGGATTGAGATCAGCTCGATGACTTGGCCAGTCAAGAATTGTTCAGTTTTTGGTGTTGAAAGACACCTTTATAGCTTTAAAAGTATGTTTAGAATTATTGTCTTGATTCTTGATTCTCAGATGCTTCTGTACTTTGCAGAATTTATTCTGCTGCTATCTGCAGTTACATCATCAACGAAGACAGGTGAGCCAGCACCTTGCATGCCCAAAACATAATAATACCCCTACCACCATGTTTTACAGATAATGGGGTGTGTTTTGAATATTGGGCAGTTCCTTTTGGCCTCCACACGCTCTGCTTTTGCTATCAATCTGAAACAAGTATACATCTTGGTCTCATCTGTCCACAAGACCTTCCTTGGCCTACCAGGCCCTTTGCAATGACTGAGCTTACCAGGGCTGAATAATCTTCCATTGATTTTGGTAACCCTAAGGTTTGGCCTATGTCACTGACTGTTTTTTTCTTATTTCTCAGCCTCATTATAACTTCGTTGACTTTGGTCCTCATGCTGACAAATGCCAATAACAGACTCCAAAAGCATTCAACGTAGAATCATGAGTAGATACTGAAAGCCCTCTTATAATATACTTGCACTAATACATATCTAAAATTGTGGAGTATGGAGCCAAATAATAACAATAAAATGTCTTTATTCCAAACATTATGGAGCTCACTGTACATCTAAATACATCTACATACTGCATTGTTAATATTGAAGCCACTGGGAATAGACATTTCTGCTACAACGTTGTCAAAGCCTTACAAAGCAACTGAATATTCGGAAATGTACAGTGCAGTATCCATGTACCCAAATTAGCTAAGTGGGTGTAGGGTTAAGAGATGTGCTGTGAGTGTTCTGTAAATAAACTTTTTTGGAATGAAATATGAAATAAGACTTAAATGAAATTTAAGTTTATAATTCTATGGGGGATATTCAGGTTACAATGTAAAGTAAGCAGAAGATTGCAAAGTAATATCATCTCTCAATTCAAATCTAATCTTCAGTCTTAGAGTAAAATATTGTAACATCAACTAATAGCATATATTATATATGTCAGGTGATGATGGATTTGCAGGTGAAGTGAACTGTCACAAAGTGCATGCATCGACAACATATTTGCTAGCTACATAATCACTCATATATTTTTAAAGCATTAACATTGCAATGAGTTCAGAACGTCAATTTCAAATGAACCAAATAGTGTGTCCGTTTGAACAGCGCACAATATTTGCATTCATACAAATGGAGGTACTGATTTATGCAGCGACCCCTACTTTAATGCTGCTGTAGTCCAGTGGCAGAGAACTGAACAGGAGATGCGCACTATGGTTGCAGAAAAAGGGTGACGTGCCTTCTCACAGGACTGGGGAAATAGCATTTAGATGCAGGAACAAACTTGCTATGGAAATAAATACATTTACTATATGTTTGATTATCATCCACAGTATCATTTTTGGTATCAAAAAAATGGAAGGATTCTTCTGAGTGGCTGAGATGCTATGGTTCTTACTAAATAACACAATCAACCAATTAATTTGAGACCTGACTAATGCCTGTTGGCTCTTATAAAATACTCTCACAATTTCTTGATCACTGCCCCTCCCCCTCACATGGGATTATGTCACAGCCCCCAACCCCTGGGTATAAATCTGCAGCAGCATGCAGGCTGTTGATCCTGCCAAACAGTGGGGGTGGCAGTATATCAGAGATGGCAACACATGGTTATTAAGGTTAATGTTCTCAGGCAGCACTTTCACTGCACTGGCCAACCTCTGAAGGTAAGTAAAGATCCCATTACTTCAGGAGAAAAAAAAACTTATCACAGGTCTGCAAGCTGCAATGCAATTCATTTTAACATAGAACAACAAATGTGACCACTGCTGTACTTACGGTTCCAGGGTCATTCTGTAAGCAGAATTCTGCATTTAACATGGGTCTAACCTTGCACGGTAATCGGTTGTGTTTGGAAAACTCCTACACCAACATGCATGTCCTTTGTACTGTGCTTTTTGCTCACATAATCACATAAATATGACATGTCTTATTAACTTAATTCCTCAAGCTCTAAAGTGGTTCTTAATAGAAAGATCAGAAAAATTCCCAATAAAGACGCCTTTGCAGTTGATAGTAATTTGTCATGACGTCCAGTGTTTGATACTGATCGCTAAGTTACAGTCTAGATTCAGGTTAAAATTGGCTGAGTGTTTCACAGGAGTCATAGTTAAGGCCTATTCATAAAATTAACGAGGGACAAGCACTGGGGTCCTGCCAACACTATGTAGATAGAGGGGCATCCTTAAGGTGAACCAATTGGTCTCGTACAACTTAATCAAAGTCCTGAAATTGTATGAAGGGGTGGAGATGCGAAATCTCATCTCTCCGGTGGTGCTAATTTAATCTGTTTTGTGGGGGGAAAAGAATCCCCAGATTGAACTCACAGTACATAATTGCTTTGGAGAATATTGTAAATAAGGATTATGATGAATACATACTTTTAACTCAATCAAGCACAATACAAAACCAAGGTAATAGTCTACTGAGATCTGTTTTCATTATGGAATGGAATGCAACCAGAAAATGAGCACAAAAGGCCAATGCCGTGTGGAGGCCTTTATAAAGGGAGAATAAACACGAAGTACCTGCTCACAATCTCCTTTACACTTTTTGTTCATAATATCCTTTTTGTTTTCATTATGCTTTACGCTTTTTGTATACAATGTCCATTAGCCTTTCTGCTTACAATGTCTGTTACCCTTTTTGTACACAATCTCCCTTAACCTTTTTTGTATACAATGTTGGTTAGTCTTTCTGTATACAATGTTGGTTACTCTTTTTGTATACAATGTTGGTTACTCTTTCTGTATACAATGTTGGTTACTCTTTTTGTATACAATGTTGGTTACCCTTTTTGTATACAATGCTGGTTTCCCCCTTTTGTACAAAATCTCCTTTACCGTTTTTGTATACAATGTTGGTTACCCTTTTTGTATACAATGCTGGTTACCCCTTTTCTGTAAAATCTCATTTACCCTTTTTGTATACAATGCTGGTAACCCTTTTTGTATAAAATTTCCATTACTCTTTTTGTATACAATCTCCTTTACCCTTTTTGTATATAATGTTGGTTTCCCTTTTGTATGAAATATACATTACCCTTTTGTATACAGTATCCTTTACCCTTTTTGCTTACAAAAGGCGCACCGGGTCTATTCTCACAGGTGAGGTGACATCTGGCCCACTTTGGTGCCACTGCGCAGGGCAGTCAGCGTACAGCTGTTCGAACAGGGCTGCAGGCCTGGAGCAGTTTAGCTGTCCCCATCTGGCAGTCTGTCACGAGGGAAAGGCACGGATCCCTTTGTACCGTGGCGACCCCTACAGCCAGATGAGGTCCCAAGCTCCTGGGTACCTGCCTGGGCCAGGAGATAAACACATCCCTGCGACGCTCGGGTCCTCCAGGAGGTGACATAATGACACGGTCCCCCGCCAGTGGAGGCCGTCCTTTGTGAGTCACCCCGCGACAGCCAGCAGAGAGAGCAGGCAGGAGGGGGAAAAGCAAAAGGGAAAAAGCATAATTATCCAGAAGGGAGAGGCTATTTTAGTGCCCTGCCTCGCAGACCCAGTGCCAATCTGCATGAGGTAACTATAAGATATATATATTTTTTAAATTTAAAGATATTTAATAAAATCCAACAGAAATATGTGTCCTACATTTTCCTCTTTTCTAATTCTGATGTTACCATTAATGCTTGTCAAATATAAAGGCCCTCTGTAAAGCTGACTCTATGAAAAGAATGACTGTCACATTCATGGGCACTGTTTTTGATACTATCACAGTAGGACACCTTGAGGCTTTGTAGCAAGTGAGCTGGGAAGGTTGAGGCTTTTAAAGGTGAAATGTGCACACTCAAATCCAAAATAAAGAATTAGGTACGTGCATTTGCATTTTAGGTATTTATCAGACACCCTTATCAATAGCAACACACAGTGTACAGTGTTAAAATCCACTTATACAGCTGGATATTTACTGAAGAAATCCAGGTTATGTACTTTGCTCAAGGATAGAACAGCAGTGCCCCAACTAGAAATTAAATCTACAACCACAGAGTTTGAAGCCCAGTAGCCTAACCATTACATCACAATGCTACCCCAGTGTATACTACTGCCCCATGCATACAGTCCAGAGACTTGAGTTGCAGTTGAATGTGTATGTTCATTCTTAATACTTGATGCTTGCACAGCTGTGAGTAGGAGTGCAGTATGACGCCATCTACCCAGAGGAATTCCTTAAATCGAACTGACGAAGAAGAAGAACAGAGAATGACTAAAGTTTCAGCCTGGGAAATGAAAGAATTTGACTTAATGAGCCACTGTGAGGAAATCAACTCAGAATGTCTTGTTCCTCTATTTTATTGTGACATTATGCATTGCGCGTTTGAGTAAAAAGCTTTTACTGAGCACTGCGTGGGTTCAATGCAAAGTATAGCTTTAAAGGTTTTGCATGCAGAAGGTAATTTTCTACACAAGCTGGTAACTATGTTGGTTGCTAACGGCGCTATGACATGCACAGTGAGAGCAGCTGTACTGCTCAAGCACTAATTTATGCGTGGTGGGAAAATGAAGGCTTTCATATCTGAGAAGTGAAATGTGAAGTAGAAGTGAAAATGTGAATGGAGATCTAAAGTGCCATTATATTCTGAATAAATGCATTTATTTCCCATCAAAGCTACATAAACATATTAATAAAGGTTGTATTATTTCTTATACTATTACATAAATGTGTCAGGACTAATTAGTTTCAATGTAGTTCCTTATTATTTTAACAACTGACTCTGGGGGGGGGGGGGGGGGGGCATATTCACACAAAGATATACAGTACGACACAGAGGAAAGCTACCGTAACAGAAATTATTGAAGATGCTTTAAGACTGAGGTGATACAATTTTGTCCAATATATTTTCTGGGTTGCTGAATGCTCACTGAGCTGTTCAGAGGCACCAATCATTTTTCGGGGAGGCAAGGTAATAGCCCAGTTACACTTTCACACCACGGACCGATAAGCTCTTGATCTGTCTGATTCTCACTTACCTTTGAGTTTTCTGATCCCATATACTTCTCTAGAGTTAAAAGGAAGAACCACAAATGAAATGCTGGCTTTGTTCCCTGACATGAAGGGAAAAAGTGCCTGGTTAAACTGCCTGCCTTCCATAGACAATGTAATTATTCTGTTTTCCCCCACCTGAACCCACCATGAGTGTACAGCAAAAATCTTAGTCATGTTTAGTTCAAATTTTACTTAATGACAAATTCAATTCAACCCCCCACAATTGTAAGTACATACATATCAAGAAACAATGTATATACATATCAAATTTCAAAGTAAATATAGCTTTTATTGCATGATATCTATATTCGACATAGCATAGGGGCGACATAGCTCAGGAGGTAAGAGCGGTTGTCTGGCAGTCGGAGGGTTGCCGGTTCGATCCCCCACCCTGGGTATGTCAAAGTGTCCCTGAGCAAGACACCTAACCCCGAATTGCTTTGGTGAATGCAAGGCATCAATTGTAAAGTGCTTTGGATAAAAGCGCTATATAAATGCAGTCCATTTACCATTTGCCATATGCGTACATGTTTTTTTAATTTTTTTATTTATTATTTATTTATTATTTATCTGTTTACCGAAACAGCAGTTTTTGTATTTAGTTTCCCTATTTTCAGCTTTTTTGGAGGGCACTGAGTATATCACAGGAGGGCCATCCATGAAGGACATCGAGGACATTCTCATCAAGAATTTGAAACAAAAACATCTATATAAATAATTCTATAAAATAACAACAAATCAAACAGATCACTTTCACATCCATTTCTAAGCATCTAGGATTCACAAAACCCCTATTGCTAATGTTAAAGTCTCAACAGCGGCCTCTAGTGGAAAAATGTAACAGGGAGGACTGTGCCCTCTTGTCCTCCCAAGGCTTCCATAAGCATCTATTCAAATATAACTTTGTTACGGTGGCTTCTCGATAGGAGATCTTTTACACTGCAAAAATGACACTTAGGGATGACATCCTCCCTAATGGCATTATCTAATATTAACAAGCAAGCTAGCTATGTTGGCTAACTAATAACTGGTCAATACTTTTGTTTTTTAATCCCCTTACAGATTACATTGTGTACGTCCCAATACAAAAAATGTATCCTCCCACTACCACGTTGGCTAGATTTACACTGCCTGGTAAAAGTGGCACACATTGGGTATGTATTATCTAGGAGAAAAGCACATGGAATTGGATATTTTCAGATACATTTTGGGCCACATTCATATGTGAAAATAAATCTAATAGGAATCTTATATCTGCCAATGCGTCTGTCATCTGAATGCACAGATTGAAATGTAAGATTTGCACGTCATTCAAAATGCAAAATTCTCATAATTCTCATACTCAAACAGGGGTCCAAATCCATATTAATGACCATGGTTTTGGAATGAAATGTTCAACAAGTACATATGGGTATGATGTTCAAGTGTCCACACACTTTTGGAGATGTAATATAAATATATACTGTATATACTCACACTACATTGCAGAAGCACTTGCTTCTTAATTGCACATATATGATATTGGATGATATTAACTTAAACTGGGGCAGATATACAGTATTTATATGTATACATGGGATTAGGAGTTGTATTGACCCCTATATTGACTCACCTATAGGTTAATATCTTGTTTTTGCTGAATCACTTGACTAATCTCTCAAGGATGGGGATCTGAGCAGGCAACAGAAATCCTCTTATTGATCTATGTATATTGTTGGTGAGTTCTATTTACAGTCCTGTGTTAAACCACATGTACATTTTAAGTGCTAAAACAGTAAGTATAGTATTTTTCAATTACTTTGTTAGTTATAATGGATTTATATAATAATGCTACAGAATTATCTACAAGTGGATGCCATCCAACATCAAGTCAATACTTACCTCATTTTCCCCATTACATGTGCTGGTATGACAAATACAAAAACTCACTTTTATACTCTTTGATTGCAAATTTTTAAGTCTGTCAGTTTCAAATCATGTCAGTGCCAGTTTAAATGCGTTACCAAATGAGTCATCCTCCCTTATACCCACTCACCATTAACACTAAGAAAAGCAAGATGTTGAGCATTCTTAAGTCATAATTGTAAAAACAAAATTTAAATTGACAGGCAGAAGCCGCTTTCATTCCAAATGCTGAGGTTCAGACTCAGGGGCATTTATTAAGATTTTTCCTGGCAGACAGTACAATGATGGTAAACAATTTGTTCTACAAGGCGATAAACTGATCTCGATAACATTTACTTTCATCATGTCATCACACATTTTGTTTCAATGCCAAAATGTATCAACTTGAATAACAACGTGAATATGTCAATTATATATTCTGTTTTCTAAATTTTAACAGAGGTGTACTGCTGATTTTTTAAATTTTATTTATTTTTTAATCAGTGAAACACATTGATGCCAGATTGCTGCTGGAATGCCATATTGACTGGATGACAAAAAGATTAACCTTTATCAATTGTGCACAACCCTACACTGAGACTCTCAACAGCGCTTTTGGGATTTTGCATCAAAAATGCTGCCACATCTCCAGGAAACTAATTTATTCAGGTTTTTCCATTAAGTATGACTAAAACCTTATGAATAATACCAAGGCCTAAGGTCAAATCTTATGGGAGCTGATTATTATTTTGTATCTCCAGAGGTACAGAGGAATATTGCAAGCAGATAACGCCATCTTGAAATGTTAATCCTCCACTTTCAGTACTTCAGCTGCAAACAAACATTTTTTTTCCAGGGGATTTACACTTGACGAGGCTCACAAATTATCCTGTATTGAGAGGAGGCTTAGGACAGAATTCTAAAATACATTCAATGGTGATTAAAGGAAAAGAGGTGCAGATATGAATCAAAGAGCTTCACACAAAAAAAGGTCATCGGAATAGATTTTCAGAAACATCTTAGGCATTTTTTTTTCACGCAGTGAAATTACCTCAAGTATATACTTCAATTAGTGTCAAGCATGGGCGTTGATATTGGTGCACTTAGGCTGCAGTGCCATTGTTTGTGAAAAGAGAGGGCGGAGCTGCACCAAAGATACTTGTCATAGCGATATGCAACACATATATTTTAAATGCACAGAAGCACCTAACACTGTGTATATAGCATCCTGCTATTTAGGGAGACAGATTAAACCAGCCACATTTGCTGCATAAACATAGCCACAGATTCAAATGCGTGAGTTGGCTCAAGGGGATGTAGATCCTGGTAAATTGGATAAACAACATCGAAAATAATGAATATAATCTCCTGCCACCCCATTATACATACATCTCAGTTACTTTCTTTCCCCCCAGAACTTTGCATATTTCCTCTCAGGCTGTCTGTGCTTATTACTGTGGTTCCTCCTTAATGAACAGTGCTCAGTTCCCTGGGCTCTTTCAGCACTTGGGCAGTAATTTGACGAATATCTTAAACCTCAAAGACTAGAAGCTGGCACCAAAAAAGGCTAATCCCTTAAACATCCATCAAACTGCCACCCCTGTTTATTTACATACTGGGTGGGATGAATGAAACTTGTATGAGACAAGGGTGCCAGAGAGAGATGCCTATTATAGGTCGCCCTGTTACCTATGAAACTATTAAGATTAAAATGTAAGAATTATGGTTTAAGGACAGGGTCTTCTTATTCTGCTTGATAGGTTCTTATCTTTACTGTCACACTGTGGCCACTTAGAATAACCAATATAGCCACTGCCAACCCCGACAAGCCTGGAAAAATGTACGGTTATTCATCACACTGCTACAAACTGTATGTATGACATGGTTCTAGAGATGAAAATATGAGATATAAATGGTAAAGCACCCAAAAATATAGAATTGACAAGACATTCAAATTTTCATTCACTAAGAAAAAGTCAACTGGCTCTGAGCACTTGGATTTCTGTTGTATTGATTTAATCTTACACATGATGGAATTAATTAAATAAAGAAACACATCAAAGGGAAAGCAATTGTGTTATTTTTACCATGAATGTGACTTCTATTGTACAAGACACTCAGAGCACAACTTGTCAATCACTGTTGATCATCACACAGAGCCACAGGAGATGATTGATTTGAGATTTATGCATTCAGCAGATACTCTTATCTAGAGTGATTTACACAGTTTGCAGATTGAGAGAGACAACAATCTCAGTTTCAGAGCCACAATTCAAGTCCAGTTGCCTAACCATTATGCTACACTGTCTTTTCAAGGCTAGGGAAATAGCTAAACACTATTCACACAAACCAAAGGAGACTGCTATTATAGAAACCAATTTTACTAAGGTAATCATCTTGTATTAACTACTACTACTACTAATACTGGAAAAGGTCTTCAGCTCTATTCATTGCCTAAACCTTTTTGTTTACACTTCAGTCTCTGCGTACAAGATCACCTGCTAAATGCCTTGAATGTAAATGCAGCAGATGTAATGTAAATATGTGCAGTGTAGGTTAGATTTGAACTTTTGAGTATGGCACCATTAAACTTTTGCCAAACTTTGTCTAAAATTATCATGCCATGCCATGACTGCTGCTATTTTAGATTCTATCTGACATTGTGAACAGTTTGAAAATGGAAGGAAGAACTACAGTGTGTTCTCCATTTGGAAATTACTTTAAAAATGACCTCCTCAACCTTCCTCACTGTAGCCAGGCAGACATGCAGATCCTTGTTGGTGAGCCCCCAAAGGCAGGTCTATGCCAAACCTACGCATTGTTACCATGTTAACTGTACCATGCCTGCCTAGTTGAATTTTAAGCAGAAAAATGTTGCACACTAAGACACTAAAACATAAGCCAACTGCAATATATTATTTAGCTATCAGGAAGCAACTCGTTTAATTTGATATTGGGCATGATAAAAAATGAATATGGTCTTAGTGTTGGAGTTGGAGTTGCATGTGGATCCAACTGTGTGGTATAATGCTTGAGGAGAAAAAAGATAATATGAGAAATGTAACACTGATAATGAAAAGTAATTATTAATTACAGGAAATTCTGCTCAAGCACAAAGTTTAATATATACTAAATAAGTTTAGTATAAGTTTAATTGAAAGTGCCTCGGAGCATTTACACAAACAATAATTTTTCTTGCTTTTCAAATAAGACACTCATTTTATTATAGAAACATTTGAAAAAATTACCCTCCTCAATATCACAATGTCTTTATGGGGATTAGCAGACTAGTTTTACACTTACAGACAATTCGTTTCAATGTTTTCTGATTATTGAGAAAGTTGTAGATCTGACTATGACTATGAAGCCATTAGTCTGAGCTACTCAATTCACATACTTTATATTGACTAATGGCTTGTTATGTGGCTGGTTTAAAAACCAGAGTGACCTTTTAGGGTTGACTGAAAAAACGGGACCAACCAGATGTTGACTGTCCTTTGGGAATCACCACTGACAGCTGATGCTCTCTGGCTCAGATAAGAGAGGTTCTGGATCATGAAGTCTGCTCTTTAAACCTGCTTTCATTCAAAAGGGATTTGTTCAAACAACAGCAGGAGAGTGTGACCTAAAGGTTTTAAGAGTGTAATCCTCTTGAACAAAAAGCACATTTAGGCCACAGCATCTGGAGTTTTGTGAGAAGCTTCTTTATTATCTAATGGAGACAGAGAGAGAGAGAGAGAGAGAGCCTTCATTTTCAACTTCAATTGATAACCTTCAGAGAAAGGATGTTAAATTAATGACACACTCTTTCAGAAAAAATATACAAACGGATGATAGATAATGTGTTCACAATTAGGTAGGTAGATCTGCTACGGAATAATATAATTGAATAAAATTGGTAGGGCAAATCTCGCAATCTGATTGGTTGATAGCCGTGGTTACGGCTATCAACCAATCAGATTGCGAGATGATGTCTAATGCAGTTCTATTTCAATTATCACTCCGTGGCTAAGCAGTCATTGAAGTCAAAATAAAAAAACCGTTACATATTACAATCATCATCAGTCACAAAATGGCAACATTTGAAACTATCTAATGTCGGTCTTGAGGCAAGAGAGATGATAGCTGAGAGAGATTATAGCTGATAGTGTTGTTTTAAGAAGATACACACCGCTAGCTATAGCTATAACGATAGCTATCATTCTATTTATATAGCAGCTAGTCAGTTAATGTAAGATAACTGGATAATTGAAAAGTTTCCACTAAGTTGATGCTGCTCAGTTATGGGAAGACTTAAAAATATAGGTGCTTGTCATCTCTGCACCAGCTATCTTTGATCCACTGCGGCAGTTAACACTTGACTCGCTGCTAACTCCTAGACAGACTCCACCAGTTGTCCTCGATCCACTGCATAGGATAACACTCGACAGGCCCTGTGGTGTTCTCGACAGCCTGAAAAACACCCCTTAGCTGTGAAATAATCACAATATTCCACTGCCTGTCATGAGTTATTGCTTAAATATACTGGATATAAAAAAACAGACAGAGTGCCGGTATTATAGGGAAACTGACGGCTCTGCAGAGAAGATTCACTTTTCCCTTGAGGATGAAATTGAATACACAATACAAAAATGTTGTCCCAAATGTCCAGTGGCTTCATAGAATAATTATTTCTATGAGGAAGATACACCACTTGCAGTTGTATTATGATAAAGGAAATAAGTTCTCTCCCTTAAGATCTGATCTGAACAGGAATGCAACAAACATGACATTTTTGACCAGCCAGTGTTAGAAACTTCAACAGTGCTGCTGGTATTATAGAGTACTCTAAGTCTTTTTATATTAATAGCCTGATTTAATATGGAATGAACTAGCTATATAGGCTATAAGAAAAGCACACTCATGAATTGACATTGTTCAAGATGGATTGAAAATGAATTCAAATGAACTACACTATAATCATAAATACAATTGAGTCATGAATTATACATGAGAGGTGAAGCTATATTTTGATGAATTCACTGGCAATTAATGGGAAGGAAAAACAAAACTCACAGTGGACACACATTTAAAAACATTAACAGAAGCACTTTCCCTATTTTAACAGCTGCTATTGCTGAATAGATTATCTCTGATGCAAAATACACCCACACAGGTAAATACATCTTGAATTCTATGCAAATGAACAAAATAGGCCCTGGAGCCCATTTTGCACAATTTAGTGAACAGAACCGGAGGACAAGCATGGAAATTAGTTTCAAATTCATTTCACACCCCAGAAAAGAAAGCACACCCCAGTACATGCAGATAGATATTGACCAAAAACAAATAGCCAAGATTTTGAGAGGAGTCCAGATGACTCTGAGGCTTGGTGTTTAAAGCTGTGTATGTTTGGTCTGCACTTTGGCCTGCAATAAAACAAAAAATTGGGATTTAATTAAAAAATGATAACAGTAATCTTTGAGATAAAAGAACAGATTGACAATGACAGTGCATTGATCTGTTACTGGCAAGCTACTCAAATGTCTTAAATTCAAAGGAAACTCAAATACTGTGTACAGAATACAACAGCATATTCCTCCCAAGGATGCACTGAAAACCAGTCTGCACCACAAACTAACTCCTTATTGTTGACTTCCACTGTAAATCTTGATTGGAATAACTTTGTTTTCTTTCACCTTTTTTAAAAATACAAGTTGTCCCAGAGGCATGTGTGACAGTTAAAATAGCCACTGCAGTCCTCACAAGTTGAAAATAACTAATTACCAACTCAGGCAACCACACACAAAGTACAAACTTTTTCCGTGAAATGGTTCCCCACAACACAAGTTTTTTGTTCAGACAATTCATAACAGAAAAATGTAATGATGGCTCCATAGTTCCTGTGAGATGCCTTTTCCTTGCCATTTTCTTTTGCCACAACAGCACTGTTGCTCCCCTAACAGACCTGTGCTCCTCCACACACACACACACACGGACGCACACACACACACACACACACACATTGCTTTATTCTGCTGGCCCCCAATACTAGAGCTTCTCTTCACTTCCACATCTCAGAACTATACCAACAGATAAGATATTAAATACACACACATGCACTAATGAGCACTGGAAGGCACACTTTCAGGAATAGCTTCTCAACCTCATCCCAAACTAATATCTCTCTCACACACTCAAACACAAGCACACAGTGGGCAGTGAACACAGTGCTCCTTATCTAGACAGTGTCAGACGCTCTATACAGTGCATTCATCTCCCGTCAGCTTAGATGACATCACAGCCTCAGGCAAGCTAGATGGGTCATCTTCGGGTCATCTCTTCCCACTGGTCCCGTGCCCCAGACAGGTCGGCTACTTTCAGCTTCAGCTCCTTTAAAGTCTCTGTAGTAGTGCCACTCCACACAGACACAGGTACTGTACATAAACAAATGCCACAAAGCCAAGCGCCACCAAAAAATCAAAGGGCATATAGCCAGCGGGGTAGTTGAAAGTTTGGTCTAAATCCAACTAAACTAATGGTGAGAATGGCACACAGCATTCACTCATATAACTGAAGGTTTTAAAGCCATTTATACTGAAGAAAATCAACTAATGAAATCAGTGTGTGTATCTTGTATACTAGAATATTTCCACTAACAACATAATCTAAAGCATATGTCCTCTATTTTTGATTTTTTACAATACTGTAAGTGCGGAGCTACCTTTAAAATGTAAATTCCAAACTGGTAGACCACACCAACCATTATCTGATTGGCATTCAAACTTAACATCAAAAAGAAAACCATGATCCTTATGATGTTCTGTGGCCAAGCTGGACCCTGAACTTTGTGTTCTGGTGCCTCTTCAGAGATAATTAAACTGACCAGAAGAGGAGACACCATGACACTCTAGACTTGTGTGCATAGAAAAGGGTCTTTGATGCCCATGGAGGGGACATAAAGAGAAACAGACAAAACTAGACAATATCTGACACATATTGTTGCTCAGATAATTATTTATTTATTTATTTATTTACTTGCTTGCTTGCAGAGGCTTAACACTGGGAAGAAACCAGGATGGGGAACGTAGGGGATAGATCTTCACAAAGCTGACACAAAATGGGCAAAAACACAAACCATCTTGGAAGACAAAGAATGCAAAGCCTCATTCCTAAAGCCAGACACCAGATTGACTCTGCAGTGAACATATGCTTTGACAGGAGGCAAATCAGCTCTGAATTTTCATTGAGCTGAGCATGACAAATCCTACTTCAGCTGCTTTACAGTGAATTCACCAGCAATGCCTTCCACCAACTAAAGGCCAGGTAAGCCACACACAATCAAAAGGCAGAGGCAACTTAATGTGTTTGAACTTTTGTTGGCACATGAATGGGTCTTATTACTTACACGCTCATTTAATTCTCACCCTCAACATTTCACAAAATACTTCAAAGATAATAGAGCTCTTTATCTTGTGGTCAGTACTGAATCACAACCCTTCTGATAAACCAACTTTGTATGCCTTGCAATGGGTTTTCACTTATCATGTTATAACATGAAATGGTTCACATTGTTCATTTCCATTCAAAACACCCCCAATTTCAGTCAATAATTATTGATTGCTGTTCCCACGTCTGTGGCAAACCACAGCTAATTACAAAATATAACAAATTTTGAAGGACAGTCATTATAATAGCAGTGGCCTCAAAGTGGTTGTTTCTGGTGAATATAAATGACTGGATCATCCGTTTCTTAAATATAAACAATGGACACTAAAGTTCTGACCAAAGCATTGAGACAAGACAAAGATCCATCTTTATTAAAGGTGCAGTATTCAAGATTTTTGAACTCTTTTGTTCATATTTGGCTAAATTTCCTTCACATCTCGACAGATATCAATAAATTCTAATATCTAAGAAAAGAATCCAGTCTCTCTGACTGCCCCAGGCTTTGAAATCAGCCACTCTAAATTCTGGCCAATCAGGATAGCTGCAAGGGGGCCAATCAGGACAGCTCTCTGCCTGTCAATCATGTTTCATGTTCATAGCTTTGTCAGAGCAGATACCGCAGAGATAGTAGTATTGCTAGCTAGTTGCCAAGAGAACAAAACTGGAATGGCATTGAAAAATCTTCCAAAATTAACAGTCCTGCCTATGACTGAAATGTGTAGCTGATGTAGCTAGAACATGTGAACTAGTTAGCTGATGTATTTAGCACACTATTATAACTATGCTGTACATTAGGTGTTATTTTGTAGCTTACCTGTAGCTAGCTAGCTGTTTTATTGCTACCTATGCTGCTCAAGTGAAAAAAAAAAGAAAAAGAAATCACACTTTCCTTTTCCAAATGCATTTATTTGACCAATGTTTTGCCTGTAACTTCGTCTGGGTCTCATACACAACAGTGTCTGCATTTATTGACTGTTGTTAGCCCATATCTGTAAATAACAATCGCTGGCTATGTTCATTGTTTATGTTCATTATGATGCCATTATGTGTTTTATTTTCTACCTGTGCATAATGTGCTTCACTTCCCCTACTTTACTTTTCAACACTATTGTCCTCTCTACAGTTCATAGATGACAGGTGCACTGCATGTGTTTGGATGGCGGGGCTTTGGAGGGCTTTGGAGCTCTCTCTTGCATGTTTCTCCAAACTTACATACTGCACATTTAAATAGTGTATAATAAAATACAGATGTTATACAACTGAAATGTCGATAGAAATTCCACATGGGAAAATGGATTCATACTGCTCAACTGTATGCTTTCAGTGCAATCACAAAAATTGGCCTAGGAGGACTGATTGTTAAAGAAATGTATAAAATTCTTATCATAAGCTGGAGTGATCACACTCTCAGTCAGGGATAATGTCTCTCCAGTAATATTGCTTATTATCTCATTGACAGCTAGAGTGTATGTGCTGCATTTGACATTCATTTATGTGTGGTGATCCTTTTTTTAATTTAGTCTTTCAGCTACAGACCACTTCTTAAGAATTTCTTACAGAATTCAACGCTATTTATTAGCACTGAGCTGTTACCAGGGTGATATTTTGGCTGGATATGCATGTACAACACCCAACTAAATACTCTTTCAGGAAAATACTGTAGTGTTCATGACACAGCATCACAACCCATTGCTATGGACTACATCAATGTTTGATCAGTACGAATAAGAAAACTACAGGTTTTATTATTTAGGATATGCATATAGGATATGGGCTGTATTAAACTACAAATTTTGAAATGTATTTTTTTTTTTGTCGATAAATGAACACTATTTTTAATTTCTAACTGCAGTCAAGAGTTGTCCACAATAATGCAAATGTGAAGATAACATATTTACCTTTCTGTAATTCATTAATATAATATGTGGCCTGTTTAACTCATAGGCCTAATTTGGTGAGAACTGCCATAGAAATATAGTTGGGTTTTATGAGAAATGCTTTTTTAACTTGCCACAAATGGAATATCTCTTTTCTCCACAAGGTTTGGTGGTCTTCTGTTTTGTGCTAAAGCATGGGATGGGGTGGTGCAATATGGGGGGATGTGTCAAAAGCATTGCAGATTGTGCAAGTTTGGTGTCAAATGACTTGTTGGTATTTTCATCCACCCAGACTGCTCTGCAATGGTTTTACCAAATATGAAAAAATGGTAAAATATTTGATTTAAACCCTATGAAAAAGAATGAAGCTAATTTTGATGTATATTCCTATCAGCATACATTAGTAGCAATATATGCGTTTTAAAAAATTATTGTACATTTTTTGCTTCAGTTATAAACCTCAGTATATCAGGAATAAATCTATACTGCAACAGGCTTTCTCTGTTAAAGTCCGACCCAAGATACAGATTTATCAAGATAAAGAAGAACCTACCTGAACAATTGTTACCATAGTAACATGTTTCCCATCTTTGTGAGCACCACTGCCCTCTTTTTTTTCTTCAAATAAGACTGACAGCTTTTTTTTCACCAAACTCTTTTTATTTTCAAGGACAAATGGAACATCTTTATGGCCTTTGTAAAAGTAAAAAAAAAAACCCCACACCATTTCACTTTGTGGCAATTTCCTTCTGGCCATTAGAATGCTTCCTAGGACACTCACTCGGATAAATTCCAAGTTGCAAATCAGAGTTTGTGGTCAAAGTTCAAGAATTGATACAGTTTTGAAGGATAGCTGCCTTTTCCTGGTCAATATCAAAATCAGTGTCCCCTACAGTATGAGCAATAGTCTCTAAAAACTTTAAAAAATGGGCTTCCCAGCATCTTTCCCCTGAATTAAGAAACATAGAGAGTGACAGGCATTTCCTATTACCCTCCATGCTTTTCCTCCTCTCAGCCACTCTGCCCAGAGCAAATTATTAGCTGTCCGTTACAGTTTGGTGAAGGTACAAGAAAAACACTCATTAGCCAAATATGGCCAAAAATCCAGACCTTTTCAAAGTCATTAGCCAAGGAAACTATTCTCACTGATCATGAAACCCCTGACTTCCCACACATCCCATTCCCATATATTTACATTTTATGTAGTAAATAATATAAATGTTAGAAATTAGGTGCCAAAGTGAGGTCATATAAAACATCACATTAATGAAAAGCAGATTACATAACATATTGTATTTGTATTGTCTGGTGAAAATGAAATGGTAGTTGTGCTCAGATTGCCCTTTATCTCTTTGTCTTTAAACTTGTGTCGAGTGAATGTTTGGGGGTGTATGTTGTTGCCAACATGGGTTACAGTATCTTTAAAAGTTCACTTGGAAAGCTTGCCATTTTATTGAAAAGACTGTGGTAATAACACAAGAACAGGTGATCTGATGGGGAAGGGGCCATAGTGAGGTTTTCTATCTGTGATAACAGCTTATTTTATTGAACAAGACCTTTCACTCTTTTTATAATGCCATTGATTACATACTGAGTATAAGAAAGAAAATTTGGCTGGCTGCCTGACTGAAACCTTCTCATGTGACCCACTAACTGGCACAGCACGGAGGCTATGGCAAAACATTAATATAAGACAGCGATTCCACAAATTAATTATTTGATTTGATTTACTGTGTTACAAAAAAGACAAAGCATGGAGTAATTGTAAAAGTAGATTATAATGACTTTTATATGATAATATGATTATTATTATGTTGACTAAGTACAGTAAAAGACATATAGAGGTTATAAGTAATGCTGTGTCTGTGTTGTTATCTCCCAAGGCATCCCAGACAGTCATCCACTGACAAATAAAACAAGATGTACAGTAATTTAGAAGTAATAAGGCACATTCATAAAGTATGACGTAAAGTTCTGAGGTCATTTTTCATAGAATTTTCGTTTTTGAGGGAAGTTTTTCCAGTGTTATGTGGGTGACCATCAGTTCTGTCCAGTGTGATATTGCTTTTTTCAGCTTATAATAATGGCCTGTTTTTAAGATAAGGGCAGTATCTTTATATTTCAGATGTGAGTTAAGGACAGATATCCAAGGAGGAATAATGGTGGAGAGAGTGGGATTTTTCAACCCTAGATGGAAGATCTCTCACTTGTGATTAGTTTGTTGAATTGTGACATTGGCAATAGAGCCAGTGTGTGTGGAAGTAATTATTGAGCACGTTGGCGGGGCAGTGTGCGCAAGTGGTCAAATCCACAAATACAATTCAATGCACACTGTTGGCTGAAATGTAGTCTGTACCTGGATTTATAATGAATGTGCAGAAATGTGTTAGTTAGCAATCTTTAAATGTATGGCAGTAAAAATAAAAATGCTTTTTGTGGCGGCATGGTATTTTTTACTTATGTAAATTCTAAATTAATTTGGTATTCATGTATTCATATATTTTAGGGATTTAAGTAAAGGACATGAATACATTTGATGAAAGATTAGATGTCTGCAATGCCTTTCTAAAGAAATCAATTTTGCCCAGACAGAATTTCCATTTTTAGTGACTGCAGCTGGATATCTACACACATGACATGTGCTTCATAAATTTCTATATGCCTGTTTCAATCTGTGCTGGTCAACTGTGGCTTGCGTTTGATATGTGTATTTATGTATTTCAAATAG
This sequence comes from Anguilla anguilla, assembly GCF_013347855.1. NCBI lineage: Eukaryota > Metazoa > Chordata > Actinopteri > Anguilliformes > Anguillidae > Anguilla > Anguilla anguilla. The sequence continues at coordinate 15,221,268 of NC_049209.1, forward strand.
AGCACCATATAAGAATAGTGCAAAGATTTCCATCATCCACACTATTACAATGAAAAGTTTTACAAATATTTCTTAAACCTTATTTTAGTTTGTAAGACAGTCAGGAGGGGACAATTTCATGATGTCTTCGAGGTGCACGGACATGCATGAGAGAGAAAAGCCCTTCACAAAGCATCGGTGCTGGAGATGTGCCATGCAAATTTCAGGCCATGCAAGAGGGCTTAACTGCTGCATGTGTGGTATTCATGTTAGATAATTCTCCTGGTCTTTGGAAATGTAAAAATGAACACATGTAAAACTGGACTGGGCAATCAGCTTCCAAATTGAATAAATCTGACCCACACAAAAATTATATTCCCCTTCAATGGAGATGGTAGCATTTTGTAATCCAAAATATGTTTTCCCATTGTGCCTCACATTCCCAGTTGTTCTGATATTTATATTGATGCTGATAAGACCTGGAGAGATATGGTTAACCTTTAATGTGACAGTGAAATGTACAGTCAAGGCTGACTCCAAGAACTTACTTTCTTCTGTGGTATTACTGAAGCTGACAGACAGTGCAGATAATGTCCTGAATTGGACAAAATACAGACCATTTACTTTGGATGTTCTGCCTTACATCATATTTATTACACAGTATTCTATCTGTGTGCTCTGTCTACTGAAATTCATCATAAAAGGAACAGTAATTAATTGGTACAGGCCTCCATTGCAAGCCAACTTGTGTATGTGATCTTTCCAGTCTGTGAATGAGCTAGCCATAAAAAAGCCTAAAAAGCATGAAAATGATTGACATAAGCATGACATCATATTAAATGTAAAAAGCATTTTCTGTAACATGAAAAGTGAATTACGTATATGTTGTTTTTTTAAGGTAATATGGCGTGTATCAAACAACCCAAAATGATCCAAGATCCTGTGCTTTGTGTTATAAGCAGCTCGAAAAGTCGCAACATAAGGCACGACACCAGTTTAGATGCAAAAGAATATGGACATTTATTTACAAAAGGACAACAACAGGGAAAACAGAAAACCAAACATCAAAGCTGTGTCTTGTATCAGGGAGTGAGAGAGTGTGAACAGGGCACTTATATAGGCCCAGTAAACACCTTCACACAGGTGTCCTCACTCAGCTCATCAGTGAGCTGCACCTTGAATTTAAAGACATACGCACACACACAAGCAAAACAATAACAGGACACAGTAACATGCAACATTTGCCTTGTTCATCTCCAGGTTTAAGATCCCGATCTGTTCATCGCTATCACATGGAGCACCAGATCTCCATCTTTCAGAAGCGCTATTCCTTCTCCCATCACTTCCTTCCTGGGTATGTCTGGATGTGTGTGTGTGTGTCTGTATACAAACCAGTGGCCTGCCAAGTGCTGACTGATTAATCCTGAAGATATAAGTTTTTCTTCTCACGGTCTCCTGCACCTTGGCTATCATCACTTAATTATACATCTGGTGAGTGTAGTGGTGGGTCAGTTAGCAGTCTGACTCCCTCACTCTCATGGAGTTTGCATTCTTTTGGATGCTGGGCTAATATATGCCTAATTATATGAAACCTACTCTCTGGGGGTGGAAATGTTATGTTTTAACATTTGAGCCTTTCAAGATAGTTGTTTTACTGTCTTCATGCTGTGCAGTCAGTTGCATGTAAAGCGTCACTATCAACCAATTCTTTCTTCTAACAGGAGGTTGAATTGCAAGAAGCTTATATTTTACCTGATTCAGTGAAGACAGCACTAGACTGTACATATATTTACATATTCAGCAGTGTTGGGGAAGCTACTCTGAAAATGTAGTTATCTAAGCTACCAATTCTCCACACTGAAAGTAGTTAAGCTACAGCACAGCAACCAATAAGAGAAAAGTAGTTAATTAAATGTTCAGCCCCAAGTTGAGTTCCAAATTTATAAAAAGAAATGTGTCCATAATGGATGGCCAGGGCCAAGGTAATTCAGTTTAAACATAGCATGCTTTATAATGTTAGCATGAATTGTAAAAAAAACAAAAGAGCATATTTTGACAGCTGTAGCATTCGAAAATAAATCATACACTACAAAAACAGTTGTATTCACATGCAGTATTGATGACAATTTAAAGATGACAGAAACACAGAAAACATAATTTATTTATAAAGGACAAATTTCACTGGCTAATTATGCAAGGAAAAGAAAAAATCCAGATGGTTCTGGAAGCAGCTCGACCACCCATCATTAATCACAGCAATTACAAAAGTGAGTAACACTAATGGTTTACATTTATAGCTGTTTAGATAGCACTTATTGTTCCTTAGAGAAATGCAGCTCCTCTGAAGGGTGGAAGAACTCCTGCTACATAAATTCCCACATCTCTCTCTCTCTCACTTGCTCTCTCACTCTCTCTCTCTCTCTCTCATACTCTCTCTCTCTCACTCTCATGGCAACCATGCGTTCATGCCATGCTGTGATCTATATCCCTGGATTGGCCACTTCTGACTACTTCCTCTGTTGCTATGCTTGGATGGTTTTTATCTTCCCCTCTTTTTTAGCCTCATCCAGCTTCTTTCTCCTTGGTGAGGATTACCTGCACCTCTCCTGGGTTCTCCACGCTACGCATTAGAGCCAGAAAGGGAACACTTGCAGTCACAATGTCCTCAATTCTCAGCCATGATCATCCATCTATGCCAGTGGTGCAGAATCTGTGGCCAAAACCTAGGGCTCATCTCATCAGCAAGCACTGACTTCCTGAGCCGATTCTCTCCCTGAGACCGAGAGGCTTTTCTGCCTCATGCTCCAGCTAGGCACTTCATCACATCAGAGACTGGTATACGGCAGTGCTATAGGGACGCTCTTCTTCTCCCCTGCTCCTGTTGTTCTGGTTAACAGGGCTGTAGAAAAATACAGCAACATTTTTGTTTCTTTTTCATTTACTGGCCATGCGAGTTCTGGGGTATGGATTAGTACCTAAGTAAGGGCTTTTCCTTCTTAACAATATTGTTTTCTCAATGGGCAGTGAAACACTATTAGGCCTATGTGTCCTTTCTAAAAATTGCTCCCAATATCATTCCCAATATCACATGAAAACTTACCAGACGTGGCACATTGGTTTATAAATAGAAGTCTGTTCATTATCCTCATTTGGAAAGGTTTTAAAAATAAAACGAAGTGGTTCTTGCATTAATGATGAGTTTAACCCAGTGGCATTCTCTTTTGTGTTTGAAGAGCAGCAGGTTGGCTTGTATTTGTTTTCACCTTAAAATTAGCAGCCAATTCAGACCCAAGAAACCAGATGAGGTGAATTATCCAAGTAATCAACTGCTTTAATTGATCAATTAAATGCTGAGTAACAATAAAAACCTGTGCACCCTGCGGCTCGGCAAGGGTGAGAGTCAATACAGCTGGTTTATCCTAATGCAATACACATTATCTTCGTCTTATCAGTGCACTGCTTTTTTTCTAGAATAGCAGATGTACGCCACATATCTGCTTTTTGGACATGAAGAATTGCTGGTTCATATCTGGCTCGAGATAAAGACAGGAACCATTTTGTTTTGTTCATAATTCATGTCTTTTGTGATTCTGTGTAATTACAATTCATTATGTTTCAACCTAGTTTAAATAATTTGTGGACTAATATAGTGAACGAACAAATGAACAACACTCACAGTTGAACAAAGAAATTGATATGAATGCAGTAAAATGAATCCATGTCAATAGCAAAGGCCATTCAAGTTCATTAAACAGAAAGTACTTTCATGTTAACAGGAAGAGAAGCGTGATAAATGCATTACTTCTCCCTTCATTGTATTTATATATTCTATATATTTACAGATATATATCTCCAAGTTGTGCTGCACAGTTATATATATGATTTAGTATTCAGTAAAAGACAGAAACCTGTCATTTCACCAAAAACCATAAACTAATATAAACATGCACAGTTAAATTAAAATTTAGAATAATGCAGTTAGCTGAAATAGTTTTAATATATATAAATATATATATAATCAACATTGTGCCATCTAAAATGTGCTTTCATATAAAGTGTGAATAATTGCAAAAGCATGGAGCACATGTGTGCAGACAAAAGCCTATTTGAACGGCAAATGATGTATTCAGTCAACAGTTAAAGTGACACTACATCAAAAAAGTAAAAGATCCTTACTTTTACATGCTTTCCCTTATATAATTAACATCAACAGATACTAAAAGGATTGGGATTCAGCAATACTAGAAGTGATATTTTTGGATCTTTGGAAAGAGTTCAATGCCCACAAAACCATTTGTTGGCATCATTTTTGCACCTACACGTATGAAGAAAAGCCCAATAGCTGAAAAAGTGATTTATTCTCAATATTCAAGGTAAGACAATTCAAATTTTTCCAGAGACTTTTTTGTCTTTTTTGTGAAGGCAGCTTTGAAATGTGTTGTGTTCATTAACTGAAACAAAGCTTGGTCTGTACATTTCTTTTTGAAAAGTCAGATAATGTATCTATCAATGTACCTTTACCATCTGGATTGGAACATCTTGCATTTCATTGCATGCCCACAGATACCGAGAGCCAGCAGGAATGAATATAGCATTTCACAGCTGTGCAGCTGGGGATCCTTGATCCTGACCTAAATACCTCTCCCTACTCCATCCTGGGCTCTTGCCAAATAGCACTGCAGGCTTATCTGAAACGACAAATTTTTAGCAGGAAACGCCCACTAGAGCAACACTGTGAAATAGAGGGGGGAAAAGGAAGAGATTGTACTTCCAGCCCCCAGCTGCATCTTCACATTGATCTGAAGACTGGATACTGTCATAAGTAGCAGAATTACTAAAGTGCACGTGGTTGCTTTCTGTTCACTGGCCTCAGTCCACTACCATAGTCCTATGCAGATGACTGGGGAAACCCCGTCATCTGCACAGGCAATCATGAAACGCCACTCTCATCCTCCCAAAGAGCCCAGATGCCTTCAGCAGCTGGCTGATGTGCGACGTGCCGCCTCTGTTTCTATTTGCAGCATTTTATCATTCTGTTTTATAACAGAATTAGACTCCAGAACTCAAAATAGAACATGTCTGTAGCCAAGCATCAGAGCTGCCTGATCAGCACTATTTCACATGGTACTGAAATATCCAATGATAATCATACAATGATCGTATAAATGTCATGAAGAGGGGTACATCGTAACGAGCTTGAGTGTGTCTTCCCATTATTTTCAATTATCAACAGCTCCTCATACAGGAGAATGTACAACAATTGGAATAGTATTATCCATTGAGGTATTTAGCAGCTTTGCTACCATTTTTGTCATTTTACATTCAATCCGTTCAGTTTAGTACAGCAATTCAGCAAACAGCCAGGTTGAGCTACAAGCCCAATTTGCAACAATTATGCTACATTATTGCCCAAGAAAAATGATTTACAGGATTTATAATGGAACCATCATCAGTAATAACTGATGACAAGGTGAATATATCCTCAAAAATAGTAATTTTACAGTTTGTCATGGGGTTAAAAGACATGTGGATTTTCGGAAAGGCTATTTCCTGGAAAGCTATTTATTGTTGGGGCTTGTCCCAATATTGGTCATGGTGAAACAGGGGCATGTAGCTGAGATTGGCTGAAGTCATCACCAAAGGGTGTGAAATGAGATCAATAAATACACTGCAGTCATCTAAACAGGCAAAGTGAGAACATGTGCAACACAGTAATTCTCTGACAATATTGACTTTTACTACAAGGGAAACAATTACATCATATGTAATGAATACTGATTTACAGTTATTCTTGTTTTAGCTCTGAGACACAGTATTTGTCTGACAATGGCTTGGATTCAATCAACATTTGTCCTTAATTTTAAATTACAGATAATTGCAAGTGGTTTTTCATTCTCAATCAGTTTCACGCAATATCAGTAATCAAAATTGTCAGGACATGTTTGTGCATACAAAAAAGTAACACTTGCATGTAAATGTTAATCAAGGTTTTTAACAAATGTTGATTGAATCCAGGCCTAAATAATGAAAACAACTAACCACTAACAACAGAAAGAAACTGTCTAAGGGTATAGAATATAACATATTTGGCATTTGAAGTTAGCTCCTTGATCTGTAGTTACTGTTACTGTTACAGGAAAGTTAAGTACACCTTTGCGGTGTCAATCTCCACCAGATGGCGCTTGAGTCAAAGTGAACCAATGTGCACGTTACCTCAGAGCTTCTGACTGAAGGCTGGTTCTTATTCTCACCATAGCGACCATTTACAACCAAAAATGTACATATTGTTGTAATGTCTTCTGCTTATTGGACAAGGCCTATTTTCTGTCTCTCTCTCTCCTCCCTTGAACGACAAAAATCGATGTGGAAGTCTGAAGAAGACGCTCCATTTAAATTTCCCTTCAGGGATGAATTAAGCTGTGTGTGAGATGAGGGCTGAAAAGTGAGATAATGACAGGATTACTATGGGATGTCCCTCCGTGCCAACTTGCTGCAAAGATGCATGGCCATTGACTCTGCCAAATAGAGGCTATGCTGATCCAGCAGGCAGGATGCTCCTAATTTTACATTATGTGGCTGTGCTATGGCCAAAGTTTGTATTAATAAAGTGAAACTAATAGTAACACTAAATTATGGTCAACTTAATTTCCTCCAGATGGTCTGCATTGGATGAAGTGCTGTATTTATGAGCAGAATGGGTCCTGTGAAGAACTCAACAAACAGATGCAGTGCTTTGGTTCTGAAAATGTGCATATTGTAGTCAGCAGGAAATACAATTAGGAAGTTCATTAGTCTGCATGGAAACAATATACTGGCCCTACAACCCATCTAACACTTTTACCTTTCCTGAGAAATCCAGCAGAAACTCCTGGGCAGACTTGGTTTGTCTGTCACTTTAACCTGCAGCCCCTCCCTCAATTAAACTGGGATTCCCTCCATGCAACTGCAGGGGAAGCCGATGCATTTAGTTGTAGCTAATTATCAATTCTAAATTGCTTAGTGCACTTAAAAAAAACCCTTTTGATCAAGCACTGAATTATGTATGCGTCTTTATGTCTAAATAAACCCATTAGAGCCTGTCCAGTGCATCAAACACAAAGTTATGAATGCCCTGGATGTGGGAGGGAGAGTGGAGGGGTTGTGTAATAAACACCTCTCTCTCAACTCAAGAGCCGAGTGCACCAGCCATGCTTCGGATGAAAGGCAATTGCCAGGCAAAAACCTTTTAAGATAGCTCTCAGGGGCACCTAGCGGGTTCCAGCTAATGATTTCTGTTAAAACACTTCAGCTCCATATTTGGTCATTTTCCCAGCACCTGCCTTACCCAGGGTACACTGCTGTGCAGTCCACAGTATAGGGGGTGCGACTTCTATGGACCACTGCCTCTCTGGTATGGTAAACAAGAATAATAGACCGAATCTAGAACATTTCCTTGTTAATGGCACAGGAAGGCAAGCTCAAGATTAGCTGACCTAAGTGTGGGGGGCAGGGTGGTGTTTGCTATATACACAGAGGTCACCTGTAGAAGAAAGCACGCTTGGGAAAATGTAGGACATGCTCTGGCCTACTTGATGAGGGATCTCAGTGCACAGGCATACCAAGAATTTGCTTTGCATGAGTGACCAGTGCAGGAAGTCAGAGCAGTATTTAATCAACAACCTGACTAGCTTGCAAATGAACTACTGCTGCATAATGGCTAATAATTCCATGTGATAGGTTCTCAGTGGGGGAGAGAGAGTAGAGGTCAAGGACACGGGCAAGTTCTACTCATATAGCAATCATCTATTGTCCTTGAAATAGCAACATTTCACTGGATGCCAGGTGAAATATTATTTCTATTTCATTATTTGTCTGTGTGTGTGTGTGTGTGCACATGTGTGGAGGAGAGTAGCCATTACATTCAAAGAGAGTATGATTTGAACATAAAGTACTATTTCACATTTATGTTGCTCTGAAGCTTCAAGGAAGCTTTGTGTAGAGACTGATGCCTAATCTGTCACCTCATGAGATGTTATACCAATCACTATTGATTTTCATAATGTGAGGTTATAACTGTCGATATCCTACTGCCCTTTGCACAAAACCCTCTTCTCCACACAAAGCTCATTGTGAAAGCAGTGGCCATTTTGTTTCAGGTTTTTACTAAGACATGATTTGTCAGGTCCCCCGGGATGTCTAGTCAGCCATTTCTTGTGTGCCACCAGGAATGATCAAACGTTGCAAAATAATGGATTTAAAAAGTAGAATAAACCACTGCAAATGTCAGTCAAGGGTGCGATAGGACTTAAAATTGCTGCAGCATTGATTTTTAAGATAAGTGATGGAACTCACAAAATGGAACTCTCATTTTGGAGAGGCAGAGGTAAAAGCCACTTTAACCTCTAGGTTACTTCCTAGGCATCTGATAACATCGGGCAGAAAAGCTCCCTTTGAAGGCTATCAAATTGACCTTCCTCAAAGGTCACTTCATTTACACAGTCCCCACATAGCTACTATACTTTATACAACAAAGCTACATTAGTGGTTGAACTGAATCCTTCTGTTAGTGCTTTCAGCTGTAGAACAAGGCTGTGTCTGCCTGTTATTCCTAACCGTTATATGAACAATGCACCATAAAATCACAAAACATATATGTAAATAAGAAACATGTCACGGAAAATTTCTATCTGAATATCTGGCCACTACAAGATATACTGCCCATAATATTTCTTAGGCAATTGGCTTGTGATGTAGTGGTCAGCACAATATATCAAATGTACATGTTTTTTATAGGTTGTATATTTACAGATTTATAAAATAGAGCCCATAATAAGGTTGCTAAATTTAGGTTGCAGTAGGTCAAATTGAAAAATACACTTGCAGTAAATAATAAAATATAAAGACATCTTTACTCTAACATGAAAAATATGGCAAAGCCCCATCTCTTCCTTTCTACTATTAACATTGCCCTTCAGGAGTAAGATGAGGCTTCTTGGTGGCTGACAATGAATCAAAAGTGGGCTTCCCACAAGCTTGGAAGTGACCTCTGAAGATTGATGTGCAAAGACACTCTGTGTATTGAAAAGCAAATGGAAAAAGAGAGCGGAGAGAGAAAGGTAGTTTATACTGTTCTGCGTCTCTGTTTCCATGCAGTTCCATAAGAACTGATACCTCGTTTAAAATTCAGATTTGCCAGCTGTTTAATTCAGTGATGCAGAACAGTATAATATCGAATCTGTTCCATAATTAAATGTTGAACCTAATGTGATGCATGAATGCACTGACAGGGCACATACCACTTTAATAAGGGAAGCCAAAGTTGTGAGTGGGGCCAATGCTGAAGATACAAACAGTGTATGAAGAGCCGATAAATAAAAGTGCTATCAGACCATGAAATTATATATTACAATGAGAATCAACCTCATGGGTAGTCAGAATTAGCTGAGCTTCATTCAATTTCCAGAGTACGTATAGCAGATTTGAAAGGAAGGTGTCAATGAACTAAAGGTGGTGTTACGCTTAAAAAACACTGTCCTCTCTTAGAAAACATGGGCAGATTTTTATATTCTGTGCCCATAACAGTCATATAAGCACTCAACAATTACACAAGCAAACACTGAGCAAAGTATGAGTATGGACTTACATTTATTTGAATGTAGTTACATAAATGTCAATATCTTCTTCCAGTTTAGTAACTGTCTCAGTACTGTGTGGAGCAGAGAGCTAGTGAAGGGAGGGATTGATGTAGGAGCCCTACTAACCCATCACTGCCCCAGAGACATTACTACAAGTCCCAGAATGCCTTTAAGACAATTTTCCAGACCAGTGATGTAATGATGATTTGTTTAGGCTGTGTGTGTCCTTCCTAAAGGATAAATGATGGACTACACTCTCATTAAAGAGGCTTACCCAAACCAAGGGCATGTGAGCAGCTGTGAATAGTGGGTAACTGAGGAGAACAGTTTGGTTTTTGTTGGCAACAAACACTTCAGACAGAGCACATTTTAAAACTATGACTATGAATCAGTAGATTGTAAGAAAATGAAAGGAGTGAAGTTTAAGCTAGGCAACCTCATTTTCTTATTGAAATACCGTATAAACATTGGGCAGTGTAATGAAGGACAATATAGCTGCTTTAGAGACAGGATAACCCTTTGTTTGTTAGTAAACATGCTAAAAAGTAGAATTGCCCATGTGTGAATTGCCCATCATACACCTATTAAAGACTTTCTCCTCAATTTACTGAAACACAACTATTCATGGTGACAAACATGCATGATTCTCATGAGTTTATGATGATTTCAGCCTCACAAAGATGCTACTCGCCAAGCCCCTGATGACCACAGATGTTGTTTTTTTACGGGCTGAATCTGGTTTGGTATCTGGTATCAGGTTTGCCTGTCATTTAGCCCAAAAATAGTCACTGAAATTTTGTCTGTTTTGGTCCAAATATTTCCAAATCCAGATAATTATTAAACAGCTTTTCTTAGTTGTCAAAACAACCTTTGTAGATTGCCCATTAATTTCAAATGATTCTTGCCAACAGATGAGTTAACTGTATATTTAATAGAATAACCAGACAAAACAGGATTGAATATCCTTTATTGTTGATTGGTTTGCAGGAATTTTTAAGAATGAGAAAAAAATATATATTGTGGCACTGTGCACCTGAAAGTACGCCTCGCCCACCTCCCTGCCCGTTCTGTGTCACCGGCAATCATTCAGTCAGGGGCGACCAGCCATCCCTCATTACCTGACTCAGCAGCCACTCATCAACTCTGCTCGAATGAGAACCTAAAACCAGCCAGAGCTCACTCTCTGGTAAGCTTGCTTAGACTTCCAACTTACACTAAACCCTGTGTGAGGTTGCTACAGGAACCAACAACAAAGCCACGTGCAAAGACGAATCCTTGCCTTAAAACCTCCTTGTCTCTCCAGAATCCAGCTTGCTGTTTTGTTGAGAAGCTGTCCCCGTCTAAACCCAGCTTCTCCCAAACCCCAGCACTCCCGCGGCCCTGCCCAACTTCCTGTACTAAATAAAGCACGCCTGCTGGCTTGAGCATACTCCTCAGTATCCTAACTGTCATTTACTCGGCAGCAATATATATACACTCACCGTCCACTTCATTAGGTGACAGGAGTGGCACCCGGTGTGGTCTTCTGCTGCTGTAGCCCATCTGCTTCAAGGTTTGACGTGGTGTGCGTTCAGAGATGCTCTTCTGCATACCTCGGTTGTAACAAGTGATTATTTGAGTTACTGTTGTCTTTCTATCAGCTCGAACCAGTCTGGCCATTCTCCTCTGACCTCTGCCATCAACAAGGCATTTTCGTCCCAGAGAACTGCCGCTTACTGGATATTTTGTCTTTTTTGGACCATTCTCTGTAAACCCTAGAGATGGTTGTGCGTGAAAACCCCAGTAGATCAGCAGTTTCTGAAATACTCAAACCAGTCCGTCTGGCACCAACAACCATGCCACGTTCAAAGTCACTTAAATCACCTTTATTCCCCATTCTGATGCATGGTTTGAACTTCAGCAGATCGTCTTGACCGTGTCTACATGCCTAAATGCATTGAGTTGCTGCCACGTGATTGGCTGATTAGATATTTGCGTTAACGGGTACAATTTGCAGTTGAACAGGTAGACCTAATGAAGTGGCCGGTGAGTGTACATATATATATATATATGGAGCTCCCTAATGTTTTTTTATTTATTTGGCTCTGTACTCTGCAATTTTCATTTTTAAACATAAATCTTCTGCAGATTTTCAGATTTTATTAAGGATTTTTAAAAAATATATATCTGGGTTTCACAATGTAGATATTGCAGCACTTTTTGTTCATAGTCTTATGAATATACTATGTACTTATATACAGTTAAATGCAGGAGTATTGGGACAGTGGCACAAATACTCCAGCACATTAGATTTGAAATAAAACAATGAATGTGAGATTAATGTGCCATCAGCTTTAATTTGAAGGTATTTGCATCCATATCGGGGGATCTACGAAATACAGCCCTTTTTACATAGTCATTGTGCATAAATGCTAAATGGACTGCATTTATATTGCGCTTTCATCCAAAGCGCTTTACAATTGATGCCTCTCATTCACCCATTCACACACACACACGCTCACACACACACCAACGGTGAAAGGCTGCCATGCAAGTTACCAATCAGCTCGTTGGGAGCAATTAGGGGTTAGGTGTCTTGCCCACTCTTCGACACGCCCAGAGCGGGGGATCAAACCGGCAACCCTCCGACTGCCAGACAACCGCTCTTACCTCCTGTGCTATGTCACCCCTAGTCATCACATAGTACATAGACATCACAAGTGAGCGTACATGATTCAAAACATATTTAAGAAAATAAATTTTTTTATGTATTAAATTATATTTAAAAAGATCACTTAGTAGTCCCATCAAAGGATGCAGGCCAATGTAATCACAATAATTTCCAGTGCCAGAATAATTTTTAGAGATATCGCCCAGTCATTGACTGCACTTGATGCTCAGGCTTGCCATGCAAGTAGCAAATAGCTAGCTGGCTAATCATATCACAATTTCTACCATGGCTCTTGCAACCACAGACAGTAATTTTGATATAAGGGATTTGTACAAGTATTCCATATTGTTCCTAATTTTGAAATTAATAACGGTCTTCATCCATAATGAGGAATGGTTTATCCCAGGATTATGGATTTCTTGCATCTGAAAACCTCAAACCTATCAAGATTTAAAACAAAGATTTTATTAATATAATCATAAGCAGAGTTTAAACAGATGATGAGATGGATATGAGATTACCGTAGGAATGTGGAATTTGTAGGAAATGTGGTACAAACTGTTATCATAAAGCTATAGTGCTTAAGATTTAGAATTATGTGTGTTTGAACCTTAAACTTTATTTTATCTACTTCTCTAACCAGAAGACCTACACATACAGTATCTCTCTCCAAATGAGTGAGGCTTTTAAATATTCTTTGGGGAGAATGTCGTCTATTAGAGGATAATGGACATTCACATGCTTTTCATGCTAATTTATTTTTCTCCTTCCGCTTGGATGTGGAGTGCTCTGTAAGTGGGCACCCCCTTCCACCTGATCAAAATAAATAACACTGAAAAGAAAAAGGGGAAAAAACCTGGCATGAATAAATATTAGTTGTCATCATGCATTTTGAATGAAAAGCCTTTTAAATGGGGTCATAAGTTCCGCACTGGAGTCAAGTCATGCATTTTGGGATATGCAGTTCTACATTAAGAATTATGTGGTGTTTTACATTCTCCTTTACATGCAGAACACACACACACACACACATATATACAGTATATAAGACAATTACTGTTAGAGCACATCATCCTTCTCCTCCATTTGCTAATTGCCAACTCCTCATTATTACCGAAAGTTTAATAAATAATTTTCATTTTCTCTTTCAGCTTACAGTCACACTTTTTAATGGAGTGTTAATTAGGAGCTTCCCTTTACATGTGTCAGGAAAACAAACTGCAACCTTGGGCACATCAGTTATTCCGCAAGGGAGCTGGAATGTAAACAGACCTGGGGCCGATTTCACATCTATAAGCATAATTTAAATTGTTAAGTGAAGTGATGAAAGGTGCCGTGCTTTCATAACCATTTGTTACCACAAACATAATTATGTGATACCTGATATCTTTTAGGGAATATAGGCAAACTTAGCCTAAACTGGAAGTGAGGTGAAATGTTCATTGCATCAGTTCTGACAAGTTATCACATTAAAGACTAAAGAATACCATTACTTGACTGATTTTCCAGCAGATACGCTCAGAGCTAGATTTACAACAAGGTCGCAATATCTACATCGTATATACCGAATGGTCGCAATGGGCCAAAATCGCCATGTGAATGTATTTTGCAGAGATTACGTCACTCTGTGATTTTCGTTTTGAAACATAGTTAAATGTGTTCATGCATATGTATACCTGCATTGAACGTGCTAAAAAAGGTGGAGATTATGTAAATTAGGTCAATTAAGCATTCTATCTAATTTATTAAATTATGCATTCGTTGTGACTCTCCCCTTTGTGTGAAAATGCATTACAGACTGCAAAGGAGATGGGATTTAAAATATGTTTCACATGTTTCAACCAATTACTTCTCTTTTATTTTCAGATATAATATGACATTATATTTGTTTCATTAAAATGATGCAAATCTTCTATTCAAGTCATCAGCTAGCAGTTAGCATAAAAATGCTGTTGTGAATTTAAACAATTTATACAATTGTTCTGTGTATGCATTCAGCAGGGCATGTAATGAATTGTGAATACAGTTTTACCTTCAGAGGCCCTGTGGGCTTCTCCCATCACAAGTTCATCCGTGTCTATTTCATCCACCCCCACAACCTGCACATTTTCCTCCCGTTGGTCTGCCGAGAATAATATTCTTTCCTTAGTTGGACCATCACCTGTGTATTTTTGTACATCGCCTAACATCTTTTCGTTACATTCTTTACTGTTTGTTTCATTGTGCCTAATGAATACATTTTGTATGTGAAGTCATTCCAATTTTTTTTCTGCCTGTTGGTGTTGTATTCCTATTTTCTTTATTTTTTTAAATTTATTTAACCTTTATTTAACCAGGAAAACCCCACTGAGATCAAAATCTCTTTTGTAAGGGAGACCTGACATAAAACACAAAGTTACAATGTTACACAAGACAGTACACAAACAAGTTAGAAATGTCAAATGAGGAATGAGACCCAATTAAAAAGCAGAGCATCACATCACTAGAGCGGAGGTGATAACTATGTGTATTTCTAATTAGTAGACAGCTGACGTATGAAGGAAGTAGACCAAGGAGGAAGCGTTCATGTCAAGTATGTCTCCATGGTCTAAAATGGGTTAAAAAAAACCTAAAATGAGTTTCCTCTTGATTTTATAACTAAAGCAAGATTTATTCATGAAATAGAAGCCTAACTTTGTCCTAACTTTTTCAATTAATTTGTGTATATTCAATTTAAAACTAAGCTTATCATCAAGCCACATCCCCAAGTATTTATAGCAAGATACTCTTTCAATGCCATCTAGAGTGGTGATATTCAATTCATCTATGGACTGAGAATGTTAATGTGTTGGTACCTGTGACCGAGACACAATAGGGAAAATGTTTTGTGCTGTGATTATTTCCTTTGTAAATCTAGCCTTCTGTGTCTTACTAGACAGGCTTTTACAATTTGTGGGGTATCCGAGGAGTCTATCAGTGGAGATATTGTGGACATCACTATAATTTCAACATAGCCATCCTTGCATCATTATTCACCGATTCACTTTCTCTAGTGCGCCATATCTGGTTAATCATTAAAATTCTTTATTAGAATTACCAACATTAAACATTAAAACCACAAAACCATGAAAATCAGTAATGCATAGCAAATGTTTGTTTGAAATCAGTAGCCTACATGCAAAGTACCAGGGGAATATACAGGGGAAATGGACACTGAATTCTGCAGCACACCAGGACCTGGATCAAGTTTTTTATTGCTACCTGCACTCATAATTCATAATTTTTGCTCTTTTCTTTGGCACCCCCATAACCCTCATTTATTTCTAAATATTGTATATGCCCCTGTCACCAGATGTTGGGTGTCCTCCCTGGTGATTCTCTACCAGGCCTGTGCTACAGCTATCTTCAGTTCCTGTTCATTTTGGGGGATTTTTGCCTTTAGTCTTGACTTCAGCTAATGAAACACATTTTCAGTTGGATTCAGGTCAGGCATTTCACTTTTTGGCACTTGTTAGTGCATTCTTGCTTCCTAACTGTGAACAAATTTAAGATACTGTCTATTCTTTTGTGGAAAATTACAAAGACGACCTGTTTCGAGTGTATATCTTTATGTCTAGTGCCTTATCTTAGTTTACGAGCAGCCCAACATATAGTTTGGGCATGTTGTCAAATATGTAACCTCTCATGCTCAATTAGTTCCCTTAGAGAAAGGTTTATTGTTGTTCCTTATCTCTTTGCAAAAGCTGTAAGCTTCTCTGTCTGTCTAGGAGGTATAAAACTTGCTGAGTAAACTGCCAGTTTTCAGAGAACGACACAGAACCTCAGATTCTGTGTTTCTCTCTATGATATCATGTATTAAAGCTTCTCAACCATGATTGAAGTCTCTGTGTGGAACTGAGTTGTTCTTGACACTAACAATGTACTGGTACCAAAGAGTTTATTTTGACACACCTAATAATTTGACTATGTCTCTGATTAATTTATTCAGATTTTTCACAGTAGCTTTCAGTTCTTCAGTTCAGGATTTGTCTTAACCCATACAATGAACCTCATATTATTGGCCTCATTTTGTAAGTAATTCCACAAGTTGAAACCATTATGTTACAAATCCCACACTCCTGATCCCACTCTCTTGATCAGTGGTTCCCACACTTTTCAGGCCCTAGGACCCCCTGTAATAATTTCCATTTCTGCGGCACCCCAAAATGACGTGCAGTTTGCAGCACCTTGTTTTTACGTGATAAAAAACTGCTCACACTATCAGTTGGTTGTAAATCTTATAAATCTGTATTGAAGACAGGAATAGATGAACATGTCGAAATATTAAATCTGTTTCATTCAACAAATCACTTTTTAGAAATGACATATTTAGGTCATTCTCACTAGCCAGTGGGCCTATCACCTGAAATAAATGATTACATAACAATTCAGCTAATTTGGTGCAGCGGTTAGTGCAACAGCCTCTCCCATTGGTGGTCAGGGTTGAAGCCTTGTTGGATCCCTGCTCTTATACTTTGTCTTGCTTATTTTTAAAAATGTAAACAATAATGCATCAAGCTACTTGTCATAAATACAAGGAGCTATGTCAAAACGAGTCCAACAGAAGAGGTGGGGTGCAGAAAATCTTCATTTCTGTGTTTTTCTCATTTTTCTTCACTTTCCATGGGGAAATTTACAAAACCACCACATGTCACTAGTCTAGCTATAACATAAAAATTGGTTGTTTCAGAGAATTTGATCAAATATATTACATTTAGATCACTCTGCACAGACAGAGGTTCAATACACAGGTAGACCGAGTTCAGAGGTCTAATATTTTCAGTATGAGATTACAAATAATCCATTATGAAGTGAAATCAGTTGACCTTAAAAATGATCCATCATTACATTACATTACATTATAGGCATTTAGCTGACGCTCTTATCCAGAGCGACTTACAACAGTGTAACCAAACTCAGGATCAAGTCCACTTAAGTCCATTGAATAAAATGCAGATAAAAAGCCTTTACTATAGTAGCATACAGTAAGGAGAAACAAGATAGTCTAAAGTCTAAATTAAATGTTTTTTTTTTTTCTTATATAACGGAACTTAAATTTTGAGGCACCCCTAGAGGGATCTCACAGTACACACTTTGAAAAATGCTGCTCTAGATCACTCTATTCCTCAAGCCTCACAAATCTTTTTTTTTTTTTTTTCTATTGGAGAATCAATGACTGATTGCCAATAAAAAAAAAACGTGATCCTGTTCGGCAGGCATACAGAGTAGTTTTCATCCAGGCAGTGATCATTATCTTTATCTAGAGTAAAAAATGAAACATTTTTCCAAGCCTATTTGCAATGAAATGGTATTCATTTCCATTTTGAAATCAGATTTTAAAAAAATCTCAGTCTGTAAGCATATCCACATGATTGCCCTTGGAATAATATAGATCTCAAAGGTGGCTGGGTCCTTGGTGCAGGGGGATGCGTGGGTAGTCAGGTAATTCAAGTGATTTTCCCTTCTTGCCTTCTCCAGCAGACAGCTTGCTGAAGCGAAGGTTATTTCACTCCTTTATACACTCTCTGTTTCCTATGGGGTGTTTGGGCTTTTTATGAAGGCTTTATCTGAAGGTGTATTTGTGTAGGTGTGGCAGAGCACTGGGTTTTCCAGCTCATAGCTCTGTTGTGCCTGCAAACATTTAACTGCAGCTTCAGGCTGGCTCCATCAGCCCCCGAATGAATGAGCCGGAGCTACTGAATAGAGCAATACAAAAATTTTTTAGTAAGTAGGAAAAGGAAAAGCACTCAAGAGTTGACTGCTTAGTGAAATTTTGATGGAAATCTAAATATCTTCACTTTGATTGGATATTGCACCAACTGAGCAGGGTCAGCTGAGAAGAATAGGTTTGGTGTCTACTTTGTGCAATACGTTACAAAAAAAATTGCAGGGGGTGCACAAAGCAATCTAGCATGCATTTGCCTTCAAGTGATGCAAGTTGTGTGTAAATTGCTTTGTGTAACCTGGGCTATAGAGTTTAGAATTTATACAGTGAAGATATTCCAAATTTAAAATGGATGGCTGCTTCATAGTGGGTATTCCTCATTTTCCACCTGAGTGGTGTTGAGGACACCACAACAGAAGGCAATATCACGTTCCTTCCTATTGGGAAACATCTTTCAAAAACAAATTATCCGATGAGACTAATTTATATCCCACAAGGGTGCTGCAAATGGGAAAGTGCTGGACTATGTTTCCATAGTACGAAACAAATCCCATCAATCTTCTCATCTGTGGCTTCATCTTTTGAACCCGAGTCCATGGAATGATTAATGGTACAGGTGTCAGGGTGGAGTGAGGGCACAGAACAGTTCTGCTAGGTGACATGTAATTGTTTTAAGGCAAAGGTCTGCGATTGGTGCAGGAGATTGTGAATATTGATCCAGTACTTGTTAAGGCAGACAAAATTCAGCTTTGAGGTTAAGACTCTGTAACCCTGTGATGATCCCAGATACTCTATCTCCATTTTGTCTGCCCGGATCCCAGCTCCCATGGAAATGCTTGGGCACAGCTTAATGTGGGCGGCAGGAAAATAATTATAAAGGTAAAATAGGTTGACAATCTGACAGACAAAGAGATGGAGAATTAAGGAGATCGTTCCTCAGAGAAAATGTGAGGCACGGACGGTTAAAAGAATGAGTTGTCTTTGCATATTTTTGAGAAATGATGAAAGAAAAGACAGTTACCCACCTGGGTACAGTGAGTGTAATGCTTTAAAATACCGTTAATCTGAGTTTCTTTCTCCACAAATATTACCAGAGACCCCCTGAACATCATCATAATTAATACTTTTTTTCCTTTCATGTGGCTGTCTCATACCCAGGCTTCCCTTCAATGCAATAGTAGAGCAAATTTGCTGCTAGACAATGCAAAGGTCACCAGCCAAATACAATATTTCCATAGGGAAAATAATACAATATGTAATATCAAAAATACATAAAAAGGTAAATAAGAGCTATGATGCAATTTAAAACATCTTTCTTAGTCAAGTCCCATGCCCCATATCTGTGCCATAGATACCCCTCAAAAAGATTTGTCAGCTAGTGCTTTTATAAATTGAATAAAAATCTGAGCTTTCATTTTGAGAAAAAAACAAAAACTTTTTTATGGAGCGCAAATAAAAAAATACCAACAAAAACAAATACTAGCTCATGTTAGAGCAGAAGTACAATGACTTTTCCATTTGTAAAGATATACAGATAAGTGGTTTACTGACAGCATACAAGCAGGCAAACAAGAAGCAGGCATGAGAAATGCTCAAACTGGTATGAGAAATCTTATGGGGGGGAAGAAAGAAAGAAAGAATTCACAAACAGTAACAATCCTCAGGCTCTTTAACACAGAGAAGCTCCTTAACTACCAAACCTTGTGCGTGGGCTCCTTTTAAGTTTTACTGATGATCGGGAATGGGTTTCAGGTGTGTATAATGCAAGGCAAGGCCAATTAGGAAGGGATTAGGAAAGGGCGGAGCCACTGATTTTTTTGTTTGTTAAAAAAAAATAATAATAATAATTACAAACAATTCCCATTTTAATCAAACAATTCCCATGTGGTTAAAGTGCAGATACACAATGCAGAAAGCACGGCTCTTTTTATACATAGCCCACATTTCAGAGCACCATAATGTTTGGGACAAATGGCTTCACAGGTATTTCTGCTCAGTCAGGTGTGTTCAATTGCTTCCTTAGTGCAGATATAAGAGAGCTGTCAGTATCTTGTATAGGTTCTAGCCTTTTCATTGCCTTTGGAGTCTGTTATTGGCATTTGTCACATGAGGAACAGAGTTGTGCCAATCAAAGTCATGGAAGCCATTATGAGGCTGAGAAATCAGAAAAAGCAGTCAGAGACATAGGCCAAACCTTCAAATTGTATTTTGATCAACTGCAACACTACTCCGCAAGGGTATGCCCAGTCCCGGAGCACTTTCATGTTACACTTGTATCTTCATCTAGTACATTCTTTTTGTACTTATACTATCATCTTGATGTTGTACCTCTATCATATCTCTTGTAGTCATGCCTCACTTCTAGTTTGACTTGCCATCACTTTACTGGTTTAGCCTATGTTTTGTGTGTGAACTAGACCAGATGTTCATGGCTATGCATAACTGATACTTAATGAGAATTGTATCTAATCGGACCTGCGTTCTGTAGTTGTTCCAGTGACCTTCAGTATGCAGTTGTTGAACATCACTTCGGATAGAAGCGTCTGCGTAACAGGATTCGTTGTTTATCTCGCCACAATCCACACAATCCGCAAGTTGTAGAAGCACACGGTGCTCAAATGAATGCATACGCAAACAAAACATACATAACAGGAGAAAGGAAGGGGTTAGTCAATATGTAGCTCCTGCATGCATCTCACATTGCAGAGCCCTGATCTCATGGCTGGCAGAACAGATAAAGTATTACCAATTACTGCTACTACAATTGCCGACAGCTGCAGTCCAGCTAAACCACTCCACCTGCAGATGGTGCGCTAACCACACCACCACTCCACAGTCTGCCAAATAAATGTAATGAATAATGTAATGGAAAGAGAGCACTGGTGAGCTCAGTAATTGCAAAGGGCCTGGTTTGGCAAGGAACAGCTCTACTGTTGATGACCGAAAAATTCTCACCATAATAAAGAATACAAGAAAGACTCTTCAGGAGGGAGGTGAGAATGTCAATGACAATTGTCAGCAAAATATTTCATGAATAGAACTACAGAGGCTACACTACAAGATGCAAACCACTAGTTTGGTGTAAAAACAGGATGGGCAGGTAACAGTTCGCTAAGAAGTACCTAAATGATAAGACCACAATTCACTTGCGTCAGAGTGATGGCAAGAGCAAAGTGTGGAAATGGAACTGCCCAAGATCCAAAGCCCCCCCCACCTCATCTGTGAAACATGGTGGTGGGGGTGCTGTGGTTGGGCATGTGTGGCTACTACAGGTACTGGCTCAATTGTCTTCATTGATGATGTAACTCCTGATATTAGCAGAATGAATTCTGAAGTGCACAGAAGTATCTTATCTGCACAGAAGTTCAAGCAAATGCCTCCAAACTCATTGGCCAGCAAGACAATGATCATAAACACATTTCTAAAGCAATAAAGGAATTTCTCAAAACCAAACACTAGAAGATTCTTGACTGGCTAAGTCACTCACCTGATCTACCTGTGGCAGCCACACATGCCCAAACCATAGCATAACACACCACCATGTTACACAGATAAGGGCGTGTTTTTTTTGGGGGGGGTAGTTCCTTTTGGTCTCCATACTTTGCTCTTTGCATTGCTCTGATATGAGTGAATCTTGGTCTCATCTGTCCACAAGACCTTTTTCAGGAACTCTGTTAAGTACATCTTTGCAAACTGTAAACTGGCCATCCTGTTTTTGTGGCTAACTAGTGGTTTGCATAACATCCATTTATACAGCTGGATATTTACTGAACCAGTTCAGGTTAAGTACACAGCTTGGGCACAGCAGCAGTGTTCTGTCTAAGAATAAAACCTGCAAGACCTGCAACCTGGATTACAAGTTCAGTTAGTAATCGATTTTACTGTACTGTCATGATGCACAAATGACATTTTGTCCAGTTTGGTCCTCAAAGAACTACAAAGATATAGCCTCCATCAGAAAAGTGATTACTCCCCTTACTGTTTGAACCCTTTGATGATAAAACTCATAATTAGCCTACTCATTAAAAATAAAAACAAAATTATAAAAGAAAATATTGTAGCCAGGAGTTATCTCCAACATTATCAACAGAAGATGGTAGTTTTTATAGGTTTGCATTATTATTCATTTGATGTCTACAGTTAATAAGACTGCAGCAAACCACAGTATGTGGCAGTGTCTCCTAATTGTACAGCCTCAAAGGCCTCAGGTGGTACTTGCAAAATGAATGTCTGAGTGATACAATCTGTACCAATCAATCTGAGACCTGTCAGTTATTTTTGTGTCAACATAGTTGTCCTCCTTTCGCTTACTCCATGACTTAAATCACTTTACGAAAACTGTCAAGGGACAGTCTGTAAATTATTGAATATTTTATTTTATGCTAGGTTGCAGCTTTTACTTTTTCATTCACTGCAGTAATATGCAAGGCTAACTGTGAAATTGTAATGTCTTATCATTTTATGAGCACATTATTACATGATAATAATTTAATGTTACAGTAATAACAGTTCTAATTATTTAAATTCAGAACACTGAAAAGACAGAGATAAGCAACATTACCAATTTTAAACATTAAAGACAATAAGTAAATACATGTTATAATTTTCTATTTGTATTGAAGGCGAATGTCTCAACCAAGAACATAAAAAACACATTAGATCAGAAAAGCTCCCTTTACTAAATAATACTGGTGGGTATTTGGTGCAGTACAGTACACAAAGAGATAATTGAAATTGCTGTTTGTTATAATCAGAGATGTGATACATTACATTGATGAGTCAGATGTTTTTTTTAAACTCTTGAACGTAATAGTTACCAATGCTGTCTCGGTTAACTGAAGGCGAAAAGAGTAATGGGCTTTGACCCAATAATTAATGTAAATTGTCAAATTAACCGGTTATAAATAGACGTTTATGTTATGGCAACCTACAAAATGTGTTTTCCTGGATTAATGGCCTCAGACATATGGGAGACATTCTAATAGCAGGAAATAATAGGCAGCTACAAAAAATAACAGTGCTCAAAAGGTGAGAAAAACAACTTGCAAACCTTCAGCATTGCAAATGGTGTTTATCGATTTTGTGGAGAGCAAAAGCTAATGAATACTTGTAAAGCAGTCAGAAATGAAAGCACGCAGAATCAAGTGACAGGGTTTCTGCTTGCACTCAGGTATGAACAATGCATTTTGACCTTAGTGCTGTACAGGTAGCACTGGTATGTTAAGAGGCTACTAAAGAGCATGTATGTGTATGTCTGCATCTCTTGCAGTCTAGAAGTAAGCCTTTGAAGTTACAAAAATTAAAAATATATAAATGCATTGAAATTTTACTTGAGTACGAGCCTTCACAGGACAAATGTATATGTCAACATTTAAGTTAAACCAGAATATATATTGAATAGACTGGATTTTATTGTAATGTCATACAGTGCATTGAGTGGATAAAGAATCGATTTCAACCACACCCACATAACTGACGGATAACTGGTACATACAGTAATTACACACTCCAGTCAAGTCTAAAAGCCTGCTGGATAGATGAACAATTCATTTCATTTCATTCATTTAAAATTAAAATCCAACACAACTGAATGCCCTAAACTTAAAATGAACCTTTTCGTGAACAGAATGTCACCAAGCAAGAACATATTCCTGGACAAGAATTTGGGATAAATAGAGTTTAATTCTAGTCCAAGCTCAATCAAACATACATAAATAAATAAATAAATAAATAAATAAATAAATAAATAAATAAATAGTCCATCTTAATAAATGTCTAATTAATGTGGGAGTAAATAATGAAACAAATAAATGTTCTCCAGTCTTTGTCAGGAGAAGTGTTGCCAGAAGAATCTGATCAGGGTCAGGATGTGAGTGAAGGCTCATTTAATACTAATGCAGGACTCACAAAATGCTGCAGTCTACTTTACAAGAATTAGAAATACTAAAAACTGTCCTCATAAAGGGTTTAAATTTAAAATGTTTTCTTTATTTTTTCTTTATTCAACTAGTTTATAGTTAAGTATATCCCATGTGAAATGCAGTACTAGTGTGCTGTTGTGCACACACAAACTAGAGTACCATGAAAAAGTATTTGCCCCCTTCCTGATTTCCTCTATTATTGCATATTTGTCACACTAAATGGTTTCAGATCTTTAGACAAAATGTAATACTAGACAAAGGGAACCTGAATAAACACAAAACACTAAACTGTTTCATTTATTTCATGAAAACAGGTATCAACCAATCATATCACCCGTGGGAAAAAGATTTTGCCCCCTTGGTTACTCAACCAATTAACCAGACTTAATGGATAGATTCAGCTGATTGAACCCAGCAAGGCTTGATTACAGCCAGCTCTGCTTAATCTAAAGCTCACTCATAGTGAACCTTACCATCAGAGTAAAGTAGTCACTACAAAGTTTCTACAAGCACACTATTGATCAAAAGAAATTCCAGAAGAGATGAGAAAAAAAAATGTTGAAATATATCAGTCTGGAAAGGGTGAAAAAGCCATTTCTTTGGCTCTGGGACTCCACCGAACTGCAGTGAGAGCCATTATCTCCAAATGGAGAACACTTGAAACAGTGGTGAATGTTCCCAGGAGTAGCTGGCCTGCCAAAATTTGTCTGAGAGAACAGCGACAACTCATCCAGGAAGTTGCAAAAGATCCAAGAAGAACATCCAAGGAACTGCCGGCCTCAAGCCTCAGCTACAGTCAGTATTGATGACTCTACAACAAAAAAGGGACTGGGTAAAAATGGGATTCATGGGAAAGTGGTAAGGCGGAAACGACTGCTAAACAAGAGAAACATCAATGCTCGTCTCACATTTACAAAAAAAAGTACCAGCATGATCCCCAAGCCTTTTGGAATAATGTTCTATAGACAGAAGAGTCAAAATTAGATGGATGGAATGGGTCCCATTATGTCTGACATATCAGAAAATTTTTAAGGAGGATGTCCAGTCATCTGCCCATGAGCTGGACCTGAAGCATAATAGGGCTATGCAGGAAGACAACGTTCCAAAACACAAAAACCAGCCCACATCTGAATGGCTGAAAATCAGAATCAGAATCAGAATCAGAATCGTATTTTATTGCCAAGTACATTTGCACATACAAGGAATTTGTTTTGGTCAACACACCGAGGCAGCCATCTGCGGCGCCAACTTATTAGATGAGAAATGAGAGAACAGGAGGAAGGAGGAGGAAAAAAACAGTCCTTTCAATGAAACGAGAGGGCACTCGTTTCATTGAAACGAAGAAAAACCTCGGCACATAGCAACATCATAAAAACATTACAAACATTACAAACATTACAACAAAACTCGAAGACTTGCACATGTGGTAGGGGGTAGGGTGTCGGGGAGGGGAAGTGTCGCAGCACAGACACTGGGGGGAGCGCGCAGCCGCTCAGGCGCATCGCATCAACCCTCAGCAGACTGCACTGTAACGGGGGAGGGAGGGGGGGTGGGAGCCAAGAAGGCGTTGAGTAGGAGGTGGTGTGTGTGTTATGTATCTTCGTGTGCGTGTGTGTGTAAGTCCATGGACTTCATCTCCACCACAGTCTCAACATTGTCTCTGCCGTCTGATACTGATGACGAGGACACGGCCGTTGCCGCGGAGACAACCTCGAAGAGTCCTGATCCAAAGACAAAGTTCCATAGGAGCAGGGAGGTGGGGGTAGGGCCGAGCATCTGTCTGCATAACAATCCAGGAGCGTGGAGAGATATCAGCCTTCCAAGGCCGATGTGGGGGAGCTAATGAGGATAAGGATTGTTTTGGGTTCAGGCAGACTTCTGCATTTTTCGTCTACCTTTAGTAACTAAATTCAAGTTTTGGAGTGGTCTAGTCAATGTCCTGACTTGAATCAATTTGAGATGCTGTGGCAGGATCTGGAACAAGCAGTTCATGCTTGAAAATCTCCCAATTTACCCAAATGAAAGCAGTTCTGCAAGGAAGAGTGGGCTAAAATTCCTCCACAGCAAAGTGAAAGACTGATATAAAATTATAGAAAGTGTTCGGTAGCAGTTATTCCTGCTTAAGGTGGTGCAAACAGTTATTAAGTTTAATGGATGATATTTATTTTTTAAATGAGATAATAATTTAACAAATGCATTTTGTGTTTACTCAGGTTCCCTTTATCAAACATTACATTTTGCCTAAAGATCTGAAACCTGTGTGAACAATACACATTAATCAGGAATGGGGCTGATGCTTTTTCACAGCACTGTATTTTAGGGTCAGGTGTTTTACTATTGCTCAGAAAATGCTGATGCATTTTAATAAATGTTGTTTCATAACTGATTCTTCCACACAGAAACACAAGGGATCCTCAATTTCAGCATTATTTCAGACTATGAGAACAAAACATTTTTTGACCCTGAGACTGATGAAGGTAAGATATTGCATATTCAGAAGTGTGGAACAGCCTTTGAATTCATAAAACCATGGAGTGAAGTCCTCCTTAAAGGTAGAGCAAAGAAAGGAACAATCAAATTTATTTTTAAAATATTAAGAAGTTTAGGAAAAATAAATATTAATCACTGACCCCGGCAACTATGAATGCATGTCACTGAAAGTAAACAGATAACATTTCATAACTATAAAGCAAGCTAATTTTCAATGAATAATAGAAAAGTATTGAAGAAAATTATTCAGTAGTTTAACTCGTATTTTCACACAGAGGTATAACCTACTCAGTGTAACTATGAGATGTAATTCCACATCCTGAATTTTAATTTATCACCAATCTGTGTCTGATTAGTTCCCTTTTCCAATTTGTCTCGTTTGTTTTAAATAATAATTCCCTCTTTGCCTGCTCAGCTAACACAGCATTATAGTAATTAGGCAATAGATCTTTTCAGTGTTAAAGTATATGCTCCTTGTGGCAAATGCATTTATATTATTCAACCAATCTGACTTCAGCAAAGTAAAACAGGGTTTACTTTAATTGATGTGCATATAATCCAGATTGTGGTGCTCTGGAAGGTTTCAGATGGTTGTACAAAAATAGTTATGTTAGTTGAACTGACAACAACATGCTTAGAAAATGTTTGTTTAGTCACAGATAATCTATTGCCAATTTCTTTTAAAGGTGTGAGAAAAAATCTCCATCTGTTCTCAGTTTATCCTTTACATATCCCTTACATTTCAGTATTATCAAGGTTTTTGTATTGTTTCCATGAAGGGCTATAGGCTCAAAATATATATAGAGATTTTAAATTATATCAATAGTGGTGATCATGACAACATGTTATATGCTATTATATGTTACAAGTAAAATGTGAACAAAAATAGTTTTGAACCTTGCTGTCCTGTGGCCCTGATTTTTCAGAACTGATTAACCTCATACAGATGTTATTAGAATACAGCATACAGATACTGTTCTTTAAGTGGTTCCTTCCCGATGCTGTTAATGATGTCTGACACTTATCCACGTGGTATAGGTGAGGTGTCATATGCTTCAAATAACAAAAATTCCTAGGCCAATAGAGGGAATTTGCTATTCACCGAAACACCATTAAAATATGTGCATTGATGTCTTATGGTAATGCATATGAAAGTAACTCAGAAATGTAATAAATTAGGCCAGGTTCATTTTTTGTTCTACAAAAGGTCAAATTTTCTTTTAAATTCTTTAAATTCTTTTAAATCTTGTTTCTTTTTTCCACTTTCATTTGCAAGAAATTCTCATGGCTGAATTATTCATAATTTTTCATTAAAAAGTCGAAAGAAATCTGAAAATTCTACTTGGCATGTCATCCATACCCGGGAACAAATGCCTTTGCATTCACTTGTGAATATATTCACGTTCTTGTATTAGTGCATTTGTTCCTCTTATTACTACCTGTATAAATGTAAAGCCTTTTTACAAAGAATTCACGCAATTCTTTCAAAGGTGTTCCTGATTATTCAAAGGGAAATGCTGTTTATATGACCCCCATTGGTCAATCCTTTTTCTACAGTCTCAGGCCAATATTCTCACAGTTTAACTTCTTTTTTCATTCACTTTCTTATGTGACTTAGCTATGAAAAATAACTATCTATCATATCAACATGTTTATGCTTAATACGTTAATAAAATGATCATTAGAAGCATGTGTTTTGGGGGATATGCATTACTGATTGTCTGAATAATTATACACACGCTACCTTGCAATTACCCATGTCTTTAAAATGTGTTTTAGACATTGCGGCCAAATTCAAAATTATTTGAAAATGAACCCCTGGTTCAATGTTCATTTGAATGAATCAAGATCATAATGGACTGTTCTATGCTGGATTATAAATTTTATGTATATTTATCCAATACCAAGATTTCTCCAAGATTTTTTAGCTGCGACCGCAGCTCTATAGCTCTGTCTGTTGGTTAGTTGGTCGGTCGGTCGGTACACAAAAGTGTCCCACCCCGTAGCGGCCATTTCGCCCCAGGAGGCTGAAATTTGGCATGGACATTGGTCATGGCCGGAAGGTACAGCTGAGCAGGCCGACTTTCAGGCCGATTGACCAAGAGGGGGTGTGGCAATGGGCGTGGCCTATCACAAAAAGGTGCATAACTCCTGAATGGATTCACAGATTTGCACAAGATTTTGTGGAAAGGGTAGTCATGAGCCAAAGAATAGGTCACGTTTGTCTGAGGGTGTGTGTGTGGATGCATGCACACATGGATGCATGCGCGTGTGCGGTCGCAGCTATTGCGGATTCGCGCTTGTTTTCCTCTAAGGCAGTGGTATCCAACCCTGTTCCTGGAGATCTACCATCCTGTAGGTTTTCATTCCAACCGTAATTTGGCACATCTGATTGTACTAATTAGCAGTTGAGTGAGATCTCTAGCTGTTGAATGAGGTGTACTTTGTTAGGGTTGGAGTGAAAACATACAGCACGGTAGATCTCCAGGAACAGGGTTGGTTACCACTGCTCTGAGGGAACTTATATACCAGTAAAATGCTAATTTTGCTGTATCTTGACTGGACTGGATGTTATATCTTTTGTGTTTCAACCAGAGCTGTAAAGTCCAGGGTCAGAAAGTAAAAGTCCTGCCATGTGTTTCTTCCACCCATGAACTCAGCCAGCTGATTTCACTAATTAGATATACTGCCAGGCTGAAGAATTATACTTTTTTATTTTTTAGCAAATTCAGGTGAATAGAACAAAATACTGTGGAGGACATTTGCTTTCTGAACCTGGACCTCTGCTTTCAACTGAAAAATAATTTGTTGCATTAGGAGATAACATGCAGACAAATTAGTGACTACCAAGATTTAACTACTGAGAATACAAAGCAGCACAGGTTCAGGGTTTACTAGTGTTGCTACACAAATGAGTGCTTTATCAAAAGAATGGCTCAATACCATAACATAGGACATTACTAATTGAAAATGACAGACACTTAATCACCTGGACAAATTTGTCTAATACAAGGACCAAAGCCAAACGATGATGTAATCAAAATTTCTCTACGTCTCATGCAATCACCAGGGGAATTACGGCGAAGCAACCAGACCCAGGTGTTTGCTGCCAAGTTCGGAATTACCCAGCAAAGTTAATTTTCTCCTGAATAGCCAGATGATGAATACTGTACACTGCACCAATCTGCATGTTGATGTGAAAACAATGACACCTGCTGCATATAGAGAGGCAGAGGAACGGAAGGTGAAATTCAAATATTCTCACAGATGGGAACCTGGTTCCTATGCAGCCCCTCTAGTTACTGTAACAGAGGGGGCAGAAAAAATAGCACAACGCAAAAACAATGCATCCACTACATTTATGTAATCAGAGCACAGCTGTGGGTATTTTCCAGACATTGCTTGCCTGGCATCTCAGAGGTTACAGGTCATATCTCATAGCTCAGAATACTGCACCATTGTTTTCATAAGTGCAGGGGTCCTGAAGGGGCAAGGGAGACCAGATGGGTTCTGCACTCTGATTAGCCTTAGGTTAGGACAACCTTAGCCTTAGAATCAACCTCTTTGACTACAGGACAATTATTATGCAGGATGATGAGTCGCTAGGTGAGACTAAAATGAATCACTGTGTGAATCACCAAAGGTGATGACCAACACATTCAAAATAAAAACCTAAAAACAACAGAATAAATTTGCAAAAACAAAACAAACTACCCATGTACATATATTTCTATGACAAAACTCACTCCGTGCTTATCTATCAATGAGTCCGAAGATTATCTAATGAAATTGCAGGAGCCAGGGGAGAGGTATAAGCAGTATGGGAGGCTATACCAGCTGCTTCAAAAACAAGTTAATGAGATGATTGATTGTTTCCGCCCTTGCAGTTATCCGAAGATGTGGCTAGATGAAGCCTGGAATAAGGTCACCCACTTACCACAATCAGTTACTGATCATCCATCTAATGTCTTAATCAAGGTGGGAAGGCAGACGCAGGCATGGCTTATGTTCTTTGGCCTTATGTTACAGTATGTGACTGATATGGGAAATCTGTCCCCAGATTTACACCATTCTGGTACCACACATTCAAAAGTCATATACATTTCCTTTCAGTAATTAATAATTAAAGAGTTTTTTTAAGGTTCACTCAGTAACATACATGTAGTGGACGAGAAATGTGAACAGGAATGTTCCAATAGTTTTCTGGTAGTTCCATAACAGTGTGACGTGTAACAAGAGATCAACTTCACCCCCATGTTAAAGCTGTTCTTTCCAGTAGAGGCCTCAAGACAACAGTGCCCCCATCCACAAAGCACGACTAGTCTCCCAGTGGTTTGAGGAGCATAACGTTGACTTTATCCTTGTCATGGCCTTTTCTGCATCCATCGACTAAATACAAATTTGACTCTTTTCGTACCAGTCATCACAAAAAAACTGATCTTTCCCGTGCAAGCGCCACTGAACGCAAGCACTAAAATAACAAGCTTAAAAATAACAGACCAACCTCAGTGATTTCATTGTGTGTTTGTGCCAGGGCAAAATCCCAATATTTACACTAATCAGCTTTGTTTGTGCCTTGCACTCATCTTCTTGCTCTACAACAAAAAGAAAATATACTTAATTGTCCTCTTGAGAAATAAAAAAGCAAGAGTAGTCTCCCAACATTTTTCTTGAGGGGATGCACTTTTATAACTACAGGTATGTATTGTATGACTTGCATGTAAGTAAAAATAAGCCTTTATTGGATTGAATTTGCAGAGATTTATTGAATTACCATTGCAGTATTTAATAGATGCTAGTTTTATTGTGTTAGGGTGTGTTGTACTTGTAGATGTGTTTATGATATGGTGCACAAAATACTGTACACACACACACACACACACAATAAAAAGGAGGGAAAACAACACACTGTCTTGTTGTCTAGTTAACCAGAACTGCATATATAAGAGGGCAAAATTAATATGCATAAAATAAATAAATTCTTGTAATAATCCCAAAATATGAGTTTATGCCACTATCATGGTGTCATGCCCTTGATTTTGCTGCAGTGATACCATTGGTCAACAGCTTGATGGAATTTCATGAGGGAAAGCTGGTGGGCAGACAGCTTTACCCACGGCAGGCAGAGATTTGCAGGAGTCTCAGGGTCCTGCTCTGGGCTGGAACACAAGACTGAAGCAGCCAAGAGCGCGTCTGTCTACGGCACACGCAAACAGAACACGTGTAGGTGGAAGAGTGGGCAGTCGCTCTCTCTCGGCTCCTCTCTCCACAGCGAGCGAGGGATGGCACAGCTACACAGAGAACAGGTAAAAAAAAAAACAACAACATGCTGCTTTCGCCTCATCAACAAGCCACTTTATATTCAGAGCCTCCATTTCTGCTGCCAGCATATTGCCAACACAGTACGCATGGATATTGTAATTGCCTATTTTTTACTGAACTATTTTTGCAGTGTGTGCCTTCTGTTAGTATTCTGACTTTAGTACCGTAGGCTCAGATTTCGCTCAGCTGAGTTCCATGCCTGTAGATACTGAGGAGGAAGCAAGTTAAAGCGTGAGCCACAGGTAGCTCAGTGGGTGGATATGAACTAATTTTGATTCTTTGTCATAGTTTTGTTCATACTTCTCAAGGTTGTGATGAGAAACGCTAAATGTTGGTATATATATATATATACACTACATGCCCAAAAGTATGTGGACACCTGGCAATCAATATCTCCTCCAAAAGTATGGCCATTAATAAGGACTTGGTCCACCCTTTGTTGCTATAATAGCCACCACTCTTCTGGGAAGGCTTTATACTGGATGTTGGAGTATTGCTACAAGGATTTTCTTTCTTTAAGCCAGAAGAGCATTAGTGAGGTCGGGCACTGATTGGGCGATTAGGCCTGGCTTGCAGTTGGCTTTCCAACTGATCTCAAAGGTGCTAGATGGGGATGAGGTCACGGCTCTATGCAGGCCAGTGATGCTATTCCACACCACTCTTGACATAACCATTCCTATATGGACCTTGCTGTGTGCTTGGGGGTATTGTCATGCTGAAACAGGCAAGGGCCTTCCCAAAACTGTAGGGGAGGCATGGAATAGTCTAAATATGATTGTATGTTGTAGCATTAAGACTTTCCTTCACTGGAGCTAAGGGGCCTAGCCCAAACCATGAAAAACAGACCCATTGATTGCTTCCTTAGTGCAGTTACAAGAGAGCTTTTAGTATCTAATCTTGATTCTAGGCTCTTTATTGAATTTGCAGTGTGATATTGGCGTTTGTCAACTTGAGGACCAGAGTTATGCCAATGAAAGTCAAGGAAGCCAATATGACTTCGAGAAATAAGAAAAAATAAATAATCAGAGACATAGGCCAAACATTAGGCTGACCACAATCAACTGTATGAAATATCATTATTAACAAAGCCTCATAATGGCTTCCTTGACTTTCATTGGCATAACTGTGGTCCTCATGTTGACAAATGCCAATATGTGTATAAAAATAAGTATAGAGAAATACCCTTAACTAAAAGCTGAGAATCTGCGCTTGAACTGTCTGTTTGATTACAAATCTGAAATTGTGGAGTACTTGAAAGTACTTCTTTCATCATCCAATTTTATAAAAATCTTCAGAACAGAAAGGAAACATAGCCTGCCATGGGTACATTATTTAGCTTAAATTGTTAGCTGACCAGATCTGTTGAACGAAGTGAAAAAAAGAGACTGGCTCGCGAGGCTAGCTGACCAGTAACGTTAGGTGTCCATGGAGCTGAAAGCATCACCGGAGGTTATTGGCAAGGAAAACCAGACGATCCACTTGCTCTGGATCCAGGGCAGAACGTTTTTTGTTGACAGAGGAAGTAACGTTAGCACAGGAAATGAACTTTGCATGCAGGAACCTGATTCGCCGCATGAAATTAAAGCCTGTATATTCATGTTAAATACAAAATGCGGGATCCAAAACTAATATTGGAATGTTCAAATTTAGGTTCGAACTTAAAAAAGATTTTCAAATAGTTTTCGAACTTCGAATATTTTGTTGACAGCCCTACTAGACACTGAAAGCGCTCTTCAACCTGCAAGAAAGCAATTGAACACACCTGACTAATCAGAAATACCTGTGATGCCATTTGTCCGAAACATTATTATGCCCTGTAATGGATGTATTATGCACTATTTATAAAAAGTGCTGTAAGTTCGACATGGTGAAATCAAGATGTATAAAAATAAAAGCCCTTAAATAAAAGCTAAAAATGTGTACTTTTACCACAAGTAAATTGTTTTATTACAAATCTAAAATAGTGGAGTACAGAGCCAAATCACAAAAAAATTGTCTTTGTCCCAAACATTATGGTGCTCACTGTATATCTTGAAACTGATATAGATATCTTCAGTCAGATTATTGCAGCTTCCATGTACAGTAAAGCTGAGGCAGTGGCTGTCTACCTGTCATTTAAAAACTGTCATTCCCTTGGGTTTCTAAAGTATTCCTGTGCCTTTAAGAATCTCCTTGCAAATTTCCTTGCATTACCTGCTGTCAAGAGGAGCACTTAATTTCCCCCTGCACCAACAGAAGCACATGGCTTCTGGATAGGACAGAAAGAAGTAACCAGCTGGTTACTCAGCTGACAAATGCTATTTGGGCGACCCTCGGAATGGCAAAAGGGAGGTATCACTCTTTTTTTTGCTTAACCAAATAAGAATGTTTGATTCTATTTATACCATTTCTCTGGAGTAGGTTCATATTGAATGTATGGGCATTGAATTCACAGAGACAGCAGTGTTTTTTTATTCAATCCCTCAAATGCCCACCTTAGCCAGGTCCCCCTTGTTGTACTCATATATTATATAGCAGAGTACATGTTGGTATCTTTCACCATTCAAATTTTGATGAAGCCATTGAGCTATTAACTGAGGCTGGACCACACAAGATGATCTGATCGCCAACAAGTTTACTTCAGTACTTTTCATGACCCTTGTTGGGACAGGACTACAATTGCATTCACGGAATCCCTCTACATACTGAATGTCATCAGTGATACGTTCAGAACTGTAATTCTTTCTCTGCCATGTGCACCTGCATGTACATGTACATGCCCTCCTCTTCTTCTTATTTCACTCCACCAGGTGAGTTCATGTACAAGTGCATTCTTTTATCCTCTGTCCTCCCTTTCTTTTCCCCTCTTTTCCCTGCTAAACACCTCATAATCCATGTCATCAACCCCATTTTATGTTATTTATTTGCTGTTCAAATGCCTGTTTTTCAATAAATTCAATTTTATTGTATCTAGTGGTCTTTCTAGGTATATTCAGGCTATTGAGTAAAGCCACATGCTATTAAAATAACTTGACATTGTTAGTCAGTTAAGTTAAATAATGGCCAATATTAATCTTGGATATTTATTAATTGACTTTATTAGGATTAAAATGAAGTTCTATTAACTTAATGAAATTCTGGAATTTGGAGTGTGACAAAAAAATGAGACTGTTTAGTCAAAGTTTGACTCTTCCAAACTTACATCCTATTGATTAAGCAAAAGTTTTACACATATAGGTAATATATACAGTGAGCTGCATGATGTTTGGGACAAATACATATATATTTTCATTTGGCTCTGTAGTCCACAATTTTAGATTTGTAATAAAAACAATTTATATGTGGTTAAAGTGCACATCTTCATTAAAGGGTATTTTTATATATTTTTATTTCACAATGTAGAAATGGCAACACAATTTATACATAGTCCCTCCACTTCAGGGCACCATGATCTTTGGGGCAAACGGCTTCATGGGTGTTTCTGATTAATCTGGTGTGTTCAATAGCTTCCTTGGTGCAGGTACAAGAGAGCTTTCAGTATCGTGTCTTGATTCTAGGCTCTTGATTTCCTTTGGAGTCTATTATTGTTATTTGTCAACATGAGGACCAGAGTTAAATCAATGAAAGTCAAGGAACCAGAGACTAAGAAACCAGAGGAATAAGAAAAAAAAAACTGTCAGAGATATATGCCAAACCTTACGGTTATAAAAATCAACAGTTTGAAACATCAATCATGTAGGGACAAACATAAATATATTTTCATACATTCCACAGAAAACACAAATGATGTCAACAGTGCAGCCCTAGCGTGACATCTAATTACAGTGAACCAATCGGCTTGTTGCATGTTTAATACATGAAATACATGTAAATCTGAGCCTTCTCTCTTCTTCATCTCTCTTTCTGTCCTCTCAACCAAGGTGCTAGGATATTCTTTGGAGCACCCACATACATCTCCTCACCTAGAACTCTTCAATGCCAAGGAACACAGAATGCCAAAGATTGCTGTTATTGCCATAGAAACATATCTGAACCAACATAAAGTCACTCTTTACAGTAATTTCACTTGCTTACAGTGACTAAGTACATCAGCCCATGTTGAACCTAGAAACTCCAGAAAAACAGTTCTATTCTATTATTAGTAGACATATATTCCCTACATTAAGAAGAAAAAGAGCATGGGTGAGCACAGTGATTAGGGTGACAAAGGCCCTGGCAGGCCAAGGAAGACCTCTACAGTTAATGACAGTAGAATACTCAACATAATGAAGAAAAAACCCCAAGCACCTGTTTGACAGATCAGAAACACTCTTCAGGAGGCAAGCATAGATGTGTCAGTGACTACTTTCTGCTGAAGACTTCATGACTACACAGGCTACACTGCAAGACACAGACCACTAGTTAGATGCAAAACAAGATGACCAGGTTACAGTTTGCTAAGCCTTTTTGAAATTGAGCACATTACAATTTTGTTCCTCCCATAATGTAATCCTCCCTAATGTTTTTATTTCCCACATGTAGAACTTTACATTTGGCTATATCAAATTTCATTTGCCAGGTTTCCACCCACTTTTGGATTTTGTTTAAATCTTCTTGGATTACTTCAGTAGATTCCAAACTATTAGAGTAGCTGGGTCATCCAGTTTTTTTTAAATCATCTGCAAATTTGTCTAAAGTACTTTCAATGTCCCTATCAAGGTCATTGATGTATATGAAGAAGAGTACTTGTCCCATCACCGATCCTTGTGGGTCTCCACTTTCCACAGTTCCCTACTCAGATAATATCCCTCCTACAACTACTCTTTGTGTTCTACCCTGTAACCAGTTCCAAATCCACTCTTAAATACCTCCTGTAATTCCTATTGTCTTCATTTTGCTAACAAGTCTCATGCGGTACCTTATCAAATGTAAAATGTTATGGTTTGGGCTTGTATGGCTGCCACAGGTACTGGCTCACTTGTCTTCATTAATTATGTCACTTCCGACAGCAGCAGCAGTGTGTAAAATATATTGTGTGTGCAGAAGTGTGCAGAAGCTTCATATCTGCTCAAGCAAATACTCCAAACTCATTGGATGGCACTTCATAATTCCTTTTTAAAACCTAAAAACTCTGGAAAATTCTTGACTGGTCAAGTCATTGA
The DNA here is from genome assembly GCF_013347855.1 of Anguilla anguilla. NCBI lineage: Eukaryota > Metazoa > Chordata > Actinopteri > Anguilliformes > Anguillidae > Anguilla > Anguilla anguilla. The sequence continues at coordinate 15,258,047 of NC_049209.1, forward strand.
ACACGCGTTTCATATGCTGAAGAGAAAACAACTAGAGAAATAAACTAGCCCCTGAAACAAGCAGGAGCTGAAGATGGCTGCAGAACCGACCTGGCAGAGCATCACCAGAAGAGATATTCAGCACCTGGTGATGTCTATGAGTCACAGACTTGAAGCTGTCATTGCATGCAAAGGATAAGTGACAAGGTACTAAACATGAATACTTTCATTTACATAACATCAATATCTCCCAAAAAGAAAAAGTGTCATTTCTATATTGAAAACAAAATGTATAATACCCTTTAATAAAAGCGGAGAACCTGTACTTTAAGCATACGTGAATTGCTTGCTTACAAATCTAAAATTGTGGTTATGGAGCTCACTGTAAGTCAAGAATTTATAGATATACATTATAAACTATGACACTTTCTCCAGTATCAGAACCAAGTATGACATTGACCATTCGAGGTAAACCGAAAAATGTTTTAGGTTCACTTTTGTGAAATGCACACACTATGCATAACATTTCACACAAACATGTGATATTCCTACACAATATCTGATTTTCGAGATAAATAAGCACAGCCCCTTGGACGCTCAAACAGCTTAAATGAGCTTTTTTCACAGCTATCAGCTTTCCATAAAACGATAATTTAAGCACTGATCTGCAAATTAAAGCTGGGACACCCATGCAATGTAAAATGCAATGTGTACGTCAGTACATTTTACAAAAACAAAATCAAGCATATTGTGAAAATGACACACTTTTCTGTTTGCCCCAAATGGGTCTGTCACACTTGGGCATGTCACTGATTTGGTTAATCAATACTTTGAAAATATTCTTTGTTAATTAATGATGGAAAATAATGCAACATGCCTGTAAGCATACTGGATATAAGAATAACCCAGAAACAGTGATGACAATCTGCGGGACTAAATCATTCGTATGCAAATACTCCACATGAAATGATAAAGCACTCATTTTATAATGAGTTTTGGCTCAGTGAAAACATGAAATATTCATAGAATGCAGAATTTATTCATACCAAATAATTATATATTTTTCCTTTTCAACATAATAGATGAGTTAATAAAAGAAATTTTAGTCTGAAATTTGAGTATTCTCTTGAATAGCCTACCCGATACCTTGGAGCCTCATGCAAAATATTTAGGGAAACATGCAGTGGTGGCTGCTCAGCTGAAAATTGACAGGGCAATAAACTGCCCCCTAGACTGATCAACCTGTTTTCAATCATTTTGATTGATTAAAAATTCACAAAACCCTTGATGCCACCAGATATAGCCAGTTCTCTTACATTAGGCCATTAGTTGACTAATCATTGATTAGTTAATAAGTTTGACTATTACTTGCATTGTCAAATTTTACACATCTTATCTCCATTATTTAAAATTATAGGTAAATGTGCTCTATTCTCTACACTCATGGTCAGAGAATATTCATGGCAAAGATCTGCCATGTGCAGATTTTGTAATTTAAATGATCCTGAAGCAAAGGTTTTGTTAGACAGCCTGAACTGCAGGTTCCCCCGAAAGTGAATGTGATAGCTAACGGAGTGGTGTATCTTTTTTTAAGGGTGCTGATTTTATCATTTAATCTACCTAACATGGTGTGAAGAATAAAGCTCTGTGTTTGCCTGCCAATGGATTATTCAGATTGTTGGCACACTAGAAGAATTACTGAATACAGGTTGTGACCAATGATCTACTCTGTCTATTTACAGCTCACCAGCCACTACCGGAAACAAGGTGCTTTCTTCAACATGTCATCTAAGAAAGGTTCTTTCTATGAGTGCTGGAAATGGCAGGTATTCACTGGGGGGACCGTATGTTTGCAGGGGCATCCAGGGGAAATTTTGACAACTAAATGCATCATTCTGACACACTTTGAGAAGAACAAATAGAGAAGTAATATACTGTTTTTTATATAATAAATTATATAGGCCTTTTGCACTTATGTTCGAATGCCATGCCAAGTGTCAGAACATTTATAAGACAATAAACAATATTCAAATATTATGTGTGGCATTCCTGTGTATTATTTAGTAGGTTTGGTTTATATGATAAATACAGCCACATGTCATCCACATAACAACGTTAGGAGATAGAGCTAAACTGTTCAATTTTGTGTCCCAGGGCAAGCATATGAAGTGAAAACAAGATAGGGCCCAAAATCGATCCCTGAGGGACCCCGCATGTCAGAGGTGCTGAGGAGGATACATATCCACCAACAGAAATAGTAAAATGTTTGATAAGGAAGAGATACCAACCCAATGGCTAAGCCTGTCTTGTAAAATGGAATGATCAAAGGCATTGAATTCAGCACTCAAATGAAGTAACACTAAAATGGAGATACTACCGGCATCTATGCACATAAACATTAGTTACTCTAAGAAGAGCAGTTTCAGTATTATGCAACTGGCAGAAGCCTAATTGGAATTTATCAAGAATGTTATTACTGTCTATCTCAAGAACCTGCAGGGCAATAACCTCCAAAAGAATTTTAGATGGCAACTTAACAATCGGTTGATAATTTGTTAGAAAATAATTTATCTAAGAGAGGCTGAACCGTTGCTTGCTTAAAAAAAATCAGTAACATAATCATAGGTAATAGACTCATTAGGTCAAGTAAGGTCAGGGCTAAAACGTCCACTGTATGAACACATGCAGAGACAACACAGGCAAATATTACATGTAGGCCAGTTTGTACAAATGGGTCTTCAGGAACTTTTTAAAGGTATCCACAGATCTTTAGTCTAAATGGAGGCTGTTACTGAGTTTAGGCAATTGTTTCATAAGCCTGATCACCTTTAGTTTTTAGTTTAGTCCAGGGGATTTCCAAAAGCCCTTGGTCAGAGGATACGAGAGACCTACTAGTGGTATAAGGATGAAGGAGTGTAGGCTAGAGCCAGACCATGCAGGGCCTTGTAGGTAATAACAAAAAAAAAAAATTAATTCAGTCCTAAATTTGATTGCGACCCAGTGTAATGAGGTTAAAATAGGTGTGAGATGGGCCCATCTGTTGGACCTTGTCAGAAGCCTAGCAGCAGGGCCCTGGATCATTTGGACCATTCACATTATGTCTAAAATGAGACATTGAAAAAATAATCTCAATGGTCCAGATGTGGGCTAAAATCAGTGACCAAAATTTTAACACCTTTAAAAATTAAAATCACACACACACACACACACACCAACAGCAGACATGAATGCAAGGTTTTTGTTGATGAAAGAGCCATCATTGTAAGAAGAGCATTTAGAAGGGAACATGCTTTTAGAGATCCTTAAAGCACTTGGCACAATTATCTTTACAAGCACTACTGATTTTGTCATGAGGGAATTATTTACCTCCAACAACTAATAGGAGTGTACTGTATATTACATTGCCAACTCGAAGTGAAGCAAGACCTAAAAGTATTGGGCTCTGCTTCCTTGCGCCAGTACATTTTTTTAATGCTGTTGGAGACGCTGAAAGTGTAAATGAACTTTATTTGTTCATTTTTTCATACTGTACATAAAATGCAATGCAAAGTGTTTCACATTTGATGACAACAATAAAAGCAAAATAAAACCAACAAACAGGATACAAGATCACATAAATACAGTAGTGAAATGAGGAAATTAAAATAAGGCAGATACAACAATTTAAGAAATAAAATGAAATTGTATTTTTATATTGTTAAAGCCAAAGAAATTAATAAGAAAAGCCACAGAACACTGAGTGAACAGGAAGGTGTACCTTGGATTAAAAAGGCATATCAGTGTGTTCAACCCTGAGATGGACTGGCTAACTGTCGAGGGTGTGTTCCTACCTCTTGGATGCAAGGATGAACACTATTAAGGAAGGTTCCTCTATGCTGGTAAATATGTCATTTGCAAGAGGGTTTCACAATGGTGACATTTAAATAATCACTAATAAATAAATACATGTTTTTTAAACGCTTCCAAATGTCCTTATAAGGTAAGCGTTTTTTGAAACGGAGTAATCCTGAATTTAATTAGTGAGATCATTTGATAAGATTTGCATCAAATCATTCTGGATTGTTAAGCGAGGTATGTAAAACAAGGCCCTGGTGAACTAAATGACATGCAATTGGTAACAGTTGTTCTTGGGTCACGTACTAGGCCATATTTTACATTTGGTTGTAATTGGTAATACAGTATGTGATTGTGGTTTATAACAAAATTAACAATGACTCAAAGTGTGTTGCCAATCGCTATGAAACTGCCAACACCTATAAGATGTGCAACTTGGAACATATATATCAAACATTGCAAATTGGACTAATTAGTGCAGAATGCTGCACTTTCAAGTTTTTAGCCAGCTAACGAAAGTGACAGGTACAAGGTCACAGGTACAGTTACACAGGTACACCTTCAGTTCCAATGGGTGAATTTGCCTGTCACATTGAAGTTTGCTAACACATATGGAACATGCTCCTTGTAACATTCCCAAGAAGCTGTTGACTCTATGAAGCTGTTTGTTGTTGCAAAGGTTGTTATTCTTTATGGCTGTATTTGATGCATCACACCAGACCTCTTGTATGACCTATCAACAGCACAAAAAGCATTGCCTCAAAAGGTTAAAAGATTAAATTGTCTTGCACCTGCAGCCCAGAACATATCCATGCTGTTCGTCTACTGTAGGTACAAACTCGTAAATCACTGTGTCCTCCCACTGTGTCTGCATTGTGTACAATATTTCTCCAGCAACCACACAGCTGATCAGTGTGTTTTCAGACTGAGAGATTGTCAACAACTAATACTAAAGCTAAATAAACTGTACATAGTCTTTGTAAACTGTGCAGTCAGAATTTAAAATGATTTTGATGTGAAGGCACCAACCATAATCAACTCATTGCTCATAACAAGGTGAGAAATCTTGACATTCTATATTTATGTTTCTACTTTGTAAAACAAACTTTTGATACTTGAAACCTATTCAGGCTAGAACCCTGCTATATTATTCTTTTTTTCCTGACAAACATGAGCTAACGCCTTAGCTAAACTGAACAAATCATTAACAGAGTTGTTTTCCATTTGTAAACCAGTAAAATTTAATAATCCCCTTTCATCCCCATATGTAGTATCATATCACAGTGAACTAGAAAAGATATTCTCACATAAAGACACACATTTCATAAAGGGATTTGAAGGCCATTCTGGGGACCATTTTATGGAAGTAAGAAAGCATTGTGTTCTGAAACATCATATATTTTCAAAGTAAATATTGTTTTAAACAGAATTTCATATAATTTAGGTGAAATCTTGGGCCTCATATTCTCTCCCTCTGTTTGGAAATCTGTTACCCCTAAAAACATTGGACATTCATAGTGGACATTCATAGCTCATAATTCTGTCCCCAGGGACTTGTTTTCTTCTTCTTTACATTTTGTCATGAACTCAGAATAAAGGGAAGAAAAACATGTTTTTGACTTTAGTACATGTTGAACATTCAACATCAAAAGATCAGTTTTGAATGTTTATTAGCACTTTATTCACTTTATTCACAAATAACAATGTGTGTCTGTTTCCACCCACCCCCACACACGTGCACACTCATGTATACACACACGCACACACACACACACACAAGAAGATAAAGACAGCAGGTGATTGTATGACAATCAGATAGGTGACCTGCAAGGACTTTCAGGGAGAAGCCATTAACTTCCTTCTTGGCTTTTACAAAAAATGTGCCACTTGGAGCCTGATAAGAAAAGTGAGTGGGATTAATGTTGTGATTGAAATGAGAGGTACACGCATTAATTGAATAATTCAATCAATCACAACACCACCAACAGAAAAACAGCAGATGCCATTATCTTGACAGACTGACAAAAGGGATTTAAGGCATGCAAACTCAGATAAAGTATCGATTTTTCTCTGTCTTCTCTCTCAGAGATTGTGGCAAATCTGCAATCAACAGGGGAGCAAAGCTGTTACAGTAATATCCCCCTTTTTCTTTTCTACAGCTACAGCTTGCATTGACAGGAGCATGTGAGGGAAAGAAGTTACACGTTCTCACACTCTGTCTCGCTGAAAAAAAAGAAAAGAAACCCTCCTCCACACTCAGCCAGCACAACTTTCTCTCTCCTAAGATGCCGCATAGGATACTGTTGTTTCTATGTGGTCCAGGACCCTGTCTTGCATTCCTGCCCCTTGGCTGTACCAAGGCACAATAACAGAAGCTGAAGTGGATTACCGCAGATAGAGCGGCAACGATTGTCGCGGTTACGCCTGTATTTCGCGTTTCCCTGGTGACGGTGCAGTTGAAGCGTGGAGATTCGTAGCCGTTTTGTTGCGCAATTCTGCATTTCAGTGGTTTAAGTCTCACCAGCACGAAACTGAAAATGGCTACTGGCAACAGAATTACTCAACCAAAGAGCTCAGTTAGCAGACAGAACTTAAACTTTACACTCTTTTGAACATACAAGAATGACAAATCCTATATTCTCATATGTGTTTTTTTAAGGTTAGTGTCCTGGGAGAAATAATGCTGGAAATGTGTTACATGTGGAAGAAAAAGAAATGAACTTGTCCTTAACTTGACCTTCAGATACATGTTTAAAAGTCCTTTATTTTAAATCCTTTATTATAAGTTGGCCTGTGTTTGGTGATTCCTTTGGGTTTTAAGGAGGGAAAGAACAGGATGTGAAACCTCTTTTTTATACTAATATCCCCAAAAGTATTTCTGATATTTTGATACTTTGAAGAATACGATGTTGAATAGTGCATGTAGAAAATGTCTTCCTATCACACTCAATAACTCACATATGAAACCCAATCTGAAGGATAAAAATGTAAATAGGCCTACTGGATATTGGATAGGCCTGGCTAGCCATACCGCCCACTAACTAGCACGGCTGCAGTGACTTTAAGGCAGGTGATTTTTTGGGTGCTTTTGGTAGGATTTTCAGCCATGCCTGCTCAACTTACTGATGTCTCCACATGCAATGGTGCTAAGGTTGTGTCAGTGTGAGGAAAAAAGTTTGTCACCAGATGCAGAATTAGCAGAGGTACCGTGAATGTGGCACACCGATACGAGTAGCTATGGGGCCCCGCCCCCGAGTACCCAAACATAGACCCTAACTAAGGCCAAATTCATGAAACACATTGTTTAATGGATGTTGACAAGTAACATTGGTTATTGTTTCCTTTAAATAACAAATAAGATGCAGTGAACACCATAATGTTTGAGACAAAGACAAAGAGTTTCAAAAAAAAAGGTTGAGAATGTGCCCTTTAACTACATGGGAATTGCTTGATAAAATCTAAAATTGAGGAGTACAGCCCAAAATAAAGAAAGAAAAATATGATTTTGCCCCAAACTTTATGGAGCTTGTGGTATATTTTTTAATCAGTTGATATTGAAATGAATTTGTTTGATGAAAATTATTTACTTTAATTATTTACTTCAGCGTGTAATTGTGGACCTTGTAGTCATAGAAATGATTGGTTTATAACTCCATGAACACCTCCGACACAGTAAACGCCTCCAGTGATTTGCCTTCAATGGAACTAAGGGCCTAGTCCAAACATGAAAAACAACCCCAGACCAAGGGGTGTCCAGATACTTCTGGTCATATAGTGTATTAATGTGGGCTTGTTTCTAAAAGATATCATCCCTAAAACCCTATTTTCAACAAACTCAAATCATTGCCAAGCATACATTTGCACAGTGTAATGTCCAGTATTAATTCAACTCAAACAAAGTATACATCAGTCCAATAGGGACAATGTTATGTAAGAGTTGATTTAACACTGAACATTTCCTGTGCATCAATAACACTTTTTTCCTCTTCATGAAAGGCCTTATATAGCTGGATTTGTATGTACATTCTTAGATATTCATATTTATGCATTAACAGATGGCTTCTGGAGTTGAAGAAAGCTTACTCTGTGTTCTAGTCTCACTCCAATAAATAAAATATTACCATAACACACAACAATTTTTTGATGGTTGTAGCAAGAAATAAACATATTTTTTCATGACACAAACCCTGTACATGTATGATTCATTGTTTAGAAATGGTTACATTTTAGGTTTTTAGGGGTAATCATATGGCTGTACTAATTTCATTGTTAAAGGAACACTTCCAAAAGGGTAATGGATGTACATTAGTTAACACAATTTAAATAATTTTGAACTATTGTGTTGTAAAGATCCATATTGTTTAGAATTTATTGTGCAGAATTTATCTTTGAAATTCACAATTTGCCCTTATTATAGGAGTATCATCACTATCCATGTTTGCTACTACATTGTGGTGTAAAATGAAAGACTTACCCTGCATTCACACAGCAAGCAACTTGGTTGACCAGTTGCTGGAAGTCCGTTCATTCATTGTGTAGATGAGCGATGGTCAGCAACCCGAGCAACTGGGCAACTGAGCAACCAAAGTTGACCAAAAAATATTGCCCACGGTTTATCTTATGGCAGGCATTAGCCATCAAAAGCCAATCAGAGTTTCGGGCTTCCTATTTCTCAAACCGATATGATACCATTTCATGAATAATTGTTCCGCTCAGTGAGGAAAAATGAAGAAAAAACTTATTATGGTACAATCACACCCGGTGTTATACAACATTTTTTAAAAAGAGTACAGGGAAAAACGTCTAAAAATGACAATTGGACAGCAATTTAAACTTGCTTGCTAGCTAGCTAGTGGGAGAGATAGAGAGATCGCAAGCTATGCAGCTAAATAGTGAGAAAGAGATATAGAGAGATTGCTAGCTAGCTTATAAATGAGAGGGAGAGAGAGGTCGCTAGCTAGGAGCCTAACTAGTGAGAGATATAGAGAGATTTATGGCTAGCTATAACAAATAATATTTATTAGTGTCCTGACATAACTATAAAAACTAAAGGGGATGACATGTGGCTATATGGCAAATATACGTCTTTGATGATGCCGTTATTTCTGTTCAATAATGTAGCTGCAAGAGACACCAAGAGGATACAACATGAAGCTGCTGCCCCTCCCTCAGCCTAGTACACTTCAGCAACCCATCAAACGAGTTGCTCGCTGTGTGAACGCGGGGTTAGGAGCTCAAGCACAAAAGGACTGTGCGTCCAATGATCATTAATTTCAATCTGTTTTGATTTATAAAGCACTCATAATCAGATCGAATTGCCATTATTGGTCATTCATCGTTGACACGTATAATTTTCAATATGCATTTGTATTCATTTATCACATTTATGATGTGTGACATTTGTCAAAATGGATGCCATCATCTTAAATTACTGAACTGACACTGACTGTTAACTGAAGACAAAATTGTAGTTTTACTGGCAAGTGTAACTGAAAGAAATTGCTTAGACCTGTTGTGCTCACAGTCCCCTGTGTCCATTTTAATGAACTGTATGTCTTTGATGTTACCCTCGCTGCTGCAGAGTGTGGGAATAGTGACAGTGTATTTAACATTACAAAGAGGATGTCTGTAATTATACCCAGGCTCTAGGATATTTCACATAATGCCGCTGAAGGAGGCGAGGGTGAAAACAGGCCTCAACTGGTCAAGTCACTCCAATATAACAAAATATGAAAGGACTGCATCAGTTTACATCAATCAAAACAATAGGATTTGAAACAGTTTTTCATTTCTACAATGTTCATTTTGACCAAGGTTATAGCAAAGAACAACAGTATTGAGTGTACAGTATTTTCTCTACATGTAACCTAATAAATTGCTGAAAAATAGAAACTGGAAAAGGCAATGCTGCAAATATGAAATTATCTGTCTTCATGAGCAGAAACCTCATATATTTTGCCTGTACTTTCTTGGGTTTTCAAATGACATTAAATGTTTAAACTTAAGGACAATTATAATTTGGAGCTCAGCCCACATATAATTTATAAAAAAAACCTCAGGCTGTGAGGCCTACTTTGTAATTAGCCTTTGAAATAATATAGTGCATTTTAACATGTGTTTACTATGAAATAACATTAAATATAATATCTATTCCTGTTTTATATAATGGATATATTATCATTTAATTTTTAATATTACATGAATATGATTGGAATATTTAACATTAAAACTGAAATTAAATTTAATATATGCTTTCTTTTTTAAATAAATCTGCCACAAGCAAATACACAGTGCCTTATTTATCTGTATTGTATAGCAGTGGTAGAAATATGCCAAAGGGCCCAAGGCCCAATATTTTTGGCTCAACATCAAACTCGTATTAAATGTTGGCGAAAAATATTTCATTAGCTTGTTACCATCATCTTGCTATAATGAAAACAAAATTTGTCTTGCTTACAAACTCATTTCTTATCTAAAAAAAGGTTTCTGACTAGCTGCCTAGTAATCTTTTTTTCTTCTTTCAGTTATATGAATGGCATGATGATGGCAACATAGCAATCTATTTAAAGAAGTTGATAACTTGGTGTACCTGAAGGGGCAGCAGTGGGATACTTATCATAGTGTAAAATTCCACTGGAGTACAACAAGCTCTCTAACTGCTTTATTGGCTGTTGTCTGACTATAAGTACCTTCTGCAATTTAAGGTTCAGAAAGCAAATTAACTGGTTTGTGAGTCCAGTCAGTGAAATGACTGTACGAAGCATGTACTCAAAGTAAGCTTCTCCCTTGGTAGTAACTTTGATACATTGATCAGATATCTCAAAGGAGCCAAATCAAACCATTTTGAATAGAATTACTGACACACTTTTACATATTGGAAGAAAATTAAGAGAACAGTACACTATCTAAGATTTTTGTTTTGTGTATTAAAACAGAATCAGCTAGTAACTTGGTGGAGAGCATATTCCAGCCATGCCAATTTTCAGAAAGTACTGATCATAAGAAAAAATAAACCAGCATAAAGATGTGTGAGAAATAGAATGGTCTTCATTTCCCATATGTTATGGTATTGCAGTGGGAGCAAATGTTCTATCTATTTTAACCTTAATCAAAGCCATTTCTCACAGGGGCATGTTGCACCATCTTCAGACAGAACTGCAAAAGTCAGAATTATTTTTTTACATTCTGGTTTTACCATGTACAAATTTGCAGCACTTCGTACACATAGTCCCCCATTTCAGGGAACCAGGATGTTTGGGACAAATAGCTTCAGAGGTGTTTCTGATTAGTCATGTTCAATTGCTTCCTCAGTGCAGGTACAAGAGAACGTTTAGTATCTAGTCTACAATCTAGGCTTTTGATTGCCTTTGGAGTTATTGGTATTTGTCAATGTGCGGACCAGACCTGAGCCAGTGGAAGTCAAGTAAGCCGTTATGAGGCTGAGAAATAAGACAAAAAAACCTGTCAAAGATACAGGCCAAACATAGGCTTTCCAAAATAAACTGAAACAGGCTTACTGAAAAACCCCCAAACACCTGTCTGCCAGATTAGAAACACTCTTCAGAAGGCAGGCATGGGTGTGGCAGTGACTACTGTCTGCAGAAGACTGCACAGAGGCTACACTGCAAGATACAAACCATTAGGCAGCTGAAAGAACAGGATGGCTATGTTACAGTTTGCTAAGTACCTAAAAGAGCTTGCACAGTTCTGGAAAACTTTCTTGTGGGCAGATGAGACCAAGATTCACTTGTATCAGAGTGATGCCAACAGGAACTGCCCAAGATCCAAAGCACCCATTACATTACAGGCATTTAGCAGACGCTCTTATCCAGAGCGACTTACACAACTTTTACATAACATTTTACATTGTATCCATTTATACAGCTGGATATATACTGAAGCAATTTTGGTACCTTGCTCAAGGGTACAACGGCAGTGTCCTATCTGGGAATTGAACCTGCGACCTTTCGGTTACAAGCCCAGTTCCTTACCCACTGTGCTACACTCCGTCCAAATGAATGAATTTTGAAGTGTACAGAAGCATCTTATTTGCTCAGGTTCAAGCAAATGCCTCCAAACTTTAAACTTGGTGCTCCATCGTACAGCAAGATCATTATCCCAAACATACTGTAACAGCAGCAAAGGAGTTTTTAAAAGCCCAAAACTGTTTCATATGCTGAAGAGAGTCCCCGGAACAAGCAGGAGCTGAAGATGGCTGCAGTATAGGCCTGTCAGAGCATCACCTGGTCTCTCAATAGGTGGGATATTAGAAGATACAGGGCATATGAAAGCATCAGTTATTTTACAGTAATTTTACAGAGAGAACAATATTAATAATTTGGCCAGTTTTTCAAAATTCCATTAATGCCCATTTGCAATTAAAATGGACTGTTAATGTAAAAAAATAAAGTAAAACAAGAAAGCATCCAGCCTGAGTTGAGGTATTAAAATATTGCAAGAAGCAGCAAAAGCAGAGAAAAATGTAAGTACACTCAGTGACACAACACTAACTGTACAAAGACCAATGTTACTTCTCTGCCAGAAGTTCTTCTGTTTTATTAAATCAAGATACATTTTAAAACAAATTGGCATGGTAGCTCATCTCTATACAAATCTACCTACGTTTGCAAAAGCAGCATGACTCTTTTGCTCAACTTAAATGAAATTATTCCAACAGTGGAACTGAGTTCTCAAAAATATATCAGCAAAATCCTCCTTAAACTGATTCCCACTTGTTTTGGGAATAAGTATGCAATGTATTTACCTATGTTAATTCTAGCTAGCTCGTTAGATTCTAGACAGCTATAAGACAGTGATTGCTTACATGCTTGGCTAACAGGAAAGTAAACCACGGACAAGCTAGCTAAGATGGAAAATTAGCTGAATATATTTAGTGATAAATATCTGGTTTAAACCAATTTCACGATAAAATAGATTTAAACAAAGGCCTAGCTAATTAAGGCTTATTGATTGCCTTCTTACCACCATTGTTCTGCCACTCTGGTTCACTTCCTGATGAAGTCCATGTAGCCGAAACTCTTTGGAGTATTACATTTTTTGTATTTTCACCTGCCAATTTAATAAAGCCATTTTAACTTTATATGTGCAGAATGTCTTGGTTCCTGTTTTGCTTTTTGATTCAGGGATTAGTCTTGACTAAGCCAAAATTCCTGGCTGAAAAAGTAAAATCTGGCAACCCTTGTCTACTGCGACATTTAAACTGTGACATCCATAGACTCTTAATGCAATTTAATAAGCCAGTATTGAGTCAGCTATCAACGAATCTAAATCACCTTGGAAAAAAAGAGTACACCAGCTAATATGAGGCTGGTTTAAACCAGATAACTGGGCTAATGTGAGTCAGCCTGAATGAAGTCATTTAACTGGAACTAATCCTGATTTATTTGAATCACCTTTGTGACTAAGGTCCCAGGTGCTGTTCCCATGGCCCACTGCCATCAGAATCACAGACTGTGCCCTCATTAAGACATTCCAATCCCAGCAAATCTCTGAAAATGGAAAAAGGAAAGACAATCCAAACACAATCCTAACTAATGTTACTCATTCCAGGTATCCAAGTTCAGTAAAATCAAAATGTTCAGATATCATTTGTCTTGGCAGGCTAGACCCAATGGAGTAATTGAAGTAACCCTTACAACAGCTATATATATATATAGGTAGATAGTGGTACCGGCCTCAGGAGCCTTGCCCCTCCCTGCCATTAGCCGCCACTATCCTCACCGGCCCAGCTGGCAGCACCATGGACAGCGCCTGTGGGACAAGGCTGAGTTTCAGCACCTCCACTCCACAGTCAAACCTGGACAGCACCGCAGGGCCTATCATTCAGTAATTCTATCAGGCAGACGGCAGCATACCAGTGACTTACCACACTAGTTTCCTCTATGTACCCACCAGCCCTAGGTAGGCTTCACAGCCTCACTCCAGGGATGTGCTGGTTTTTCATTCCTCTGTGTCTAACAGAATCTCTGGTTCCCGTTTTTTGCAGACTCGGACATGCTCCTCCTTCTGGCCTGAATCTTGGTGGCTCACTGTCCATCCCTGCTTGTACTTTCCCAGCAGTTTTGCTTTCCCCAACATTTTAGTTAGCTGAATCTCTTCTTGTGTTCCACTTTTCCCCTGTCTTCATTTTGAAACCACTGTCATAATAAAAGCCCACAAGCATATTGCCAGCACTGTTTGCCTCATCTGTGCCATGTTTCTGTAGCATAGCGCTACAATATATATTACACGTATAGCTTTCATCCTCAGGCTGATCACCACACTGTGGCGCCATATATTCTTGTCTTACGTATACATGCAAAAGTATTGGGACAGTGACATAATTCTAGTTGTTTTGCCTCTGTACCCCAGGGCATTGAATTATAAATAAAACAATGAATGAAGTTAAAGTGCTTCTGTTCGCTGAAGGTGAACTATGGAGTATATTTAAGTGGTTTTGGGGCTGCATGAAGCTGCCCCCCTCACTTCCACTATGACTTCTTGTACACTAGCAGACGCTATGGTAATGCAAAGGCTGGACTATCGATCTACAACATCATGGGTGAGTCGTAAATTGGACTAGATAACAAATTTGGAACTATCCCTTTAAAAAAAAAAAATTTTTTTGCTAATCTAGTTTACATCTGGGCACTTTTCACATACTCAAACTGAACATACCACATTGTAAATAAATAACTTTTCACCACACAAACCATTAGCTGACATAGATTTTTTTTCATTGATACAAATGTAATGGACAGTGCAACTAGCTAACAAGTCAGACAATCCCCTGGTGCCTGACACAAACCAAGAGCCATCTACTGTTGTTGTATTCATTGTATATTTATTATATTTATATTTATGAATTGTTGGATATCCAATGCAAGCAACATTGAAGATAATGTTAGGCTTTAAAAAAATAAAAATAGCAGCTGTCTGCTGATGTGGTGGCAATTTCCCAATTAATGGATAAAGTTATTATTATTATTATTATTATTATTGTTATTACTAACACAATGATTATCAGCACTCATATCTAGGGCAACTTCATCCATGCAAAGCCTAGTGCAATGTAACAGTACGATTCTAGAACAGCTGGTGCACACGCAGGAAAAAAACTCACGCTGTGCAGCTGTTGAAAATATTTTAGAACTTCAGTGCGAAAAGGGTTAATCAAAATAAAACACAAATGAATGGAATAATAAAAAAGCACAAACATACAAAACATGCTATACAACCCTGCTTTTTTCAAATTTCAATTTATGCACACAATAAGAACAGTTTAGAGCACTCATGAATTTTGTTCGGACCCCACAAACAAACTGACATACAAAAGCTTTGAAAAATCCCACATTGTAAATGCATTTACGAACAATTTACAACCAAATTTGTTCGGCTCACGTTTGATAAATGAGGCAAACTGTGGGAAAAGGTTAGTGAAATTCATTAAATGTCTGAAAGCAGTTAGCTGAGTTTCTACATCATAATGTCAAATGGCTTCACTGCTTAATTTCCTGCTACCGCACCTCTCCAGCTACAATGATACATGCATTATATATAATCTCACATCTTCTTTCCATGAGCCTTCCATTCACCCTGTGGTGAATCTATCCATTCATTTGTGCGAAATCACACAGTCACCCGAGGGAATGCACTCAAACTACCTTTTGGTTTTCTTTTGCGACCCTCCATTTACCTAATTCCTCATTTGCCCCCCTAGAGCACTGAGCAGTCAGTCCTGTGGAATCCTTGACATGTGAATATTGAAAACAATTTGCAATTTTCAGTAAGTTGTAAAAGCCCAAATGAAGTATTAGGCACAGAGGCTGCCAGAGCATTGGAGGAATGATGATATATGAGGGTAATAGACAAGAGTGTGGAGTTGGAGAACTGTTTTGGATCCTGGTTGATGAATCTCACCATTTTTCTCTGGCTGAACCGGCTGAGTTTCCTTGTCCTTGATGAAACACAAGAAGGCAGTCCTTTTTAAGGAGTGAGTCAGGCTGTTTGATCGTTCCTGCTTTGCTGAGAAAGATGAAGGCCAGCCAAGCACTGTTTGTTAAGTTTGAGAGGACTAAACATGCTATAATTAAATTAATAAACATCTAATTATATAAATAAATAGGAAAATAATTTAGTACTTAATTTCATTTTGAAATAATTTAATAATTCACACCTCATGACTGTTCTTGGTTACTCTTGATTGATTACTTGGTCTTGCTCAGAGCAGCGCGTGGTGAAATCTGCGGGCTGACGTCAGCCAACTCTGCTGCTTAGTTTACTAGATATGATGCTCCAGTCATGCTAAGATGGTATATTATTCAGATCAGGAGGGGAAAGGTAAGATTGTATGATGCAGATGTTTTCTGCAGACAGCATGGAATTGGTGTTTGATTTTTTTTTTTCCATTAAGCAAATCAAATAATTTAAAAAATATGTTTTGAGCTTACTCAGTTTCCGTTTGCCTATTACATTTGAATGGTGGTGCTGTGTGGGCCAAAAGTGCCAGTGTGACAGATCGACAGTCCACGTCAGTGACACAATATACACAAAATACAAAATAAAAAAAAATAAAAAAAACATCTTCACCCTTCTGGGCAAAAACAATAAACTAAAAAAAAGCTAAAATAAAAAAGACAAGAGTAAAACAGAGCAACCACTTTCCAGTGCGCCACTTGTAGCAAGCCTGCTTTTCAGCAGACCTGCTCCTCCTACTTTTCAGTGGAGGTTTAATTTCCCCATCTTGTTTAAAGAAACAAAACTAAAATGAAATGAAACAAAACGACACTCCAATAAAGAACCACGCTCTTTCGCCGTGAGCTGCCAGCCTCTGCCCCAGACTGTGGAGAGGGACACACCTTTAAGCACCTGGGCTGATTAATTAACACAACCCAGGTGCGTGTGCTTTACCCACAAGCTGGCGCAGCTGAGACCAATCTGGTTCACCGCCAGACCGAATGCCACACATGAGTAACAAGATATTTAGTATTACAAAATATGAGAAATCTCAGGGCTTAAACCTGATTGAAAACTTGTGATTTTAATTTAAGAAGGCAGTCCACAAGAGAAAAATTCTGTAGGGAGGAATGTTCAAAGCCCACCAAACATTTTCACCAATTTCAAAAAGCACTAAGGAAGATGACTCAGTAGTGTTTTCTTTATGGGGGCAAGGTGAACTAAGTACTGAAGTTAGGGGGAAGCAAATGATTTTGATGCCTATCTTTTTGAAACATTGTTACTTGTCATAAAACATACATTTTTATTAGTCTGAATGAATGTAGGTTTTTTGGAGAATAACATTACATTACCTGTGTGGTTTATTTTGTAGAACTCTTTTGGCTCATCTTTTTCAAGGGTGGCAGTACTTTTGGAGGTGACTGTAATCCCCTCATGTATGGTGTATGGTGGAATGTGGAACAATTTCTGTTAATGAGGGTTGCATTTCAAAGGATTTTACATGTAGGACAGGCAGTTTTACTGGTCCCATCAATTTGAATTTATCCAGATTTTTTCACTTTACTTTCAAATCAAGCATTTGATGCTCAGTGAAAAATAGAACCAAAGGTTCAGTACATTGTATGTGTGCATATTTCTTGACTATGACCAAGTGCTGATAATATGAATCATGCATACTGTATTAATTGAAGTCTTAAACTTAAACCAAAAAGTAAATCACTGTCTAGCATTGTCCAGACTCAGAATTACAGTGTACTTCTGGAGATTCCATCTCAATCTGTAACCTTCTCTTCCTTCCCCCTGTGTCTGAATAAAGTGAAAGAATACCCAAGAAATGTGGACTGTCCGCTCTTTATAAAAAAATAAAAAATAAAAATAGGACTCTGCATTGCTGTTTGTCCACTCACTTTCAAAGTAACACCCTGCAGTTTTATGTCATACACAATCGCTCCCCTGCACTGATGTATTAGCCACTATTTAGGCACTACATGCAGATTTAAAAACAGCCCAAGGTTGCAAACTGGTATCTGTTATTCATGTTGTTCTACAGATTTCCATCACTTACCTTTAAGCATTACTTTCTGAAACATTTCATGCTCAGGCATAATAAGCAGCATAAAGCATGCAAATCAAAGGAGTTTTACCATAGTACTCTGTCTGCGGACCTTGTAAAACAGATTCCCCTTCACTTCAGCAGAGCATATATCCCCCAGGTGTTCCTTTTGAAATGCTGCTTTACAAATCTATGATTCTACGTTCTCCGAACGGTTCTTTTCAGTGGTTTAATATTTGCAGGGGGTATTCTTTCAACTTATAGTTCTTCTCTTTGATACATTGACATAATACTGTAAAGGGTGTAATATGTGAAATAGGGGAAGTTCTAAAAAATTTCCCTAAAAAGTTTGTTGAAACCCCAGAAAAAAAACAAATTAATTCATTCACAAAAAAATGGTTTGGTAGGTGCATGAGAGGCAGACTTTGACCATTCTCCTGCTTTACCTGTCCCAGTTCAGACACCCAGCCTATGCAAGCCTTTCAGGGTATCGGGAATTGGCATCAAAAATATCCCGGCAGAGAATTTCCCCAATGGCTGCAGTTGGGAATGGCTTCATTCTGTTTTCTCTCTCTCTCTCTCTCTCTCTCTCTCTGGGGTCCTGCTTCATTTTTGTAGCCTCCCATGTATCTGGGTGCTCTGACAATATTTTAACAGAATTCTCTAATTCTAAGTCAGTTGTAACTGTCTGGCATGTTACATTTCATATACACAAAGGCTCCGTCATGCAAGTTTCCCAACCAGGAGCATAGCATGCATATTCACTTCAAACAATAAAGATACCTTAATCTGAAACATAACATAACATAACATAATTTCCTGACTAAATTGTACCTAGTGCTCTGAATACCTACAGACTAGATATTATCTAACACCTTATCAAGCCTGGCCTCTACTACGTGACCTTGAAAACTATTCCACAAATTGACCACTCTATGCATGAACAATTCTTACTAATGTCTGTATGGAATTTACCTTTTGATAATTTCCGTTTATGTACCCTCGTTCTACTAGCAGAACTCAACCTGAAGAATCTCTTGCAGTTCACTTTGTTGATCCCCTTAATGAATTTAAAAGCTTCAATCAAATCACCCTTTTACTAAACATGATTAAGCATCTTAAGTCTTCATAGCAGTTATCTTCCATACCAGGAATCAATTTGGTTGCTCTTCTTTGAACCTTTTCCAGTGCCTTTATATCTTTCGTGTAGTATGGTCCCCAGAACTGCACACAATACATTTTTAGCATGTGCTGCTAAAAGCTGGCCTGGAATTCAGGGGAACGGCATGGATAAAAGGCTACTGGAGTTTCAGCGTACCTTTGAATTCTAAATATACATTACCCTATATCGAATGAGTTTGTTAGTCCATGAGAGATCCTATGCACAGATAAAAGGACACCGGACTGTCAGATAATGTTAGTAATAGAGTATATATGTTAGTTATGCAAGCTAGGTGACTGTAGCTAATTAAAAGAGACGCGATATAATCTAAATACAAACATTACATACAATCAATGAAACAATTCCTTAAAAACAACGAACAAACATAAGTTTTCTAAGCTAGTTGATGCCTGGATATTTGTCAGTCTTTCTGCTTGAGTGGAGATGTTTCCGAATGGTGCAGGCTTGTCTAAGGAAACGCTTGACTTAGGCACCTGCTGTGAATCGGTTGCACTGTAGAAAAGCCGGTCCTCATCTTGGTTCTCTTTGTCCTGGAGCTGGAAGTTACTCTTGCTTTACATGGCAGGCCTGTGTCCTAAGAGAGTGCCTTGTGCACGTCTCTTCAGTTGGGCAGCAAAGAGCAGAAGGGCAGCAAAGAGCAGAGGAGAGACAAGAAGGCACATTTTACAGGCAGCAACAGTCCATGTGATCAGTCTGTAATCCTGTGATCGTGACGTGACATCATTGCACCAACATGGCGCCCAGTCCTTACATAAGTAACACTTAATTTCAATAATTACAGTAAAAGCAGTACAGTGTGAAGTGTCAAACATTCATTCCTCTTTATTTTTAAAGGTTTTGTCCAACCTGATAATATCATGAGGATAGTAATAACTTTTTTGTCATGTGATGTGGAACCTTCATCCAAATGTACTGAGCATGCAAACTGCAATACCAAGGACCAAATTTCTGCAACCGATAAAAACAAACAATGTGTTTTCTGTTGGCAATGTTGGCTGGCCTTTAATTGGCAATTTTCAAATAGCCTACCTATTCAATTTCATCTATGGCTAGAGGACAATGGGGCTTAGGTAAATGTAATTTTTGCGATATAAATATGCATCATAAACAGCTTCATTAACTCAGCGTAATAAAGGTCCATTTATATCACCAAATATTATCTTAACTTTCCCTTTTCCCCAATTTCTCATTGAAATATTGCATTTATAATGATTTGATGAAGAGCAAACCTGATTTAGCAAAAATACATTTTCTCCCATGAATACCTCAGACAGGGAACAAACGTCTCGACTAGAATTTCCGTATGTCGCCGAACAATAAATGTGCAGATTAGAATGGGTTTTGAAATCTGAGAAACAGACATGCTCACCTTTTGTTATAATTCATAATGCAGTGCCAAAGCCTGAAAAGATCATGTACTAATATAGAACTGCAGCCCCAGAGAGAAGTGCACATGTACTGTATAGACAAAAAAAAAAAAAAAAAATATATATATAATGCATATTACATTCACTTGGAATTCATTTGAAGATCACACACATTTATCAGCATGAGTAATGCTGCAAAATCATTGTGAAAATGAAGTGAAGCCTTCACAATGGAAATCATTACATTTTTTTAGTCAGTACAGGTTTATTTTAATGAAGCCTGCAGATGAGGACAAATCAAAGGAAATAAAGTAGATACACATTAAACCATAGTGAAACTTATATGAAATGTGCTCATTTTAGTGGGCAGCAGAATCATTATTTAGCTAAAGGACAATGTGTATATACAGTGGCCTCCATAATGTCAGGAACAATGATATTTTTTCTTGATTTGGCTCTGTACTACACAATTTGAGATTTTTAAAAACACTTTGGCTTCACCATGTAGAAATTACTGTACTTTTTATACATATCCACCCCCACCCACCCCCCATTTTAAGGGCCCCACAATGTGCGGGACATATTAATTAATGTTCAGTAAATGAAAGTAATCTTGCCTAGTGCAAGGATATCACATATCCTCCTTTGCATGCAATGACTGCTTAAAATCTGTGACCCACAAACATCATCAGTTACCATAGTGTTTCGGACAAATGGCTTCACAGATATTTCTGATTAGTCATGTGTGTAAAGTTGCTTCCTTGGTGCAGGTATAAGACAGCTTTTAGTATCTAGTGTTGATTCTAGGCTTTTGCAAAAACAGGATGGCCAGGTTACAGTATGCTGTAAAAAGGTCTTGTGGACCAATGATATAACTACTGATGGCAGCAACAAAATGAATTCTGAAGTTTACAGAAACATCCACACAAGTTCAAGAAAATGCCTCCAAACTCATTGGATGGCATCCAATGACATCCTACAGCAAGACAACAATCCCAAACATACTGATAAAGCAACAAATGAGTTTTTCAAAGCCAAAAAATTGAAAATTCTTGACTGGCCAAGTCAGTCACCTGATCTGAATCCAATTGAACATGCATTGCATGTTCAATTGCATGCATCTTTTCCTGAAGAGGAAAAAAAACAACAGGATTAAAAAAAAATACCCTTTAACAAAAGCTGAGAACCTGGACTTTAATCACATGTGAATTGTTTGATTAGAAATCTAGAATTGTGGAGTACAGAGCCAAAATCCAAAATATATATATATGGCTTTGTCACAAATATTATGGAGCTCACTGTATCTAGCTTGCAGCAGGCACCTTGCCTTATTAATGTAGCGTGGGTAACAAGCTAGATTCTTTGCTGCATTCTATGCATCTCTGGTAACAACATGATTGTCACCAGACAGATCCCAGACTGCCCGTACAGAACAGGTTTGACAAATGGTATAAGGCCAGACTCGAGGGTGACAAGGTGAGGGTGATGCAGCACTGCCAAAATCCAGCCCTAGAGGGCACAATATTAATTAGCCCATGGCAGCTTACTTTTCCATCAATTTGTTGCTAAATCATTCAAAATTAGCAGTTGTCCAAGGTTATTAGTCCAGAGTGATTTAAATAAAACTGACCAAGAGGAAGCCAACCATTACCAAGCCAGCATATTTGGACAGCCCTCTTGAACCGCTTCCCTCCATAAGTACTGGCAGGTTCCATTGACTCAATGCCTGGATTGCTCCCATCTCTCTGGTACCAACAGCTGTTGTTGGCACAGTGACAGGGTAGTGATTGAGGCTCTGAATCCACACCTCTGGCCAAGGTGAGACAAAGTCATTTCTGCTTCGGACTTATCACAAAAGGACATGGTCGAAGCATCAATGTTTTTTACATCCGTCCTGTGTTTACCAGGGTGAGTAAATTAAAATACAGAGAGTGTGCAGCACAAGTGTTTTTAAGGGGTGGCATGAACAGTGTAGTGGACCTTTCTCCGGTGATGTTTCATAATATTTAAACACTAGACATATCAGAAATTTCTGAATGCTCCACATGCTTGCCTGTGTAAATCGTGCACCATTAACTATGCAATGAAGTTGTGGTGAAAAGGAAGGGGCTTATACCAGCTCTCAGTCGTAAGAATTATGGGTAAAGATTGTAATTACCAATGGTTTTATTTATTTCTCCCTTGGATTGAGCTGCTGCTGTGTGGCAGTCTCTGAGTGGTAGGTTTCCCAAGCACAGCTTGAGAATGTGAACTAACAAGACATCCATCAATTCAGAAACATGCATTTGTTTTGTTTGTTTTTTTCCCCCAGAATGTCAGTTACTGACAACATAATTTTGTAATGTGGAAACAATAGGCCTTTCAAATAATTCCTCTGGAAGTAGTTGCTTCACAAGTGCTAGCTGCTGCAAATAAGGACAAGTAAGCGCATAATATTGTGGTTAACAAACCATGTGCACAGGAGAGGCACAGTTCAAGTTTCAATGTACACCTGTTTTTATTCCCCTGCGTATATAATATTGTAAGAGTCCAGCTTAAACATGTCTGCAAAACTAATCTGAAGCTCAAGATATAAGACCCGCAGATTGATGATACTCCTAGATACTCATGATGGGAAATGAGTGAGTTGTACAGTTGTTTTTAAGATTTCTTTTCAAGATTCTTATGAGATTTACTAGATTATTTTTGTTATTAGCAGACAGAAAGTGAACTAAAGGTCACAGCCAATGGAGAACAAAATACTATCCTTGACCTCAAGAGTTTTGTTGCAATTTATTTATTTTAATGTCTTTAATTGCCACTTACAACACAGCTTGGTGGAGGATTTAATTTGTTGTACGACCACATACATTTATTGTGTTCTGAAGTCAGAAGATATTTCATTTAGTTTAAATGGAAATACTTAAATGAAGTTGTGCAGCGAAACTACTTATTGAAGATAAAGTCTATTACATTTCCAGAGAAGCTGGATAGTTCCACTCCTGTCTGTTCATGAGAGAGGGTGTAGCACCAGGGGCATAGTACAGCCAATCTTATTTTGGAGGTACAATCAGAGCAATTACTTACGATTGCCACAAGTGATCAGCATCAATCTAAGAATTCTGTTACACTTGCACTATACTGATGTTCACTGTTTCTATTAGAGGCCTGTGTCTTCAGCAATCAAGTTTTATAGCCTGAAACTTGGTTGAACTCCACTACAAGCTCATAGGTGCTCCTGTTGAACATTAGATATTCATACTGTTTGTATTTGAGGTAGATTAGTGCATTCCTATGATCTGTTATTGAATTTTAGCTAACTAGCAGATTAGGTCATTCTAATGAAGGCAGCGATGGAAGCATGAAACATTAAATAAAAAATAAAATACTGATCTACTACTACTACATGCTACTAAAATACTGATCGTGGGTTTGAAAATGTATGTTTTTTTCTGTTTTTTTTCATGCAACCATTATAATTTGTCCATAACAACTGTTTAAGTTTCACTGTATTTATAGATAATTTTTGATTCTGGTGCAGCCACCAGTGAAACAGGTATTAGCTGTTTCTGCAGACAATAGACAGCTGTGATAAAATCTTTATTTTTACTACCTCAGATACTAGGACAAATTGTTTGAGGTTACAAAAAAAAAAAAAAAACGATGACAGTTAACACAAGACAAAGAAACTATAGATGTCAGGGCCGGCCCATGGCATAAACGCTTTATGCGGTTGTTTAGGGCCACAACCGCTAGGGGCGGCCACACGACCACGAGAGGGGGCCACACGATCCAATGTTTATCTAAAGTAAATAACGGTATTTTCGTAATTACCTTATTCATTCCCTATCACAAAACTAGCGGTATAAATTTTAAATGGAATGGCAACATTTCATTTCTTAACAATGTAATACTAGAACGATTGTACCAAGTGAATCCACACCACAGTGGTAGGGCCATGGAGAGACCTTTTGAGGGTCAGGTGCTCAAAACAAGAAAATGGCTCGCCAATCTAGAAAAAAACAGTACAGGTTCATGGCCAGGAACACGTGCTGAAAGAGTGACTTCATGTAGGAGTTTTTGTATGCGCACTGAGAAAGAAAACGCTGCTGAAAAGCGGAGGAGGCGGTCAGCTGAAAAGCTGGCCAGCAAAGAGTGGGTACCTGAAATGGTTTCGCTTTGTTTCGCTTTCTTTTGTCTTTGTTGTACTAGTTTGTTGTGTTGGTTTAGTGTTTTTGCTCAGAACCCATGAGTGGGAAGGGTAAGGTGTTTGTTTATTTGATTTTGTGTTGGTGTGGGTGTGCTCTCTGTCTCTCCATGTGGCTAATTAGGGTGCAAACTTGAAATTTCCACATCTCCCTCCCAGGGCTATCTCACAGCATGTGACAAATAGAAGTTTTTAATCAAAGGGGCACATCAGGCACTTGGGGCAAAAAGGGCAGGTGTTCAGGCATCCGGAACCATCACCCCCCTTCCCCCTTGCACATGCCTACACAAGGGCATGACAGCCCATCAACTATATTGATGTGGATTCTGCCACCCAACCCAACCCAACCCAACAAGTACCAGGAATACTGGGACATGACAATCAGCAGTTAAACCCCTTAGAGCAATGTCATGCTCATGCTCATCACTCAAATGACATTCATAGACTTGCCAGATATTGCTCAAGAATCAGGTGGAAGCACAAGGAAAAGCGTACCATATGGTACCAGAAGTTATGCTCAGATTTAAACAAGAATCCTACTATCCAAAAGCAATTCAGGTTTTTCAGTATGATGGGGTGTTTTCCTACCTCAGAACATTCATGCATCTCTTGCATTTTCCAAAAAATAAAAAATAAAAGTGACATTCAAAATCATGCAATGCAAGTGAGATTTTTAAAAAGTAACCAGGTCTTACTGCAAATTGATTTTATCTACCAATTTCAAAGTAAAATGTTCTGTGTTTAGTTAGAGTATATTTTACTCTTAGAGTAAGCCTGAGCGATTCCTATTGGACTAGAGCTAAATTAACAGCGAATTACAAAAACCTGCAGACACTGCAGGCTTCCACGACTTAAAGTCACATCTGTCGCCACCTGCTGTTCCCCATCACCGCCACCCGGCCCCACCCATCATCTGAGCCACATCATAAACCTTGTAAAACTGACTGACATGTTGGTCGCTAGTCGGCACCCTGAGCCGACCAGAGGAGGATGGGTTTCCCCCTTGAGCCTGGTTCCTTCCAAGGTTTCTTCCCATCTGCCACAGGGAGTTTTTCCTTGCCACTGTTGCCTTAGGCTTACTCCTGTGGGGGTTTAGGCCAGGGTTATCTGTAAAGCGTATTGCGACAACTGCTGTAAAATACGCTATACAAATAAAATTTGATTGATTTGATTGTCTGACACGCCTGGCAAACAAGTCCAAAGAAACATGCATGGGTGAATACAACTGAAAAACCAAGAACATATCAGGCACTGCACCATTCCATTCCTATTTTTTCTCTCATCTTTATAGTATTTCCACTGATTTGTAGCTGATGCTGCTATTGCTATGACCATTAAAACAGCTGTTTGCGTTATTTATCCACAAACAGAGAGAAGTAAGGGTGTTAAGAGTGAATTAACTGTTAATTGTTAATAAGAATGTTGATCGATTCATTTGATTGATTAAACAATTAAATTTAAATGTACCATTGCAATGAATAACCGAATGCTGGTGATTAAATTTTAGATAAAATTTTAGATTTGTCTGTTATTAGACACAAATCCCCTTGACTGGTGAAGTTAACGAGTCACGCTTCCCTCAACTGGTTCAGTCCTGGAATATTGGTGCCATCTGCAGAGTCTTCACAGGTGCTGGTCTCACCTTCAGCAGACTGTGTACCAGTTTATCCCAGAGCACCCAGACATGCTCATATTCCTCAACACAAATCCTTGGATATTACGGTAGGTAATGGCATACAGGCAGTGTTGTTCATGTTACGGCTATATGTTACAGTATTCAGGAATATTGCCTATTAGAGGTCTTTTGTTGTTTGCTACACATTAAGAGGCCTACTTTACAAAGTTGTGAACGTGCTACTATTTTGCTTGATGAACAGCCTACCAGATGCACTACAGAATAGAAATTGCACGATTGAAGAGATCGATGTGTTCTTTTTGACATAAGACCGCGTTAGCTGGTACAAGTGCAGCCAGGCTACAGCAAAAAAAAAAAAAAAAGACTACAGCTGTTCATTTGTTTATTAAACAGTTAAACATTAGTCTAATAAGCAGCATTAATAAGCAGTAGCTTTTGTCTCTATCCCGGTGGCAGTTCAGCCAACCTGTAATAAAAGTGTCAGTGGCCCCTCTCTCCCGTGCAGATGTCAGCGTTTGTATAATTAGTTGTTTGCTGTCATGGCTTTAAAGCTCCAAGCAAATTCCTGTTCTAGTGATTGCTGGGACATGTCTTAAAGCTCTCTGATATACACAACTGAGTAATTGGTAGGCCCATTTTGGTAGAGTCATTTTTTATAACCCATACAGTAGATTTTAAGCTTATCAGTTAATCATTATTAATCCTTTAATGGGTGCTGACGATTGATTAAAATAATTGCATGCAGTTTGCACTTCTTGTGAGAAGGTTCACTGTGTCTCCACAGATGAGTTCTGAATTGTTACACTTCGAACAGATGCAGAAGTTTTCAAAATGCACTTTTCAAAATGTGTTTTATATTAACTGCATTGATGCTTGAAGTGCGTAGAGCTGGTCATAGTTACACATGCAATGGAATGAAATAAATGTTTTTGAAAAGTTTTACATGTAGGTAGTTAATGCAGCAATTCAGGTTACTCCCACGATTTAAATTTAAAGGCAAAACCCCATTTGCAACACTCTTAAATAAAGCCTTATAACTTTTTGGCAACACACACCGAAGACATAGATGATGGCAGTGTTGGGCACACGTGTACCATCAAGACGAAAGCATCAAAACCTAAGAAATATGTGAGGAATTATTCATGGTACGCACATAATATACTTACAAATGTAGAAAAAAAAAAAAAATTAAGTGCCTTACAATTTACTTGCTCTACTGTTTATTTCTCAAAATCCAAAACAGCCAATGGCAAAAATATGGTACACAGTTTATCTCCAACATGTTTCAACACTTTTGGGCGTGTTTGTCCAATTTATTTTAATAAACCAAGTATATGAGTCCAAATTATGTTGGTACTTTTGCCCGTACCTTTAGGGGGGCCAGAGATGGGCAGAATATGCCAAAATGTGTCTTGTTACAAAATAAAAATACCCACAAAACAAATTTATCAAAATAAACTACTAAATACCAGCGCCAAAAAATGTATTTAATTAAAATACATGTATTTTGTATTTTCAAAATATAGAAAATATGCTTGCAAGAGGAGCAAACAACACTAAAATCCACAAACACTGCTTTTTCCCCCCCCGCAGACATCTCTTCCCGCAAATGAACAGCAAGAAAACCTGTTGTGATGTGAAACCAATAAAATCTGCTCCACATTCCTGAAAATTTGGATTAAGCAAAAACTAAAAAGACTGCAAACCAGGTAGGGAATGTGAATAGGTCTGTGACTGCATTAAAACATCATTAGTTGCGCTTTTAGTTGCTTTTCAGTACAACTAGTTTTTCAAACAGTTCAGCTGCTAACCGCATCCTGTGAAGATGGAAAAAAGGAGACGCTCCCCTGGAGGACCTTGATGAAGGGATATAGCTCAAGAGAGTAGAGGTCCTTCTTGGGCTTCTCTACTCCAACTTAGCTTGCCTGTGAGTGGTCAACGTGTCTTTGTGGCTCTCATTTCTGCCTATTGCATCAGAACAAACAAAGCAGTCATATGGGTCTGCATGGCTAGAAGCAGCCTCACTGTCTGAAATGAGGCCCATCTCTTCAGCTGAATGTGGGATGACCTGATGTATCCTCTTTTCCATTGGCAACTGGGGTGGTAACCACCGCATCTTGAAAACAACATTGCTGTTGCCAAGATGGCCTCATTGATTTCTGTCTTCAGCTGCAGGTACAGCTGCTGAACTTTCTCTCTAAACCAGTAAAGATGGTTTGCAGGAACAATGGGACACACAACAACTGAACTTGGACAGTATAACTTATGCCCAGTACACTGCCAGCCAGTGGCAATCTATTATGGTGATGGCTGAGAAGCATTTTGGATAATGAAATTATGTTTCTCACAGAGTATTGATTGTTAGGCTTGCATAAAATGACACCCATTGTTTCTCATGCATAAACAAACCATAACTTTCAGTGCACATGGTGAAAACATTACGCATGAGTCTCAATGTTCTTGAGACTTTATGCCTACTAAGGTTGTTTTACAACAAAAATTTATTTTGCAATACCTAAGTCTAAACAGATGACTCTGCATTTGGAGGCCTTGGAAGAAATCACTCATCTGAGTGAATATTTCTGAGGAGGACAATGAAAACAGCTTTGACTCCACAGCAGAGGGCATGTTCAGTGAAGGACTTCATCCAATTTTATATTGGTTACCATCTAAATACCATCTATGGGGTGACATAGCTCAGGAGGTAAGACCGATTGTCTGGCAGTCGGCGGGTTGCCGGTTCAAACCCCGCCCTGGGCGTGTCAAAGTGTCCTTGAGCAAGACACCTAACCCCTAACTGCTCTGGCGAATGAGAGGCATCAATTGTAAAGCGCTTTGGATAAAAGCGCTATATAAATGCAGCCATTTACCATTTAAATACATTCGCAAAATATTCTTATTATTATTCGGTACTCTTATCAATAATGAGTAGTAGAAAATATTTTGAGGATATTGAGAATTGAGAATGTTTTGACATGTTTATGGGGGTGGGGCATTTGATGAAAACTTCAATCAATGTATTTATTTTCTATAATCTTCCAGACCTGCTGCTGCCAGAGGTTGCGAGTGAGGGCAAGATGAGTAAGGAGAGGGGGAAAGGGAGAGAGAGAGAGAGAGGGAGGGGTAGGGTGAACGGCAGAGCAGCATAATCTATTTTTAAGCATACTTCATCCATGAGCATATATAGTATACAATACATAGAATTGTACACCACTACAGAACCATAATATCATTTGGTTAACAAGTGTCTCTTTGGAGTCTCCAAATGGCCTTTTTGGAAACCTGCCTAGACATAGCTCAGAATAAAAAAACAATGCAGAATGCTAATTTTAGTGGTATTGTCATCATATTTGAACCAGGATTTGTCCAGTATTGTGGCAGTGGTTGCACTGTGTTCCTAAGCTCACCAGGCACAGTCACAAGCAGCTATATTTACACAAAAAAATAAATAAATAGAACCTTATATGGGCATGAAGTCCGGTTGTCCACTAAGTGTGAGATACAGTGACTTGGCAGTGACACAAACTGTCCTGAAGTGCATACAGTCAGCCAGAATCTCAGTGAAACTATCTGGATGGATAAATAGTATTCTGGGTAAGTAGAAGCATACCTCAATTAAAGTATTGGGTGAACTGCCCTTGAGGGTATTTACATCCATATTGGACAATCTGTGGTCGACCATGGGAGACCGTTGCAGTTGATGGTCAAAAACAAAAAATGGTTTGTGATGGAAAACCCCTTTTGAACTGTTGAACAGAACAAGAACACCCTCCAGGATGCAGGCATAGATGCATCAGACTACCATAAAGAGAAGACCAGCATAACCATAGGGTGCCCCTAAAATGGAAGGACTATGTATATAAAGGGCTGTAATTCCTATATGGAACACCTGATATGAATGGAAATATGTTCAAAATAAAGCTGACAGTCTGTATTTTAGTCACATATTTATTATTTTATTTAATTCGATTTTTTCATTTGCTTTGGTATAGAGCCAAAACAGCAAAAATGGTCTCTCTCTCCCAATACTTTTACGTATAACAGTATCACATGTTGGAAAATTATAATGGTAGAATATCATGAAACATGTCCTACAGAAAAGTACAATTTGAAAAAGTTAATTTGGATGACTAGCTGTCCCTAGCACGTGTCATTCTTTAAATGGGTACAGGACAGCATGTGCCAACATAAAGGGTTGACAGGTGGATGTGAATACCATGTCTGTACTACACACGTCTGAAGAACATCAAATCTGAAAATCACAATTCTGGCATATTTTGCCTCTCATTCAGGAGTCACCTTGCATCTCACTGAGGTTGAGTTATAGGAAGATAAAATTACACTTTAACTCAACCCAAACAAACTCTCAGGGGAATGGGAATATATTGGCCATGAATTATATATAATTGTGTCTCAGGCTCAAACAGTATAAGTCTGGTTAAGAAAATGCGCATTGGGAAATTGAAAAATTTGGAGAGTTTCCATATTGCCATACATTGCTTATACATTATGCACACATTAGATCCCCTATATTATTACTGTTCAGTGATTTTGGAAACACCTCCTATAATATCAACTGAGTTGTTCAGTATTAGTTAGTCTTGCATTATGAAAAAAATGCCACCCCAGAAATACAGCCAAGGAGGGATAAGAAATAATTTGCAGTATGCAATTCTATCAGCATTATTTATTAATCATTTGCAAAGGCTGTTCATTTTTAATGATTAATTGCGGACATGGACAAACAACTTCAAAATGGTCACGACATGGAGTCAATGAATTTGTCATTAAAGTGTCAATCCTTTTTTTCATAAAAAAGCCATATTTGGTATCTTTTCATGATGCCATTTTTGTAAAAATATCAATTTAATGTCTTTGCATTGTGTAATTGCTCCTCTATATGTTTTTTCTGGTGGTGTTGAATGCAACAATCCTGCCAAGTATTCAAATGTGATGATGCACACAGAGCATGCCGAATGCAAAAGAGCGTCCTTAAAATTAGGTTCGATGTGTAGCTCAACATTACCATGTCACGTGCCATTCTTGGTTGTCTCTAGGCAGTCATCTTTTTCCAAAATACGCGACTGCTGGATTATTTTCTTAGAATAAAGTGCTCTTATCAGTAGCTTTGTTTCGAATGGAACTCTGGGTATTTGGAGTTTGAAAATGAACTTTTGTGACCAAGTGTCACCACAGATGTCTCCAAAACTATTAAGGATAGACACTTAAACATTGACTTTAAATTATATGCAAATGAATTTTTCAAAACCACAGTTTGGCTAGTTTAGCAATTGCCAAAATGAAGCCACAAAAATATGTTACTCTTGCTTTTACTTATAAGTAAATGTTAAGGACAAATGTTGATTATATTCAGGCCTAACAGTGCTCACACACTGGCACACTCTTCATCCTTTAATTAATTTGTCAACAACCCCAATGCACCAGAAGTACCTCAAGATATTATTTCCAGCCCAATTTTGTTTAAAAATTTGTGTTCTCAGGTTTCTTTCCAAAATGATGGGAATTACAGTCAAGTCAGTGAGTAAGTTTAATTATTTGAGTCACAGAAGCACTAACACAGCCTAGATAATGTGCCTGCTTATTCAATATTTTTGTATTCTGTTTTATTCAAACATCACTGAAGGAAATATCAAAACAATCATTCAGTGATTAAAGGATGTTACAGGAAACATTACAACCTCCTGCTACCCACATCCCTCATATTATAGTATGAGTGCGGGGTCAAGAAGCAATGATTAAAAAACTCAAAGAAATAAATCATACATGTGTTTCAGCTCAGTTTGAGCTTGGCATCTTATAACAGTTTAACATTATTTGTCATTCAGCTAAATGGTGCAGTAAGTATATCTGGGGATGAGATCACTGCGTCAGTCAAACAAGCATCCATCATACATTGCGAATGCTGGAGGAAAAACAAAACAGACCAAAGTAAGTGCATCTTTTTCTTTCTTTCATTCTTTTTTTATGCGCCGGTTCATATATCACAAGTACCATCAGGGCTGCATTTGGAATCTGCGGCATAGTGTCTCCCTGCTGATTCTCCGTATGGAAAACAATCAGAGAGTGCTGTCACTCGTTAGCATGCCGACAGACGTGTGCTGCAGTGGCAGCTGGCAGGTGGCCAAAGACTTAACTTCCCGAGGGTGCCAGCCGCCCCGTCACGAAGGCTGCCGTTTTTTCCACCTCTTTTACCAAATGAGATTGTGAATCAAACATCGGGTAGCGCGTGCTGCCATTTCAGAAGGAAGTGGAGGAAATCTGTTTTTGTTTCAGGTATTTAAAATCTGGATATGTCCTTTCTTGTCCAGTGTTGTCTACGAGAAAGAGGTAGGCAGGTACACACACAATACAAACCAGGAACACACACACACACACACACACACACACAGGCAGAATGTCAGACAGCAGATCAGTGATCAGAATTGATGTTGCTGAAAACTGCTGCAGTGGTATAACATTAGAGGAAGTGGGTGGTGATCCCTCAGTGTTCTGCACTCTCATTGAGCAGCGCTTTCATGCAGTAAAAGAAAACAAGGATAAAAGGCTGATAACCTGACAGTTTTTATTGCTAAGCGCACTGAAAATCATGCCATCCGGAATGATCCATTACAACCACGATTTCAGGAAACGTGAGACGTGACACAGGAGGCAGTTTGCCACTGTCACCAAGGGAACGTAATCACATTCAGATTTTTTAAAGAAAAAAAAATTCTTAATTAGTTTTGTAAAGCAGAGAGGTAAAGCCAGTTAACCACAACCCATTTTGACTCATTTACCATATTCATATTTCCGTAATAATTCTTCATGTTTTGCCCAGACAATGGCACAGCTACAACAGAGTGCCACAAACAATATGACTGGGTAACGACATAGTACATTTACATACTGTGAATACAGACTGAGTCAACCCCAATTATTGTGTAGCAGAACATTCAGTTTCAAGGATAATACATAAGAGGATACTTTTATTTAGTTGATAATTCTGAAAGATGAAAAAATGTAATATAGCTGTAAGCAGTGCAATTCAAAGTTTATTAAAATGACAATCCTATTTTGTACATTTATATTGCTATTTAAGTACAGACATAACTGTTCCAATCTCTAGGTAGCAGTCTCACACAACATCCAATTATTGCTCTGTTGTTTTGATGGCTAATACTCAGACCAGGAGATAATTTCCAAATCTGCTATTACTGTAAGCACCTCAATGAATAATAGTACGCTGGTATCTGTCTTGGGGGGAGACAGTCTAAGTGTTTTTAATATTTTCAGTTGTTGTGCATTGCTAATAATCTTGCTAAAAATCATTTGCAAGCGAGAGCCATAACAGTATTTGTCAGGATTGTACTATGATGTTATAAGTATTCAAATGGCTTGAATGACATATGGGCCCATATAAATGACAGGTAACGTTGTTTTAAATTTCATATTTTATGTAAGCGTGTTTCTAACAATTTATTCCTCTTGTTATTTTATTGTCAAATATTATGAGTCACTTGTAATGCTGGTACGAATACTTAGCATACAGAATAAGTCTGGCAGGAAGCATAAGTTCGTATATTTTGTGAAAATCCCTCACAATGCAGAAATTTCCGACCAGATGGTGCGATGAACTTACATTACACATTTGTACAGAATTCAAGAAGTGACCCTTCGCTCATTCTCAACGGAGGTAGTAGTTTCTATGCAGATAATTACAGAGCTGGAGTTGAGCACACGCAGTAAAATGTTCTGTCTTAAATCAACTCTAACAGAGCACATATGGTCTCTATTGGACTCATATGCACTCTGTTAGAGTTGAACCAACACTGGACGTTTTACGGAGCAGTCGCACGTTCAGTCCAAGGACACCGCCTCCTTTCACATATGCTGATTTAATGTCTAGGCTCATCCAATTTTTGCTTGGTTGCTTCTTGAGTCTCAATGCAAATCAATCAAATTCCTGACAAAGTGACATTTTAATTAGTTTGTTATTCCTTGTTGATGTCAACACCTGCGTCTGTTACAGTGTTTCAATTTCTTTCCATTAAACAAAACAGCAGCTGCTGTAGGTCATACAGGCATTTCATACGGACATTCAACCAAACATTTCAGGGATAGGCATGGCGGTTTGTTTGCCAGCTAATACTTGAAAAAGGAAAAAAAAAAAAACCTCAAACCTGCAGGAAGAGACATGTATCATTCTATCTGAATATACAGTGCTCATTTGCATATTGTGAAAAAAAATAAGATATTCCAGTCCATGTTAAGTGTGCGCTTACTCACCAGAATCCCAAAGTGTCGTCTTGATTAATATTCAACTGCTGGACCAAAGGAGTCAAACAGCTTTATCTCATTTGTATACTGGCTTACACAATGAATTAATAAAGTCTTTCTGAACTTTAGAAAGATTTGGAGAACACAGAACCAGGCCAAATGGTTTCTTCGGAGAAGGAAAAAGGACACCTTGAGAGAAACTAAAGTACTAATTAGATGAGCCCATAATGAACTGCCCTTGAATTTGATCATAGATTTAAAGTACAGAAAAGTGTTTCCTTGATTTAAATGCATAGTAGTAATGATACAAGTATAGTTTTAGTTTAAAGTGTACTTTAAACACATGCTTCATTCACCCATGGTCATTCACAGTTGCACATAAATCAAATTAAATTATTTTCTGTTCACTTTTCAAATTATGTAATAATGCAAATTATTTTAAATTGCTGGCATCTTTGAAAGAGCTGTCACATGTGACCTATGACTGACTCTCTTATCAAAGTAGGCTGGATATTTGCTATATAGAAGAGAGAATTATTGCTACTCATGGAATTCTAAATGGATTGCTGAGAGCAGTTTTTTTATTAATCAATTGTCATCCTTTATGCCAATAAAAATATTAGCACTATAATAAGTGTTTGAACTAGTGTTATTATAATTCAAGAGTAGAACATATTTATTTTTTTACCAAAGGTGGTAGGTGTGTTGGCCCCATTCCTTGCCTCACATTTAATCATCATCAGGGGCATAGAGGAATTTGAGACAAACAAATTCAACAAATATGGATGACTAAAAAAAAATTAAATGACTAAAATGTGAGTGTAAATGGGCATAATGCAAGATGTTTTATTGCTGACAGTGTAGTATATGACTTATAACAGATATAAGGTTGTGGGTTTAATTACCAGCTGAGGCATTGCTGTCACACCCTTAAGCAAAACAGTTCATCTGAAGTGCTTCAGTATAACATCTAGCTATATAAATGATTGTATGTTAAAGAAATTATGTAATCTATGTAAATTGATCTGCATAAGTGTCTGTAAAATGCTGAAGTAAATCACTGTACATTGTCATCACATGCAATTCTTTGAAAAAGCTCAACATTAGCCCAAGATACTGCACAAAGTTCATAATTTCTATTGTTAATGGACTGATCCATTTTTATTGATGTGTCACCAGTGGAAATATGGAAATCATCAATAGGATCATGAATTCATGTCCAGTGGAAGTAATGCTATTCAAAAGAGAACAATAAAATAACAGCCTGGAGTATTGAAATGGCAATGAATGAATTCAATTGTGTATGACTAATATGTATTCTTTTTAACACTTTTAAAATATATTTTTAGAAATAATGTACCACCCCTATGTCACAGAATGAATGAAACTCACATTATCCAGCTGAATAGAATATGCAAAGCTCTTACCTGTTAGAGAGGGCAAATAAGACATGAGATCAGTGTATTTTGCATGTCACACACTCAATTTGAGTAATCTCTCGTGGGATTTATTTTTACAGATATAAAAGGTGTATCTTGTTCCAAAGTTATGCAAGCGTCCATTGCATGGATCATGAATAAAATAATCTGTCAAACAAATTACATGCAAATGTAAGCATGTGTCGGACTTTTGTGAAAACCTAAAAACCTTTCTCGTGACCGGTCTCTGTCTCTGGCAAGCTTTCTCGGAAAGAATAACTGAAAGAAATGAAAGCAGACCAGCGGGGGAGCTGATTATGTGAAAATGGGAGAGACGTGGGAGAAAGTGCCTTTATACACAACTATCTTGAATCTGTGATTCTTTGTGCCCTGTGAAAGGGCATAGGCAATTTAAATGTGGATCTCCGCTTTAGGAGCCGACTCCTCTTCCCACTTTGTGTGTTGACAAGTAATCTAAACGCAAACAAGGTCCCTTTCTACTGCAAGAAAAAAGGCACTTCAGCCCACTTACTGCTCTTGTGCATACTTGCAGAAGCTTTTGTGATCCTGGGAGGAGCTGCATGGGACCATAAAAATACCAGTCAGTGTTTTAGGATACTCCGGATGCTGAATCACCACTGCAGGTGGCATCAGGGACTAGGAAGCCTGCACCTCCAGGGGTAGTCCTAGCCCTGCTCACATTCCTGACAACTTATCGCTGATCATTCCAGTTGCTGTTAGCTCCCTCATCAATGAGCCTACAGAGAGGTACATGCTTCAATCTTTTGGAGGTCATGGGCCATGAAATGTTGTGCCTGTCATTAAGAGTAGTCAGGGCAAATTAAAAAAATATATTTCTGCAAAGGAATGTAGATACTATGATTAAAATACAAGTGTAACCTTAGATACATCCATTTTAGACACAAATGGTTCTTATGTGGAGTTTTAATGGGATACTATATATACACCACAGATCAAATTGAATATCAACAAATCATTATTAAGTAGAAGCAAACACATCTTATATATTGCACATCTAGAAGAAGAAAGGAACATATAATTATATACAATCTCAGGTCATTTTTACAATCAGTCAATGCAGCCACATACAGATGGCCCTGAGCCTGTGCCCTGTACATATAGTGTATATAACTTGTACACAGTGTCTGTGTTTGCAGGTAAACTTGAATTTACGTAGCTATTTACCCAAAACATATTTTTCCTGCTTCCTTGATTTATTTGCTCTTATAGTATATACAGTATATTCCTCTGTGATGACCAAATATACTGTTAGAGGTCAATAACAGTAAGGCTTGACCATAGAGAACTGAAACAACAAAAACAAAGAAAATGTGTAAATTAATTCAGAATTGAGGAATGTGATAATTGTATATTGTTTGAGAAGTCTCTCATGCCATTAGATAGTGTGATAGTGTGAGGTACAGACCCAGTGGCAGAATGGGTGTCAGTGTTCCTGTAAGTTGTATCGGTTGTGGTGCTGCTATGGGCCATCTGATGCTTCTTCACTTTCTTACTGTAATTATCAACAGGACCCAGCACAACCAAGATGAGCCCCGTCTGCTCTCCGCGTTTGTCGTGCTACTACATTGATAATGAATGAGATACCTCAGTTGTCATGTAATTTACCACCAAAAACACTGTCCTGGTCTTGCAATGATTACAAACAAACAAATGTGTGAAAAAAATGCTTTCAACTGAAAAAAATAATATGCTGTTCAAGAAATTGGAGCGTTTTGTGAGGAAATCCAAGGTATTCTTAAGCCTGATTGTTGCCGTCATACGTTACATAAAAAAAGAATGACACCCTTTGGAGAGGAAAACAAACTATGCAATACAAAATATGAGCAATTTGATATGTGGCAGTAGATTGTGAAGAATACATAATAGAACACATTTAATATACAAACTGCCTTACTTATTTTACTCAAAAGTTTATTTTGCCCTCTACCTGCCCCCAAGCCCTCAAAGTTGGTGTATCAAGGAAAGTGATTAGGCTGCATCTTTTGTCTGGAGGCAACATGAAAATGGCTTGTGCATGCAGAATGAAGGCCTCTCTCTGTGCGAGTGGTAGTCTCCATGTCAACACTGAATGCTG
Organism: Anguilla anguilla; assembly: GCF_013347855.1. NCBI lineage: Eukaryota > Metazoa > Chordata > Actinopteri > Anguilliformes > Anguillidae > Anguilla > Anguilla anguilla. The sequence continues at coordinate 15,296,051 of NC_049209.1, forward strand.
GCACGAAGTAATGAATGCAAATCGGTCAAAATGTAGGGCAGTCCACAATCTTTCATATTAAAGCTCTCGATCAGTGTCAGTGGCTGGAGCGTGTAGGTCACACAGACATGCCGCTTTAGGGTTAACGGGCTGACACCAGGGTGTATTCAATTGGCCATCTATCAATGGCTGGAAAAATCCCACTGATGTGATTAAGTGACATATCCGATCACCTACACTGGCACTTTCTCTTATTTTTCCAGTTTGGGATATACGAACTAAATTTGTATCATACAGTTATCTCTGTATGTCCTAAGGTCAACACAATGATAAGGAAAATTGAATTTTCCCAAATATTCAGAAAGCTGTTTGGCAGTCCTCTTTCTACAAGAATTGAGATGGCAGGTATGCCATCCTGCCAAGTTACACCTCGGCGGGGCAGCATGCCCCATACCTATACAGCACAGAGAGTTTGGCACTTTTCAGGGTTTCCAACAGAAATAACCACAATGACCACAGACTTCTGTACCTTCTGACCTCATATCAACAGACAGAATTCACAAACAACTTCACACGTCCGCACAATAAAGTCCCAAATTTAGGAGATTCTGCATTTTTTCCTTCTTCTTCCCATTACATCATCAAAAATGCCCACAAACGTTCACGTTTAATGTTTATATGTTCATTTTCCTGGTGCCATCTGTTTTGTATATTGTTTAATAAAGGAACTCATCTCGGTCATCGTTAGTAAGCTTTTTTTTTATAACTCTCTGTGATTAGATCAGATTTAACCTATATGCCCATCCTACAGAAAACATATTGTTTAAACTATTCAATTGAATAATTTGGGGTAATTTCTTTCATACTACTGTTATTTTCTAATATGCAAAGATTGCTGGGAAATATGTCTGTGTATTCTATTGTCCAATGTCAAGTGTCTATTTGTCACAATTGTTAGCTATGCTGGTCAAATTGTAAGGTCATCTAGCTAGATTAGGATGACAGCAAAGAGGAGTCCTAGCTACAACCAAGCATATGCAAATGCCTTATAAACCTTATAAACACAAGAATGGATCTCAGTAGAGAAAACAGAAAATGGGTCAGGAGAGAAAGGTAGACAAGTTGCCAGCTCAGGAACTTGGAAATTGAAGGAGATTGCTAATCATTTTGTAAATGAAAGCTTGTCGGATGCCTGTCAAATGTGTGAGTACTAAAGTGCATTTCAAGGGGATTTGTGTTGGGTTTCAAACTGTAACCAGCCTGTTATAATTTGAATTGGGCCGTTTGTCTCAGCAATTGTTTTTTATTTTAAATATATATATAGCATTGATCATACTGAAAAATTCAGATTAGGATAGCTGTAATCCACAAGCATTTCTTAAAGGGTTAGTTCGCATTTTTAAATGATCTTTTGTTAACAAAAAAAAAAAAAGGGGGGGTATGGGTATGGCACACACTGTGCCTTTGAAAAAATCTAAGTATGCCCCCCCAATCACAGCAGTCTATATCTGGGACTGGCTACAATTTATGTGCACATGCACTCAATTAGCAGTTAAGGGTTAAATACAAAAAAAAAAAAAACCTTTGCTCATGAAGGTGAAGGTCAATTTTACCTACCACATTTTTCAATCATTGTTGGGCCATATGAATCATGATACATCTGTTCAATTCATACCCTGAACCAGTGGCGTCGCTAGGGGTAGGCTTCCGGGGCTGAAGCCCTGGATGTTTTTTGTCCAGCCCCGGACCTTTTGACACCAAAAAAAAAATAAAAATAATAATAATAATAATAATAAATAAATATTTATTCCATTTAATGGAGCCCTAACGTAAACAAATCACCCCCTTCAAATCGAGCAGTAAGTAACCTAACCGACTAGTAGGCGCAGTAGGTTGAAATCAGACGATTCGATGGCTAGCACTGGTACAGTAAAGTTCAGTCACAGAGTTCTGAGTGACAGGCTGACAGTTCCGCTTGTCTGACAAACGTACACAGACTACGCACTACGTAGAGTTCTGTAGACGAGTCCGAATATTTCTTGTTCAGTAAAGTTAGTGTCAGTGAACTGTCTGAAATGATGGATATCCACAGATTTTTAAAGAAAATATTGAGGCAGGTTGTTGAGGAGGAGATTCAGGAGAATAATGATGAGATTGAGAATGTAACTAACGTTACAACGGATGTTGAGAGCCAGTCAGCAGCTCAGCCGGAGAGTGCAGAGCAGCTAGCTTCAGGTTGGTGCAGGGCAGCACAGGGTTGATGATACTGGGTATACATGCAGCTAATTGTGATTAACTAAAATTAGGCTATTAGCGAGCTAAAATCAGATTTAGAAGTGTAACGTCAGCAAAATAATTATTCGTGATGACAGCTCAGTAACGTTAGTACGGCTAACGTTAGCTAGCTAGCTAATGTAACTGGCTGGCTAAGCCAGCTAACATTGTTAGCTATGTATTATTTTTAGCTTACCTGCCCAGTGCCTTGCCAGTTTACATTCTAGTATGAAAGATTTAAAAAAGCCATTACATATCATCACTCACAGCTGCATAGGATAAGCAGCTAGGTAGTTAGCTAGCTATTTATGGCTAGTATTTTGTTTATTAATTTAGTTACAGTATATCTTATACATATTCTGGTAACTAAGTGTGTTTGTATAGCCAGTTATATTGAATCACGTAGCTATTTACTCTGTGTTAGTCTGTTTCTCTATTGTAACATAACCAGTTACATTAATTATGTAACTACATCTAGCTGTCTTCATTCTGCTTTGCAATATAGCCACATACATATTACGTTCATTCAACATCCCTATACTAGCCAGATTAGTATAGCACTGTCACTATTATTTTTTGTAATCTACAGTAATGTTTGTGTAATAATATAATAAATGGGCCCCAAAAACGTATGCGCACGCCAAACTAAAACTCCCCTTGTGGCTAAGCCCCTGATGTCTTTGAATCCTAGAAATGCCCCTGTGCTGAACCTGAGTAAAACAGTATATTTAAGCTTGACAGTAAGTCTAATGACTTTTCACCTTTAACAAAACATGTGAAAATGCTGCCAAGTCACCCACATCTGATAAAAACAGAACAACAGCAACTATTTATACATTTCATTTCATGTTTATAGCCTTGTATGTGCCATTCTCTCAAAGAAGGCTCAATGAAGGTTGATTTCATCACAGAAATCTCAAGCGAAGGGGATGATAAGTGGACAAATCTCACATGCATTAGTACCAGAGGACAACTCCCCCTGTCCCAGTTAGTGTCATTTAGTGCAGTTCTCATTTTTTAAACCTGTGCCTCATTCCCCTCACTTATCCCTTCTTCGTTTTAAGCATCATTGTCCTTCTCCAAGGCTTACAAAGACAATCCTGCACACAAAAGTTTCTGCTAAATGGAATTGGAATCCCTGAAAATATAATGTAAAATGTTCATACCAGAGAATAACCTTGTATATGCAGTTTGTATTTTAAAAACATACAAACTTTACAGTATATTTTGCCATATAAGCTATGCTGCTGTTCTGGTTTTAAGAAATTGGACTACCCAGGAGTAGGGAAAACCGATACCATATGTGCCATTAAGGAGGAAAAAAATATGGGAAAATGTGGCAACTTGAACATGGTCACAATGGAACTTTTTATATAAAAAAAATTACTTTAATTTGCCTTTTAAAAAGTAACAGAGTCAATGTGGACATGAACTGATGGGATTTCCACATCTATTTCCCATCCAATTAAGCGTGAATTAAAATAAAAAAGCGTAAAATAGTGTTCTTCTGTGGGTTCTAGTCATTACGGCTTTGGAGTGCAGTCTGTGGTGGCAGGCTAATGTGCTCACTAGAGGTTTTCTCTAATTAATAATGTGCGTGTTAAGGGAACAGACACTGCTGCTCAGGGAGACTGAGCTGAAAAGGGGTTTAGCTTTTTATTCTGAGCCTCTGTTCCACTGCTAATACTGACACAGGGGGGAGTAGAGGTGGGTGGATTGGTGGAAAGTGGCATGGGGGGGGTGGGGGGGGTGGGGGTGGAAGGGGGCTGTGGAGTGGGGGGGTTGTGAACAGGCGGAATCACACAAGGGCTGAGAACTTTAAGAGGATGGAGGTTAACACAGAGCCCCTACCTCCTGTTGTTGACTTCGAAGGTCAGGTGCTGCTTTAGTGCAAATTTCTACCGCTGTCAGTTTTAGATAACACAGACTTAATAACTAATTACAATTTTGGAAGCTGTGGTATTGGATTGCATAATATTTTAATTACAAAATATGGATCTCATTGCAATAAGGTTCAGATGTAAGATACTAAATTTTTGTTTCCCGTTTCATGTATTTGTAATTAAATTTTACAACCATAACATTAATGTTTCAGAATATGCAACTGGGTGAATGATTATGAGTGGAAATACCCAACGATTGTTCTAGATGTGCAGGCAGTTAAGAAATGTGATTGCATCTTCAGGTAATTCCATCTGAATATGTGGTCATCATTTTTCCAAGGTCATATAAGTGTATCATCATCAATCACCATGCATTTTCACCTAAAACAACTGAAACCCATTTAACAGTCTTCACCGACAATTCAGTGAGTGCTGTTCAGTACAGCCAATACAACAGAAGAAACACAACCAGAAAGAAATCAATCATCCAAGCCCTTCATTAAGAGGAAGAAAGGAAAATAAATTGAACTATCCCTGCAAGGTGAAGATGATTTGCACACACACCACACACGCACGCACACACACGTTCTTGACTTATAAAATGCCATTATATTGAATGCTTTCTACCAGGGGTGACACAGACACAACTAATGAATGTAAAACAGAGCTTTATATAAATGCTTTAAAATGAATGCATATAGGCACCCTTTTCTTGATGCTGGGATAATTTCCTTACTCACTGTGCCTGATAATAATGCCACCAAAACTCAAAGAAATACAAAATATTTAATTGGCCATTTTTGAATTTCCTTTATCAGCTTCTAAAACAGAGGTGTGTTCAAGTTCAGCGAACAGAGGCGAATGTTCGTGGCAAACACGTTTTCTTTGAACAGTTCAATTTGAATGCCTTTTACGAACATTCCAAATTGTTTGCGTTAAACATAAACAGACATGGTGATGAGAGCGTTTGTACTCACAGCTGCTTCTGTGATCATCGATGATAAAAAAACAATAGCTAGCTAGCGAACAATAATAACATTGACTAGCGTTAGCAATAACATTATTGAAAAAACTGATCACACTTAACGGCATCTTCAATTTAAATACCCATCTGAGAACATTTCCCTCAGTCCAGCGTCCATTTTTGTTCGCCGCAGACTACCTTCTCAGATCGTTCACTTATGTTTGCAAACGTTCGCAGCGAACACAAAGCTAATGGAAAAAAGTTTGAAATAGTTTGCAAACGTTCGCCTTGTTCGCTAAATTTGAACGCACCTCAGGACTTGTATCCACTTATCAGCCATCCCTGAACGTTAATTATCACAATAATACTGCTGAGGCATGGCACTGGATGAGACTCTTAAAAAAAAGCTTTTTGGTTGCATTACATATTGAACATGAATTTGTATATAACCATGAGTATATCATTATGGTTAGGGAACTTTGCTTTCGACTCAAAGGCTGTAGGTTTGATTCCCAGATGGGTCATTCCATTGTTATTTAATGCAAGGTACTTCAGGTAATTAATTCAGTAAATATCCAGCTGTAAACATGGATTGTATGTTAAATAAATAAAAACAATAAATGGAATAAAAAACAAAAATAATGGAGTAATTATTTTTCAAAGTACAGCTGGGTGATATACCACAACAATAATTATCAAATGCAATAACAGTCTTCACCACCAAATGTTGTATTACCTGTCTTTTAATCTTTTTCTTTTTAATTATACCTGAAGCGGAAGTAATCAATCAAACTAAAGAGCCTGTAATGCTACCAGAGAAAAAAAACATAACCACTGTTATCTATTCAGTGATTATAAGATATCAACAAATCAGCACCAAGGTCTTACAGCTTCCATGTGGTTGCATGATGTGTTTTTGTCAATCACATGGAAGCTGCAAGGCCTTGCTGCTGACTCGCTGTCTTATGGTCACCCAGTAGATGACAGAGGTGCATTTCATGCGGCCTCTGAAGCGTAGGTGCTTGCTATCGTATCAGGTATAAGAGAAGAAAAAAAAAGGTAATACACCACATGTTGGCGATGACCGTTATTGCATTTGATAATTATCATTGCAGTATACTGCCCAGCCCTAAATTTATCCTCTTTGTGCAAACCCCTCAGTGGCCAGGATGCCTGAGATTGCTAAGCTCACTGCTAAATTCAGTGATCCTGTAATCAAACTATAAGCAGACAGCAAGTTCTGTATTCCAGCTGTATTAGAAGATGATGAAGGACAACTATATTAAATACAGAGTTTCTAATTGCCACCATTGTAGCGTAGGTTGTCCATCTAACAAGCACCACCTCCTTGCAGTCTCATCTGCAACTATACCCCCCACACATGACACACTGGACAATAGCATCTATCTGGGGGTTCATAAAAATATTCTTTCACTAACAAAATTTCAGATTCCATCATAGCAACAAGATGCAATAGCCCAAAGGTACAGTATGCCACTACACCTATCAAAAATACTACTGGATAGATTTGGAGACACTAAGGGACACCAAGGTACACTGCTTACTTTTAGCTTCATAGATCATCAGTAGTTATGCGTATCACCCTTAGATTTTGCACACTTGAACAAGGAGTTTATGATCCAGAACATGCATAATTGTACCTGTTTCATATATGGGATCTCTCAGTATTTCGCAACTTCATATATGCCAAAATAATTTCATTTTCTGGCACTTTATTTCTACCTAAATTATCAATATAAAATAATCTATGTTGGTATTTTAAATGGTACAAATGTCTTGCTGCATTTAAGCCATTTTCCAATTCTCTGTTCACACCTGGAGTTATAAAGCTTTAAAAAGCGCACCCCCTAAATGGGGAAGGATTGGCCAGATTTTAAATCCACATGAAGGGGTAAAGCTGTGTAAATTGCTCTGCATAAAAAAAGTATAAATGGCTAGAATATGAAGTGTATGTCTATTAAAATTAATAGACCTACTAGTGAGTACTGCAGAACAGCGACAGTGACATCATATGCGATAAAAATCAATATTTATGTTCAGTATGATTTATGGTCATGCCCAATTTTGTATTTTAATAATACAGGGGATCAATCACTTTAGAGATGTCCCAAATGTATTATTAATTATTATTATTATTATTATTATTATTACTTTTTTAAGTTTACCATTGTTTTGTTGTTTTTTTGTCAATTTGCAGACATGCACATCTGATTTAGGTAATTACCATATGGACTATCAGTGTCCACTTCAATATTCAGTATTCAAAAATGTAATCACTGCATTTTGTGCTTTGTTGACATGTATCAGTCATGAAGTTCAGCTGCAAGGATACCTCCATAGGTATTAGCTGAGCACTCACAAAATGCAACAGACCTTATCACTCAGTAATTTGCAGTTACATTATATTCATCCTCAGAATGACTCTAAATCACCCTTCAAGAATGCAACCTTGACTAACTTGCCTGCCATTTTTAAAACTGAGAGCCAAAGCGCATGGCAGACTGTAATGTGTATTTGTCAGGGTTTAATTTATAGATAAGATAGCGGACACCACATTATTCCCCATCTGAAACCCTTCAAGCAAACAAAAAGGTAAGGTGCAGGTCTAAAAAATATATTTTTAAAGATAATTAACTCAGGAGAGACTGAGAATTTTATGTATTGTATTTATACATGAGAAGATGAAAAAAAAAACTGCGTTAAGTAGAAAAATGGAAACCACATTCCACACACAGAAAAAAATGCCTGCAAAACCCTTGTGGTGTCGCCTATATGTGGAGTGGAAAATCACCATCAGTACCTTAAGCATGTTGACTCGAGTCACCATTATAAAGAATGGTTACATTCTAAGCTACAGAAGGTCAGTCAGTGATGTGTGGGGCAAATGAGACAGGGAAATATTCTACTGCTCTGACTTATTTTGGCTTCCATGCACAAGCCCATAAAAGATTTGGGAGGCATTATTTGAAGCTGCTATACCCCCCACCTGTCTTGACCAGGAGACGATTTGGTGTGACCCATCGCTGTGGTGACATTTGGTCCAGGTGCAAGGTGGATGTTTTGGTAAACTTCAGCAGAGGGAGCTCTTACTCAAATCACAGACCCAGTTTCAAGGATCCCAACTCAAATCTGAGTAAAAACTCTGGGGGACAGGGAACTCTGTTTTACAAGGAGTATGTGGAGTAACAAAGCAGCTACATTTGGGGAATTATGAATTACAGCTTGTAGACATTTGCCTGCAGTTATATCACTAAGCAAAACAGCTATATTATCAGGGTGAGATGGGTTCTGAGCCAGAACTATATACTGGTGGACAATGGGCCAGTTAATCGCATTACTGAAATACCAGTACACCTTTGGGATCATGAAACCTGTTATGATTGAGCATTTTTTGCAACAATTTTTATATACACCAAATAGATTATGTTGACATACTGTGTATGTATGTATATAGTGTATGTACTTTACATAAATGTATATGTGTGACATATCATTTGCCAGTGTGGTTTAGTTTAGAAAAAATCTGATTGTTTCCAATAGGTCCTTTGGTACTGCTTTCAAAGGTGAATTGTTGAATTGTTGCCTGATGGAGTTTTACATTTGTTCAGAAAGAAGAGCTGTTACATGTACATCACCACACTTCTGAGACAGGTTTGTCTGCTCAGTCACATTTGCAATCAAATCTTCTCAGTAAAGCAGTGTTCATTATGGGAAAGGGATTCTAAAGGCACAGACAGTAATCCAAATTGAAATCTGTGATAATGAGTGAAGAGAATGCTGTTGAGATTTACAAATACACATACACAAATACACAAAGATTCACACGCGTGCACACCTAAAATTATTGCAATTCTGAAAGATAACCTAGAAAAGCCAACCATGGAATTAGGTAAGTCTGCCTATTATCGTGGTTATTCTTTAATGTTTCTGTTTTGATAAATATGTATGTAAAAGGTAAGTCAAACAGTTTGTTAACCCGTGTTTTACTTGATGAATTGTTAATTTGTTGTGGAAAGCCAGTGCTATGCTATCAATATGAAAGTTCTTGCTAACATACAGTGGCACTTGCAGGCCACAAACTCAATCTGTGGGCTGTAAGTTGATAAGTCAAATACGTATGAGCACAAAATGGTGATTAGCGATCCTAAAAAAAAAAAAGCACTGGGGCTTTATATCCTCCTCACTTAAAGACAGAAAAAAACAAGGCATTGGGACTGCCTTTCCTCATCATGTGAAGACAGCATTGCAATTAACAGCCTGCGTAGCGTATCCTCATCTGTCACGCTGTGGGACTCCAGCCAACACAGAACTGAACGTTTTGCCAGTGGGGGAATGAGTCTTAGCCCCCTGCGGCTGCAATAGAAATATGATCAAAACACTGTAAGCGAGGGGTCGCAGTGTGAGACTCCCACAACACACTGCGTCCGCAGAGATACACCGCGTCCTACGCAGCGGTGCTTCCCTCCCTTCCCGTTGAGCGACACAGTCGCTCCGCGTTCCCGCATGCAAATAGTGACGATGCTTGCGGTTATGACAAGGATGGGGAAAGGGCTGCAGACGAGACGTGCAATTCTAACCCGGCATTTGTCGACAAGTAGAAATTGCTTGTGTAGTCCAGCCTGTGGGCCCTGCGCAGGGACGTCATACTCCCTTTTGCAAGGTTAGCGTCGCTGACCCAGAACCGCCACGCGCAGAATGCAACAATGGCATTTGTGCGGCTGGTGTCGAGGGTGCTGGCATTCAGTAATGAGATGTCAGGCCATCTGCTCCGACATCTTTGTGAGTCTGAAGACAATGTGAGCAACCTTGGGTGATTACAACTCAGGGCACACAACAGCAAGGTGACTGCCAACTTATACTGTATTCAGCCATTGTCCCCATCTTCTGTCAGGATTGTTTCAATGGTGGCAGCCATCCCTACCCACTCACCCCCCCCCCCCCTCCCACCCCCCAAAACAAAAAAACAAAATAAAAAAATATCTTGATGTAAAACAAATTTGACATTTAGTGTTTTTATGCTGTCTGACAGTAGAAAGCTTGCAATTTAGCTTGTAAGTGTCCAATGACATTGTGGACCTGTTACTTCAATGCAATGAACACATATAGGAGGGTATATACCAATATTATTAGTTTTTATTTGTATACTATTTTGAAATTTAATCTAATGTGATTTTATTTTAGATTGAACTGCAGAGATTCTAGTGTCAGTTTAGTTTTTTATTTTCTTGGATAGGCGTATTTCTTATTTTGATTTCAATTTGTTAATATGTATTTCATGGTTAGTTTTATAGTTTCAGTTTACAATAATAACGCACTGGTATATGTGCCCTCAAATGTTTGCGGCCAACCATGGCAGCTTTTAACTCCACCACTGGACATATGCAAATGTTCAGTTACTGTTCTAGAGACAGCTGTCCTAATGCTACTGTAAGTGTCCGACTGACCAGAATCACCACCAAGCAGAGGTAGTGAATTTAGCTAGCTTAAACCTTAACCACTATGGGCCGCAGTCAGATATTTTCCACACTGTGGGATTGGCCACAGCATCACACTATGAGGAAGTCCCTCAGTTGTGGGTACCACACAGGAGCCCCACTTATCAGGTATGTTTCAATGATACATTTTAAATGTTTCTCATTTGTTCACAGTACTTTGGTAGCAATACAATTACACACAATATAAGGTATAATCTAAACATTCCACATATTTACAGTATATTGCAGCACACGATGGACTGTGGGGTAGTGGGAAATTTGAGTAATCTGGTTATAATTCCTGTATATATTGGAATAATGCTTCAGAAGAGATAATCGGTTGTACCCCATTGTTTTACACTGTTTCAGTGCTTTTACTTAATATCACCAGTTTATGCTAAAGAAGGAGTAAAATATAATACTTCAGTAAGTGAAGATTTTTTCATCACCATACATGATCGGAGAAAGAAAAAATACTGAAGATTATAAATAAAACAGGAAATACAAGCCAGTTTAATACAATATGGTTGAATATAAAACAAGATGTTTGCTTCATTGATTTATTGAGGATGGTCAATAGAAAGAACTGTGGCTTTTGGACTGCTGCAATAGAGGAACCAGTGAACTCCCAAAGGCCATCAATCTGCATAATTAATTAAGCAAATGAAACTTCAAAAGACATGAGTTTCTCACTATATTGAAATATTTCTGATATCCACTCACAAGGATCCTCCATTTTAACTGCAAAAGATGGCTGAATGTATTCTCCTTGAACAAGCACGCACAGTATAAAGCCCCTTTCACACGTGCATCTTCACCCATGAATGTTCCAGCAATTTTCTGTGTCAATGTCATGTGTGAACAGGCTCTATTTTCTGAGCAAGACACTCCTCCAATTTGGCGGGTCAGGATCTAGTAAGATTTACCGAAATATTTCACCTTGGCTCTAATGTGAACAAAAGCAGCAGCATTCTCATTTAAGACTTTTTGTTTCTGGCACAATTTATTTAAGAAATGAGACATTGCGCACAGAAGATATTGGAACTGCATTGTATTGTTTTGTGAGGGAAATTAGAACATTTATTTTAGGAATGGAATAAACAGTGTTGCTGTCCTTGTTTGACATGCCTTTGTCTATTGTAAGAACACCATTACAGACTTGTCTTCATTACCTTACAAATTGCCTTTGTGCTATGTAATACTTCTCCCTGGTAAACATCTGTGTCAGGCTCTTCCAGTTTTAAGTTGCTTTTTAACCCAATATAGCAAGCTGGCTAGCAATGCATATCAATGGCGGATGTAGATTGTTATTTAACTTGGCTAACACAATTTTGCAAGTGTAACATTAATATTTGTCTTGGAGGGCAGACATGTGGCCTTGCCTAATCTATCCAGAACTGTCATGTGTGAACAGACTGGACATGGAATTTTTCTGTATAGGAGACCTGTGTGTAAATGGGGCAAACCACTACCTAACCCGGATGAACAAGCCCAGCAATGTTGCACGTTTCATGTGTGAAAGGGGCTTGAGATTTAATTTTCTACTCCACGGTGTCAGATTTGTTTCTTAAACAAGAATGAACACGAGAGGAAATGACATACAGCATAGCACGTTACTCACTTCTGCAGAAATATTCAATTCCATGAACTCCAAGCAGCACTCTCATTAAAATACATGTGAGAAAAGCCTATGGAAGCTGAAGCATGCATTCATCATGATAATGCTTTGACATACAAACACAGGTCACACCATGTTTTAATCATGCAAATGTTGTGAACTGAATCAAGACCATTGAAGTGGATACAGCGATGTCTCATCATCTAAGTAACAGAGATAATAAATCATTCAACAAAACATTCTCTCAAGTTCATCATAACCTGTCAGGCTTAAAAATAATCCAGAGAAAGTCTTAGCTAAATTTTAATTAGACCCCAGTGGACCATTATCTTCCAGACAAGCTGTCTATGGCCTGGATTCAATCAACTTTTGTCCTTTGACTCACAATTAAATGGAAGCATTTGCTTGTTTTTCCCACAGAAATACAGTAAAATGATTACCAAACATAATGAAAAAGTGTTTACATTGAGAAATGTAAAAAGTCAAAATTAAGGACAAATTAATCCTGATTCCAGATCTATGTCAGTTTAGGCCGTGAAACCATATGACTTCCCTAATGAATCTGACTAGGAAAATATTATTTGTACTTTTTGGAAAACAAATATCCCCACAATATCCCTTTCAGCCTCACAAATGGAATGCATATTTTGTTCAGTTTGCATATTCTGAATCAATTAATTTTATGAAATCAGAAAATAAAAAATAATAATTAGATGTACAGGCGAAGTACACTTCAGAGAAACTGGTCACGCTGTTTTAAATAAGGTGCTTGATATGAAGAATATGATCATTGGGCATTGGTTGCATAGATTCAGAGTGGCATTTCTAAGGATTACATACTTTGGAACAATGGAACTGTCACTATCTTTAGCACATTTTGAATTTATTTCATTTTACACAAAACAAAAGTATTACTCTGAGGGGGAGACAGACACATGATAGCATTTACATTAAAAAAATGAATACGAAATTGCCATCAGTACCATTATACAAATTCATGCAATTAAAATAATCTTTATTAATGTCATAATTTGCTTACTATTCATCATGCATTTTCTTAAATGTTAGCTTATGACATACATTAAACTTGAACTGATTCCTTTATAACTGATTTATTTCTAGTCTTATTTTTATTTCTGTAGTCTGAGCTATACCAATAGCTGTGCTTTGCTATGAAATTTTGCAGAAAATCTATACAAATTAAACTTTATCCTGAACTCATCAAATATATCTCTCATCTATCTATCTGTCTATCTATCTATCTATATCTATATCTATATCTATATATATATATATATATATATATATATACACAGTATAATGAGAACTGAATAACTAGAAGAGTAAAAATAAACAGCCTTGTTTGCGGTTTCTAAATCTGTGGGCCATTAGGCATGGCCATATCCATTGTGGTGTTGTTTGAACTCCCTGACTGCATTTCTGTCACCTAATGTTAATTCCCCAGTGTTATTTTCTCAGCAGTGAATGTGAACTATTCTAGTATTATCAAATGAAACAAATAAAATTTTGAATCCCCAAACTAGTGATTGTATCTGATTAAAAAGAAGATCAAAGTGAGTCACATGGTTGCAGAGGTAATTTAGAGCAAGTCTTTCATCCGGCACAGTAAAAACTGTTTATTTAGCTCGAGCAGCTTAAGAGTGGGGAGACAATCATTTTATTCTATTCTGTATATTCCTTAACTCTGATCCTCTTTGTTGAGCAACAATGGAAAGTATTTTTCAAAAACAAGTTTAAGCTTGTGCTTATAGCTTTTTTTTGTTTGGTAATGCTTGGGTCTCTGTAAGGGTCACACTGAATGATAAGATTATAGCTTGTTCAGATAGTGGTTTGATACATGTCAACTTTGATTAATGTTAGATCTATCTGGGCTCCTTTTACCTCTAATTTAATTAAGGTTCATTTGACATCTCCTTAATATCTGCACAGTTCTACTTGTGTGAGCTTAAAATACAACATCCCTTTTTTTTCCCCAGCACAGGATAATGTTGCGATATGCGTACTGATGTGGTGATGATTGACACCAAGTCCATTCAACTTGGTTTACAACAAAAGTCTAATCCATAACGCCTCAATTATCATAACCATTTTTGTTTAACGCTGATGGGCTGTCAAACTGACTGTCATTATAACTTAATTATTTATATCGTCATAACATGCTGCAAGAGGGATGCATTATCTTGGCCTGATTTATTTTAGCACCCATTATGTGATTTAAAAATGAATGCTGCTAACGTGTTCAAACTATGCAATCAGTGTTTTTCATTCATTTTGGTGATTGTTAATCTCACCAATCTAACAATATTATTTGCAATTATGAGTCAATGTTAGACAAAATTTGATTAGATCCAGGTAAACATGAATTGATGTTAAACTGCTCAATTTACACTGTAATGATTAGAATTTATCAGTAACAAGTTAGATTTGGTTTTCAATTACCGGACTGCCAAGACCTTTTTTTACCTTGAGGTTTCTGTTATGTCTTAAAAAGTTTGAAACATGATCTCACCTTGAATTACTTGAGTAATTGCACTCTCAGGAAAAATAACAGACCCTAATCTCCTCAAGCCATTAATGTTGAAGTGTAAAAATATATCCAACGCATTGATTTTGGTTTTAGAGCTTTGGCTGGAGAAACACTTCTGCAGCAATCAGGAAAACTATACTGCTTGTGAAAGAAAGCTTACTCAATCACCTGTGCAGCCTGTGTGGGTATGCCACTCATAGTGTAGGCCTAAGGGAGCAGAGCAGGGATCCATAATGGAATACATTCACAGCCTTTTCAGGCCACTATCATTAAACAGGAAGTCTCTCACAAATCACTCAGCAGCACCAGAAAATGACCTGGCTGAGATAGAAAAGTGCTCCAGAACTATAAACTGTGTACAGTTTTCCTTTAACAATTTCAGTCAAATACAAAAAAAAAATTGAAGTACTGTACAAAAAATAAATAAATAAATAAATTACTGTACAACCTCAGAGATACAGACACTAACATTTTTGGGTTAGCCCTTGTGAAGAAATTGTAAGGATCTGTGAGAAGCACCGAGCTGGGCTGAAGGGTGTTTGCCATTTCTTATTTTTGTCATTAAAATGTATGTGCAACACAGACACAAACTCAAAGTTAATGGCCAGGAAAAAGCACTAGGTTGAAGCGCACACATTCCGAACTGTGAGCAGAACCGAACTGTCGTAGGCAAGAGACAATTCTCGCGATGTCATAAAAGACTTGGCATCAGTGAAGGAGCAATGAAAGAGAAGCAGTGGTGCTGATGAGTAGGCAGCATCTGACTACCCGGAACAGCTAAAACACTCTCAGTACTGTTAATGAATAAATACAGTCCATTAATGTGTCTAACAATGCATTGAAACTTGTGTTTTATTCTACATGAACATACCTTCGTTTTTGATTTATTTATATTGCTCCCTTGTAATTTTGTCGCAAAAATGTCCTCAGAAATGTGCCAATTTTATATGTCCGTAGACACACAGCTATAGAGCGCAGGAGGTGTATCTCCACTTTTAATCAGTGGACAGTGTGAATATTCTCTGCTTAATGCTCACCCTTTTGCATCAGTGATAATAACAATGACTGTTTTTCCTGTATAGAGACATCTTTGGCATGCACCATAACAGAATACGCAAGTGCCAAAGCGGAAAAAAAGTGAAAACAAATAATTAAAACTGCAGCTCGAATATTATTTATTTGGCTGCAGATTTCAGCCCTCTGATAATCAGAGAAAGGCAAAGAGAGAGGAGAGAGAAACACAACAGCGAGAGAGCACACTCATGGGGCACTGCGGGCAGGACTATAATGTGCAGGGACGCATGGCTTGTTAGTGTTGCCACCCACTAATCAGAGCTGTGAAGGTACATGCTGAGAGAAATCGGAGGCAGACAAAATCCTGTTATCTTCTTTAATCAATAAAGCCAGTGTTAAATATTATAAAGTGCTTATAATATTTTAATCATTATCATTAGAAAACATGTTCAATAATTTTGAGTCTGAGATCGCAATGACTTGTTTGTGCAGAAATGTTATTTTTGTCAAATCAGACATCGACAGTTGAGTCTTTTTTTCTCAAAAATAGTTTGGTGACAGTTATGACATATATGTGAATTTGGGGTAGAAAACAGTAGACAACGGAGATTTTAATTTTTACGGCCATATATACAGTGAGGCCATAAGGTTATTTGTTTTTCTTGATTTAGCTCTGTACTCCACAATTTCAGATGTGTAATCAAACAATTCATGTGGGGTTAAAGTGAGGATTCTCAGGTTTTAAGGGGTATTATTTTAAGGCATTTTGGTTACACCATGCAAAAATAACAGCATTTTTTAATATGTAGACCCCCCCATTTCAGGGTGTCATAATTTCTGGGACAAGCAACTTCACAGGTGTTTCTGCTTTCACTTTCTAGTCTTGACTCTAGGCTTTCGAATGCCTTTGAAGTGCCTTTGTTATTGGAGTTTGTCAGAATAAAGACCAGAGTTGTGCCAGTGAACGTCAAGGAGCCATTATGAGGCTGAGACATATGAAAAAAACAAAGGGCCTGGCAGGCCAAGGAAGACCTCTACAGTTGATGACCAAAGAATTGAACTACATGTGCATCGTGGAGCTGTATATTTTATATATACATATAGTGGTGGTGTCATGCGGGGGAGCCTTGCTCAGGACCCAGAGAAACTGTGCTACACCAGTTTGCCTGCCTGCCACACTGGTAGAACTTAGCAGTGAGGAGCGGGCTTGGCAATGACAAGCACCTCTATGGTGACAGATTTTTGGTATTTTTATGTTTACAGGAATATCATTTGCATTTTGTAACCTGCATAGGGACCTTTGTTTGGAATTCTCTGTGAACTTAACCACAGTCAATGCTACAATGCAATGTTAACATTCTTGCAATGTTAACATTACATGAACATTTGGCGAGTGAGGAAGAACACATTAACATCAGTCACTGGATGCCAGATGCACAGGGGTGAATATGTAGGATAATACTGTAATTTCTAAGCAGAACAGTAAAGCTTTTCTTAATGGCTATGTCTACAATATGTATTCTCATTTATGAATTTATTTCTTTTTTAATTATTGTCCTTGACACATGAGACATGCGTCTACAGTCAGTTTTTTGATTTGGAAGAAGTTGGAATTGCACCAGGAGTTATGGAACTCTCAACAAGAGATTTTAATGAAGTTTAATGAAATAATTCAATTTTAATAGAGTTAGAAATTATTCCTTTGGGCCATTGCATTTTAACTAGATGTTACAGACTATAATTTTGTGGCACAATCAGCAAGACTTGGGAATTCTGCCACCTCAGTGCTACATAACATTTTATTTATAAACCATAGGTAGGCCGATTTCAATATTTTAGACCGCATTTTTTGAGTATCGGCCATAAAATTGAGAGGATATTGTACAACATAAAATGGAAAACTAAAGATCCAAGATCCAATTTGAAGAATGGAATAAAAAGCAGTTCTCACCACAGCTTTGGGTCTTGTAAAACACAAGACCTACTGTGGAAAGATAGTCTTAACCATTAGTCCAGCTCCTTAACTCCTGAAAGAGGACACACCCATCAGGATAGAAATGTTTCATCATAGGATAAAGGTGACCATCAGAATAACTTTGTATTGAATTGCAGTGACCCGTCCCTCTAAGGGGACAGGTGGACCCAAACCATACCAGGAAAATGCCTCCCACAACATAAAAGAGCCTCCGGAGCCGCTCACTGTTGGGACAAGCATTCAGGCCTGTACTGTTCTCTTGATGTACACCACATATGCACTCACCATCTTGTCAAGAATATGGTTTATTTATTTATTTATAATTTATTTATTTTATACTTTAAGTAGAGAAGAATTCAGTTAGTATATGTACATTTATTGAAAAACAAATCAAAGTACAGACTTATATATATATAAACATTATTTCTACCGACCATAACACAAAAAGATGACAAAAACATGAAGCGGAATATAAAATATCTATTCATTGTTGGGACAGAAGACTGCTATGACACCACAAATTGTCAATTTAGTTCATTTTCTGTGGATAGTCAGAAATAAAATGCATTATGATTTTACATTATTTGGTCATTCATCCCATTGTGTTAGCACGCATATTTCTGGAATTTTAACAGTTTTCTTTATTTGTTCCATTTACATACTGTATACACTGATAAGAATGAATATTGCAAATCATTTTAATTGCTTGCAATTTCATGCCTTAATATGAACCAAATCTAACTTGTTACTGATGAATATGATGCCTTCAAATAATGTCAAGGATGCCATATGCATTATTAGAGTCATTTAAATAAGTATGCATAGTTTGGTGATAAATGTTTGACAAAGCCTTTTCAGCTGTTAGTCCATATGCAACATGAGGCGACTGAGGCTTTATACAGAGATCAAAATCTTTGTAAATACACCATGAAGGTCAGACCATTTTATTCATTTTGCGATGTATAATTGCCTTTCCCTTCATAATGTGATTGAATGGCGCACATAGTTGCAATAACAATAAAGCAAGAGGCTGATTTAATTAAAATTAATAGCCACCCTGTCCACATCAGTGGTTGTTTAGGTGGCTGCTTCTGAACAGCGATCACCCATAATTTACAGATTCCAAATTTTGCTATTCAGCAGTATGCCTATACATGCAAGCAAGCCCTTTCAGAATGACCGAGTGTATAGGCCCCACTCAGAAATCATGCTTACAGAACTGGGAGTTGAGATCTTATCTGAGCTGCATTTAACAGAAATTGGCAACTCAGAAATAAATATTGTTATTACGGCAACAATTGTGTGTGAGAAATTTTAGGGATATTGATTTATACAAGAGGAAAATGTATCAGGGAAATAATAAATCCACCAAAGCTTGGATTAAAAATATATTTGGTGGTGGTTGAAGGCTATTCTATGCATTAAACATATTGGGAAAAATATACATTCAAATGTACATCAATTCTAAAATAAATTCTAAATTCTGTTTAATCAAACCTTTTTGTGGAGTATATTTTTATTTTATTAAGCATTCCATTTTTAGCAAGATTAATGACTTTGATGGGCGTAAAACTCCCATCTTGCTGAAAAAGCGATTTGAATATAAAGTCTGCTTTGCAAGGAGAGAAGAAAAACTGACTGCAGCAGAGAGTGAAATTTCTGGAAAGCGAAATATAATACATAGACCAATACTAAAGATTTATGCCAGTATTTCAGAAAATAAATGAACAAATCAAGAAAATAAATCGGGAAATTGCTGTGGTGCTTTATCAATCAACGTGGAACAAATAAAAAAAGAGGTGTACATGCTGAAATGTATTCCTCATAATAACACCCTCACATTGACCTCACTGACTTATTAATGCGTTAGGAACTTCAACACATCATTTGTCCCTCAGTCTAACAGGTTCCCAATCTCCTCCTATTACAGAGCACTCTGATCGCTCTGGCCATCATTCACAGACACCCAAAAATAATAAAAATATAAATTATTAAAACAGAAAAATATGCAAGCTGTGAAACCCGTTCAAATTGAAAGCCATTATGTTGATAGTTGGCTCACCTCTCACAATACCACTCTAAAATTACGATTAGGGTTTAAATGGTCCCTACCATTGTTTCAGTGACTAAATGATAAACCCTGGTCTGCATAGGTAGGTGGTTGCAATTTGAAGGAGAACATTTGACTTTTGTGCCAAGAATGAAAAGCTCTATTGGTCTCTGGTGGGGAAACTACTCTGGTATGGAATTGACTGAACTTACTGAGAACAGCTTGTGCTGTTAAGTCTTTTTTCTGCTGCAACTGGCTTGCCAGGTTACTTATACCACCCATTCCTGTCAGACTTCAAGGTAAAGTAGAAAGTTGCTGCATTTAAGAATTCCCTTTGGGATCTCACTATTTTTCTTCAAGGATGCCACTAAAACACATTTCTTTTTTCAATAGAAATACTGGGTGCAAATCATGTAGACCAAATCTGTGATGGTCAGATGTTGAAGTGATGGTAACAAACTGGGCCTTCAAGTTTCACTGTAGTGACTTGCCAGGACCAGTTAATTCAACCCTGATTTTGTTGATCATACTGCTCCTTGTGTCATCTGTGCAGATTAATGCAGCCTAATCAATTAGTAAAACTCACAGAAAACATGAACATCTGCACTTCCTTTGTGCTAGTAAGTGAAGACATTTCTTCTGAATCTCATTGTCACTCATGAACCTCATACTTCATACTGTACATACCATCAACTGAAACTAATCATGTCAATGATAATATTCAACAGTGAAAAATTCTCTCCAGCTACACTCTCCATCACATGACATGTCCTTGATCCTTTATGTTATAGTGTCATTCTGAAAGGTTTAGGGGAAGGTAGACAGGGTTTTTTTAGGGTAGGGAAATATAGGACATGCAGAAGAGAGAAATGGGAATATGGGTACAGAAGGAGGTGAGAGGTATTTCTTGAAGAGATGGGACGTCAGGTTATGCTGGAAGTTAGAGAGGGACTCTGCTGTCCTGACTGAGGTGGCTAGTTGATCCACCACTGAGGGCAAGAAGTTCCACTACTGAGCCAGTAGGGACTGGGAGGACTGAGTCGAGGCTGGGGGGGCCATATGACTAGGTTGTTGCGGGGGGGGGGGGGGGGGGGGGGGGGGGGCTAGGCACCTGGTGGAGAGCGTAGAGCATGGGTTGGGGTGTAGGGCTGGAGATGGAAAGGTCCTGCAGAGGGCAAGATTTTCCCGGGGAAAAGCAGCTCAGTTTAGTCAAGATTTAGCTTGAGCTGGTGGGCAGTCATCCAACAGGAGATGTCACTTAGGCAAGCAGGGATGCGTACCTAAACCGGAGTATCTGAGGACAGGAAAAAGAGATAATAGTTGTGTCATCAGCTTAGCAATGATAGGAACAGTTGTTGGAGGCTAAGTGACCTGGTGCAGAGGGAGAACAGCAGAGGGGCCAGGACATTCCTGGGGAACCAGAGTAGAGAGGGCCCATGGAGAAGACAGAGACCCCCTCCACGATGCCTGATAGATGCAATCTGACAGGAAGGAAATTAACCTTGAATGCAGTCCCAGAGATTCCCAGATTCATCAGGGTGGCAAGGAATAGTCAGTGTTTAACAGCGTCAAAGGTAGCATGCAGGTCTAGAAGGATGAGGACGGAGGAGAGGGAGGCAGCTGTAGCACCAAGGAGGG
The DNA here is from genome assembly GCF_013347855.1 of Anguilla anguilla. Taxonomy (NCBI): domain Eukaryota; kingdom Metazoa; phylum Chordata; class Actinopteri; order Anguilliformes; family Anguillidae; genus Anguilla; species Anguilla anguilla. The sequence goes on from NC_049209.1 coordinate 15,317,489, forward strand.
TTTCAGTGACAGCAAGAAGCAAATTCAGAGTGGAGTAAGCAGGTTTGAAGCCAGATTGTTTGGAGTCCAGCAGGTTCTTCTCAAATCTTTGCTTTAACTGTGAAAATATAGTACAGCCCATATTTTACACATGTAAATAAAATTAAACCCTACTGTGATGAGTGAAGGCACCACTGTGCCTGTTAAGAAATCAAAAACTAAATATTTTGATTTGTGCAACATGATATATGTGTGAGCTGCCAGGTGGCTGGTTTCCTGCATGTCACACACTCTGCCAGGGCTGGCCCATGCATTAGGGAGGCAACTGTTAAGCAGAGTTAGAGTCAAGACCAGATACCTGAAAACCCAGACAGAGATTAAGGCCAGACCCCCAAGCCCGATATTACAAACCAAGACCAAGATCTTTGACTAACACTGACCACTTTAAATCAATTCTAGAGAGCAAAATAATGCAAATTACAGAACAAGGAATTTTAATTTTTAAATCTCATAACAGGCTTGACTTCCCTCAACTTTTGACAGTTTTCTAAATATGTTTTTTATTTAAATGTCTCTAAAAGATAGTACAAGGTGAACAAACAATAGGCCAACCCAATTTGCAAAGTAAATTAACACTGACCTTATATAAGCAAATGTAATTTTGAAATTCAGTTTATCAGATCATTGCATTATGTATGTTAAAACAGTGGCAAGGTCAGGTGAGAGCCTGGAGCAATTGAAAATTATATTAACAAAAATATAAATTAAAAATTTTAATTAACTGCTTTGTTGTATGTTTGTTGACTAATCACTTGTTTTTGACAAGTGATTAGTCAACAGACATACAATTTTAATCAGAAAAGGCAGTGATGTGATTGGCTGGTTACACATACACAAACATACACATCCTTTCCCTCCATAACCGCCAAAAGCCACTAGTCTTACCGTGCAAATCCTACCACCAGTAACTCTGTTTTCTAGCTAGACTAACACAATCAGCCCTTCAGTCCAAGACCAAAACTGACAATTTAACTTGGAAGCTCAGCCCACAGCAGCTCACCATGACCAGCAGACCCCTAGATGGCCACCTCTCCCTTTCTCCCATAGAGAGCAACGTAATATAGTTAGTAGTTCTAGGACACCTGCAGATTTATCAGCCTTAGATGAACCCCCAACAGAGCCAAATTTTAGAGTGGAATGAAACATCAAGGTGTCATCTAAATGGAATGAACAGTTTGTGCTCTTGGAATATAGTACATCAAGGGGTGTCGTTCCCTGCAAAATGTGCAGGCTTTTCATGACCCGTTTTCTGAAGGGTTTTTTACTAGGTAGATCTACAAAGACTGCACTTGTATTAAGCCTACATAGCTTGCCAAAACTCTGGCCATGACACTGTCTGAAACCAGATGATTCACGAGGTTATGGACTATTACTTCATTCAGAGGAATCTGTAATCTGGAATCTGGTTTTGGACATGTTTTGCACCAAACAGGACTTATGCCAGTGTGCACACAGTGAGAATGAAGATACTGATGCTTATGCTCTTAACAAGAGCAACTCTTGGAGCGATACATTTTACAAAGCTCCAAAAAGTTGCTCTTGTTGAAAGAGTCATAACTGATCTACTGTACAGAGGCAAGCTCAGCTTGAGCAGATTGCCTAAGAACACAGCTGAGTTCAGGCATTCAGAATGATTTGCTTGAGTCTGCAGCATCATTACTATTGCACAAGATCAAAGCAGAGCTTAATGACATGTCAGGCACCTTTTTTGCTATTATGCCAGATAAGTACAAGAACTTGTCAAAGCTGATTGCAGGTTATATCAGATATTCAAGTGGGAACGATAAAAGAGGTAGCAATTAGATTTCCAGGCAACTGTGACATGAGCGCATCCCCACAAAAATACTGGATTCCTCAGTGTGTGTTGACTTCAGTTTATACGGAGCCTCAGTTATGTTGGGAGAAAAGTGTGGTGTGCTTTTGATTTTAAAATGCACTTTTCCTCATACAGTATGCGTGCACTATAACTCTCATCATCTGAATCCTCCCTGCAGCATTAGAAGTATCTGGTCACGTATGCACATTCTATGACCTTGTGAATAGTTTACATATATAATAGCTTCATTACGGGGAGAAACAGACACGCAAGGTTCATGGAAGCTCCATCCGAGTAATTCATACTTGAAAATGGATTACAGAGCCTGACATTACCAGTATCAAAATGTATCAGCCTTGTTGAGGGGCTGAAAGAGTTTTGCCATCTGCAAGGACAATTCACTGATTTTCATATGGTTTATTAATGCCAGGTTTAAATGTAATCCACCTAAATCATATCTAGATACAATCTGGATATGAAACGCATGTTAATGCCAGGTGTAAAGGGGGTCTCTGATAAAGGGTTCTTGAAATGTTCCAACATAGCTAGCTATGTAAATATAAAACGTATTACAAAATAACTGTCAATTTAACATTAATATCGGCCAAGAAATAAGTGATGACATACATATTGCTTCGAACCATCCTAGGTTTTTCAAAAATGTTGTGCTGTTTTTCTGTCCTCCTAAAGTATTGTACTCACCTGCTGTCGCTATTCATTTAAGATCGATGTCGCACGCCGCCACCACTTGCGCACGTTTCAACAATGGGAATGCAGCGACTCAGCCAGTGCCTCACAAAGAAACATTCACTGTTCTTGGCTGGCCTTCAGGGTCCAGCAAAAAATAAAAAAATAATAACCACCACCACAACTATTATTTAAATAGTTAGATAATTCCATAAATAAGGATCAATGAAATGTTTTAGTGGTTTATTCTGTGATATGTTCATAGCATGAATATTGCCTGTGCTCACTTTGCACCATTACCACAGCTCTATCAAGGTTATTAATGCTTATCTGAAGCTCTGCTAAGGTACGTGCGAATACAGTGGCCAGTTTTACCTTTCTTTGTATGTTTATAACATTTTGTCTCAGTTTGTCATTTCATTGTAAAGCATGGAATAAAATGTAGATTTCCCCAAACATTCTAAGAAAACCTAAGAAACCAGAAAGCAAAGAAGGAAATTCTAAAGAAGCTGACATATTGCAGACTTAGCAGGAAAACCTCATTGTAAAGCCCTGAATAAAATTAATCAATATTGTGAAAGTGGTTTAGTTTTCACTTTCTTCTTAAATTTCCCTCTGCAGGTGTGACTAGGAACAGTGTTGTCCTCTAAACTCTTTTATTTTGCTGACTAAATGAATACATAATGTATGCCCCAGTGGAGTTTTCAGTTGCTGGGTATCCAACGCCTTTTCTTCCACAAAACCTATTAGTGCTGCATTATTTTCCCCTTTACTTGCCTTTTTCAGTTCCTGAAGCTGAAGACATGACTGCACACTTCCATGCTGAATTTTAAGAGGCCTCTTCATATTACTTGTAGGTAGTTTCAGACACGTAGCCTCCGGCCATTTCAAGGAAGAAGCTTTTTGTAGCCTGGCATCCAGAATTTTAGCCATCTCCAGATCAAACAAGTACTGCATCATTATGTGTGTGTGTGTGTGTGTGTGTGTGTGTGTGTGTGTGCGTGTGTGTGCGTGCGTGAATAAAACAAAGACCATGAAAATATGGAATTAATAAAAATAGAAAATATGTGGGAGGGTTCCACATACTTCGCATGTTGAGAGATCATATTCATCGCCGCAATGATGGGTTTCCCATCAGAAGGCATAGCTAATCTGTTAGTTATAGGGCTGCCTGTTAGCCAAGAATAGCTACCAGGGCCCTGGAAAATTTAATACGTGTAATATAAAATGAATCTTGTTATTTAAATTTGTGCTTACTCTGCTTCAGGTACGTGATTTAGGATTTGATTAGTAAATCTAACACTGAATCTTCCCAGATAACTGTCATAAAGGGGGGATGAATCACACATCAAAAACAGGATCTGTCTCACTTGGAATATGCTTAAATAAAATGTAATTTTATTTGTAATGTGCACATTATAATTTTTTGTAATTTTTTATTGTTTCAACGCCAATTTGTCACGCTAACTTTAAAGAGAATATGCCAGTCAATTGCAGATTGCGGATTGCACTTGAAAATCACTAATTGGACCAAAACTATGCCAATATTTGATTCTGCCTGTTGATTCATAACAGACCTCATCCTTCCTTGGTCATGGTATTTCTTTTGCACAAATCATTGGTTGTATTATTAGTTTTGCATGGCCTGAAAAGGTTTTTTCACGGCAGTGAAAACCCCCTAGATTTCATCATAAAATTTGCTGAATTTAAAAAAATTGCAAATATTAAAAAAAGTTAAAGATTGTATTATGATTCTTTTAACCCTGCAGTTATGAAATCAGAAGACAATCTAAGTTAAGCACCACACATCTATTTTGAAGAAGTCATGATGTGTGTTTTTTAGTAAAAACGAGCGAGGTAGACTGAAGACATGCAGTCTCCCTGGACTGTGTAGTAGGCAAACAGTCATTTACCAATTTATTGATTAGTAACAGGTTGTTTCTACATGAAAATATTGATATAGGGTTTAAAATTCAAGGAAGAGGCTTTATCACATAGGAGTTTGGTGAGGGTGGGTCATATTTGATGCTGTGGACACAGGGTGCATACATAATTTGAAGACAACACAAGGGTTAAGTGGTGAGTATTGACTGCTTTCCTGAATAGAGAACTGTAATGTTATGGTGTAAGGATGATTGGGGGGAGAAAAATGGGGAAAAGCATAAAAAACAGTCTGTGTACTCAACCAATGAGTTTTGATAAGACAATGTAACAAAAGCATTCACTGGGAAAATCCCTATTTGTGAAATGAACAAAAAAACATGCACAATGTTCCAGGATTGTGTTATGAGTTGTTTGTCTAGGGGTTATGATTACGCTTCAGTGACTAATACGCAGATGTGATCGGGAGAATACAAATGGTACAGTCACCACATATGCTGGTTTGGTTAGTGATTCAGCTGAGGGCGAATCCCAGCAAGCTCTGTTGCAGCCAGTCTTTGGCACTGGTTTAGTTCACTTGTTTTTTTTAAAAAAAACTGTGTTTTCTACAAGTTGAGTAACTCAAAGATAAGAAGAGGTGGAAACTCACAGAAGAGGACAAAGACAACAGATCGGTAAGAGTGAACACTCCAGGCCCAAACGCAGCCGCCCTCTCAGCTTGAGTCTCCCTCCATTTTCCTCACTCCCCCTTAACACCACTCACCTCCTGTCTATGCCCAAGCAGAGGACACGGGGGTGTTCCTAATCATATTCCCCGGTCATCTCACTTCAGCCCACCACTAGATAGGTGCTATCAGTCATAATTAACTAAGGGACATACAGGGAAGAAATACAAGAGAGAGACCACCTTTTGTCTATTTATTCTGTATAGGAAAATGCTGCTGTGATGATTGTGACATGCAAAAAGCAAGGCATTATCAGTATTTTTTTAATTTAAAGTATAAATTTAAATTATATGGCAATTTACCACTAGCCATCGCATCACTGATAATCGCATCAAATCAATTTTATTTGTATAGCACGTTTTACAAAAAACTGTCACAAAGATGCTTTACAGAAAGCAAAAAAAAGAGCAAAAACCAGGCCTGAACTGCCAAATAGCAAGCGCATGAGATAAAAAAATGCATGGGGAGAAAAACAATCAAAGAGTGGTGAGAAAAAACTCCCCGATGGGAGAAATCTGGCTATAGAGAGGGAGCCCATTCTCCACTGGTGTAAAATAGTGGTGGAATGGGTGTAACAGAAATGTAGTAAGGGATCTCTCAGAGCAAATGAAATGGCTTGAGAAGGTTGAAGCTGAAGTAATAAACTAACTGGAATAGTAGAATTCCAAATTGTATGGTTGAGTGTAGTGCAGTTTAAAGGGGCAGGGTAATACATCTGGAGCTTTAGGCTGCTTCAAGGCATGGGCCTGAACCAGAGGAGGAACAGGGCTGCAGCGGTCCGCAACCAAGGAGTGAGGGACGGGGATGGAGCAATCCCGTGAACTCAAGGCGAGGATGCAAGGTGGGAGAGGTCCGTCAACATAATGCACCTCTACGCAGTACGACTGCTGTCACTCTGACGCTGTCACAACAGACAGGTAACCAAAAGCACAAATACAGGTTTCATCTCTGATAGAAAAAATGCATCTCAGACATGATGTGCTTATATCGGGATGTGGAGCTTGCTCATGCTCGTGGTCAGTGTTATGTGAAGTATGATGATTCTTAGATTAGATACATTACAGTAGATACATACTTGGACCGAGGAATGCAAATTACTTGTCTGATTACAGAGAACGTTAGATTATTAAACATTGCTTTGTAGTTTATATTCAACCACAGGCTAAACCCCCTTTTTTTTGCAAATGTAACAAAGACAGTCACTAACCTCTTTTTGTCAATTTTGTTCAGTGGTGAATTTAATATATAATAAACAAAAAGCTTTAATGAACATGAATAACAACTCTAGTCCTGATAATTTGACAAGAGATTACAGAAAATCTCAGGCCATTGAACCCTTACCATCTGCTGTTTGTCTCCCCACAGATATAAGATGGAATATAAATTGGTGATGAGAATCACACATCTCTTTATATGCAGATGACATTTTGCTTCTTCTTTTTTTTTTTTTTTTGTTTGACCCTCATTACGCCTCATTACATTATGGACAGAAATGCACTGTGAACATGAAGGAGAGCTTAATTATCTCACTTTTTGCATTAAAGGATAGTCTTTTGTTAAAAAAAGCTAGAGTAATTACAAAAAAAAAAAAAATGCTTGTTCTTGAAAATATGAGAGGAAATTTAAATAAGGGTGTTTAAATTTTGGGCAGTTCCTTTTGGCTTTCACACTTTGTTCACAGTGGTGTTACTCACACTGGTCCAACAACATTTTTGAAAGGAAAATGTTTTTTCATACTAGGTGATTCAAAGATGACATATGATATTCCTAATTCTATTTTTTAATTATTTTTTTTTTACAAATACCAATTCAATTTTGAAATCTTAGAACAGCTTAAACACTCTAAAATGTATTTAATTTAAAGACTGGAGATAAAGTCTGAATTTTCCAAGCGTCTCTGGGGAAAATGGGAAACTGACCTTCGGAAAATGTAGATGCAAAATGGACAATATCATGTCTTTCTGTTCACGTAGATAACTCGAGACACTTCTCTGGGAGAACATGCTATGGTCATATTCTAAACTAACTGCATTTTGGGAAGCTATAATTAACTACATTTTTATGTATATTTATTATTTTTTTTCTTTTCATAGTAGGGAATATTTTTTAACCTTGAAAACACTTCCAAAGACAGCATTGTCATTTGGCGTTAACTGCCGCAACAAAATGACTTGGACTTCACTGGAAAACTGCAAACCATCAATTATTGTACATACTGGCTCTCTGAGTTATGTTATATAACACATTATTAATTAATAATGTGTTATAAAATGAAATGCATTACACTGAATTATGAGCACTAAGCTGAGGGATGTTAAAAAGAAAAGTGACGGGATCGAAAGGAAGGGGGTCATATTCAGCATTCTCCCCTTTCTGGTACACCTGATGCATTTCTTCCCCATCAAACAGCAGCACCAGACCTATTCTGGGCTTCTACTGAATTCCTATACTAAACTATGTCTCAATCATTATGAATATTACACATATGTAATGAAAAATAACCATTAGTGGAAACCAGGTTGGCAAGCATGCCCACACAGTGGCTGTACTGCAAAAGGTCTCAGGAGGCTGATCCTTTATAACTGACCTAATGGAGGCAATGGCCAACACCTGTGTTGATTGCTGATCAGCCTCATGTGAGCATGCCTGTGTGTGAAGCCACTGCTCTCCCATAGGCAGGGCTTGAAAACGAAAACCAGAAACAAAAGGCAGTTTTGCAGGAACAAAAAGGAAAACCAAAACAAAGTCGGCATTACTGTCCCTGAGCAAAAACATTGAGTGAAAATTTAGTTAACCATTAATAATGTTTTTTTTTCTTCTTCTTTCCATTCCATGGCATTTAACAAATGCATCATGTTTCCCTGTGTGGTGGTGCACAATCTTGGTTGTGCAGCAGCAGGCATTTTTAATTTCCCAAGTTGAACTTAGATTGCTTGACAGTTTGATTTTGCAAGATTAACTTTCTGGCTTCCTGGACACACTGGATCAGTATCATCCAAGTGGTTCTGGTTTTGTAATGTAATGTTACGATTTTAGCAGTTCTGCAGAAAGTAACATAACCCCGCATTTGCTGTTTTTATTTACATTTTTCAATTTGCTGCTTCTGTGTGTTAATGCTACTACCAGCATTGTCACTTCTGCAAGTAGATAGCCAACTTGTAGGCCTGCACACCACAATGGGCCAGCAGCACCTTTAGCTTATTGATAGCTGAGTCAGACCTTGTCAGGAAGCTGGAATTCGAGGATAACCTTTTGTGACCACGTGGTAGGTAGAATTCGAGGAAAAAGACCTTTGAGAGTTAGACACATTTTATTTATATCACGGTGGTGGTATTTTGTACAGCCTAATATATTATTGGTGATGATTTGTCTATGCCTTTGGTTTACTAAAAATGAGTAGGCCAGTCAGTGCATATTATTTGCCATGGTTTTCAGCCCAAGATGCCACGAGGTTCTCAATTGCATCACGATAAACCTGGGAGGTATCATTTCATTTTTAATGTTAGGCTACATCTCAGTGGATTTGTCAGTGCAAACGATGCTGATTTCTATCTATCAGCATGGATAATGTTGACATTAGCATATCATTTTATATTTTGCTATGACATGTTGAAATCTGCTAGATCACTGTGCATTGTTACACCCAGGTTTAAGGTTTGTCAATGCACCCAGGTTCAAGGTCAAGATAAGGTGTTTGGTGGTGGATTGTTCAGAATTATAAGTCTGTTAAAAAACCATTGTGTCTGAGCCAGCCACAAATCCAGTGCTCCGAATGAAAACAATAACAAAATAGTGATAAAAACAAATATTCTTGGACCATTCTTCGCTTCTCCAAAATATCAAAGTGCTCGTGAGGCTGTTGCATTTATACCAGACTGTTGCAGCATCAAAATAGTCCACAGTCTTTAGCTCTATAAAGTTGATATTGTTAACAAATTCCTTACATACTGTTGGTATTTATAAAGGCAATGGACACATTTTATACTGACAGGGATTCTCATTCCCATGTAATACTTGTTTTACCATTTGAATAGCTCGCTTTTTCAAACCACTTCAAATAGAAATGTACTGATGGTTTTTTTCCAGTTTCCTTTTCAGGTTTTTCCATTTATACTGGTGAGCCATTAAAAAAACACAGCATTCTCTTTCAAAGCTTTGTGGCTGTTTAGAAAATAATTGTATATTTGACATCAATCAATCGGTGCTAATCTTTTGGGTGATGACATCTGTCACCGTGTATAGATTTGGGAGAAAAACACATTCTCACATACAGTGGGAACCTTAGCAGTGATGACCTGGCTGAAAGCTAGTCCTGGGTCATTGAGTTTGGCCTTTTGCCCTGCTGAAGTTACAAAGCAAAACCGCTTACTCATCATGTTCCAGCCTGGGTAAGTAATAGGACCGTGGTGACAATATTTCAGCGACACTGCACTCTTTGGCTCTGGGACAAGCTCCAGACATTCTGTAGGTTCAAGGCTCTATTGTTTGCATGCTTTGACAATGATGTAGTGCACTTGGTGAAAGTTGCAAAAGGCCCCATGACGCCTTAGTTGAGGCATGCCATGAATCTAAATGTCCATAAACGAGACAACCACAAATAATTATCACAGCTATTTTGATTTACTATAGTGGATATGTGCAGGCTTAATCAATAGTTAAGAATGTACTGTCATGTGTGCCAAAATAATCAACCTTGATGAGCAAAGACAATTGCTGATGTTTATATACGAGAACAAAAGATTATGTTCTATGAAAATGTTTAAATAAAGAAATCATATGTGCAAATACTATCTGTTTTCGAAGATAGTATTTCTACTTGCTGCATTGCTAAACATGCTAAAAAAAAAGATGTGGGGGGACTTTTGGCTCACTTTTAGCTACATCTCAGAATATAATTTTGATATTTTCCACTTTATCCTGTGCTAGTGTGACCTTAACGGTTGTGAATAAAGAGGAAAAACAGAAATAAAAAAAAAACCCGTCAGTAAAAAATGAGCCTGCAATATCAATCCTCGGCTGTAAACAACCAAACCTCTGAACTAATAAGTCCCAGAGGTTTCAATTTTCTGTGTCTGATGGGATTTAATTGTCAGATATCTGCTCTGCCTTGTGACACAGCAAAGCGATTTCACCTTGTGTTCTGATGGAAGTAGAATCCATGTTTGCCTTCTTCTCTGTAAGACAAAATAAAACACAAGTATTTATATGTCATGAAAAGCATATGCATCATGAACTAAAAACAGCTGCATTTTATAAGTACATCCATCAATGTTTCAGAGGTCTAAAAACAAATGCAAGTAAGAGTTGTATTTAGAATTACAAGGCAAGCCGTTTCTTATAACAACATCATTTATGACATCTTAAAGATATTTTTTGTAATAAACTAGGTTCTAAGACTCAGGCCCATAAATCATGAAGCATTTTAGAGTAGTTGTGCTGATCTGGGATCAGTTTAGCCTTTTACATCATCCTGGACAAGGTTAGGCTACGGACCAGGAAAAACGGATCCTAGTCACCATTGCTTCTCTGATGGGTTTTATGAATATGGCTGTCAGTGATTTGCCAAGAGGTGAGGGAATTATTTAATTGCTCCCCTGAGCATGGGATCATTTTTTTAATACAGTACATTAATACAGAAATCCAAATAAATAAATAAAACAAGCATTTACACACTTGAGCCTTTTCTTTTTCACTGTCAGAGTGCACAGTTAATTTGATCTGGAGATGCAATGGGAGCAAATGGAGAGCTCCACAGTAATACTTAACAAACTGTGTCAGATTAGTTTGACCCTGTTCATGCACAGAGAATTTAGCAAAATAAAAAGGTATGCTATGCCCAGGAGAGCTTCCCAGGTGGGCATGTGGGGAAAAAAAAAAAACAGCCAGAGTGGTTCCTGCAATAAAGCACTTAGCCTCTAACAAAGAGGAATGGCTATATGCTGCACATTCACATGAAAAACTTTCTTAATCAGAGTGTCTGCAATATTGTTACCACATGAGCAAAAACCCGCTAAAATCCTAATTCAATAGCCAAACAAAGAAGGCACAGATTATTCAGACGATTATTCCCAAGACATCCCCTAAATATTCTTCCCCCTCCGTAGATAGAAAAAGAATGCCAGTACTTCCGTTTGGTTGTTCGAAAAACCTTTCAGGCTTGAACAATTTCCTCTAGTAATCTCGGAGATTGTGGAGGATTGAAGTTGCTGTAAAGTTTCATTCCTCTACATGATAGTCTTAGTGCACTCTTAAGCCCACTAGAGTACCACTTTCCTGCCATTTCTTTTTTTTCCTAGGTGGCAGTTGCTATGACTCTGAAGTATACCATGTGGACTTCCATTTTGCCTTCAGAGAAACAATTAGCAGAAGCAAAGCTTTCATTCACAGAGGTACTCTAACTTCTCAGTTCTACTTTCAATTCTTACTGGTGAAATGACAATTCTAACGAAAAAATGAAATGACAATTCCTCACCATGAGTATTGTCTCTGTGAAACATAGACATCCATCAAAGCACTAGCATTTTACCCCAGTAAAAAAACACGATGACCTGCAATGAATTCTATCCTGTGAATACACCAGACAGAAACATTTTTAAGTGACAGTAAGGGCTCTAATTTCTGGAATTAAAGGTGCTCGGCACATGGGCGCGGCTCGTGGGTGCACTGGTCGGGGCTATTGAAAGTTAATATTTTCATCACCAGAGGTAAGGTGTGCACAGCTCAAAGCATGCAATGCAGGTGGAAAATGGGCTGGATTATTCTGAATATATTATCAGTGGGTGTGTTCCAGCTGGAGTCATTCATAGCCAATCAAATGACCTATTTTCATTCCTTTTAAGAGCTGTATATTTTATGCAAGGCGTACTACCAATTCCTGTTGTGTACCACTGCTGTGGAAGACAAGGATAATGATATACTAATCAGATGTTTTTTGTGGGAGGTGCAGAGTTGGGCTGCCACTTTTTTTCTGAAATTGCGTCCAAAGAACCTTTTAGTAAATAAGAAAAATGGATAGAATTTTCTTCCATCAGAATTTCAATAAAAGATTTCCTAAATATTTATTATGCACCAGTTTCAATTTGCAATTAAACCTGTAGCTAAATAGCTTAAACGCACTATGCTATAACTAGGAAATAGTGGCCTCCGGGTGGCTGTAAATAGGAAATAATCACCTCCGGATGGCTCATGCTTGTTCCAAAGCAAATGTGAGCTCTGTGACTGTGTTTGAGTCCTGGTTGCCCTATTGTCGGCTAAGGTCAGTGGTCTGCATAGGCGAGGCAACAATCGGCTCAGCCTTGCCAGGGAATGATGGGGGGTAAGCTGGCTAGTTCCCTTGGTCTCATTGCTGTCTAGTGGCCACTCCTGGTTGGATCCGTATTCTGACCTTGTTATCCTCCGACGACATGGGCCGTATTTAACTGATGGTGCGTCTGCAGTGTGAGAAATAGCGGGAATAGATGTCACGTCAATCAGAAGAGTCACGTGTCTGCCACAAGTTGCTGGTGGGAAATAAATAACTTCTGTTGAGTTTGGGGTTGGGAAAAATGGGATAGAATAGAAAATATATTTTAAAAATTAAGAAATGACTACAGTATCTTAAAGTTTTATGAAAAACCCAGAGAAATTAAAATAACAATGCCATGGCACTCTGACTTGACATATGTCATCAATGTGCTTTAAAACACATTTCTTTCCAAAATGGTACTATACCAGAAATGACTTAATTTCATATAAATGTGCTCACCACTTGGCTGGTACTTTTAACTGCCTATTTGTCTATGGTACAGAGACAGCACATACAAATTGCAAGCTACTGTATCCCATGCATGGCTGAGAAAGCATGTCCAGTAATATTGCTTTTCACATGGAAAGTGTCTTCAACTTATACTAATATTCCAAAATCGAATATATTCATATGTCATAAGTAATAAACTAGGTAGGGCCACCTGTTTGTTCTTCCAAATGTTGCTTTAGTCATCTGCCAGCTAGAGGTGGTGATAGCTTGTTTGTCAAGCCGTTTCTCAAACAATTATCCCTTTTGCACCGCCTCAATCATCGAAGTTGATAAAGTAATTTCTGCTAATGAAGCACAGATGATGATTGACAGCAATGTTTACAAGTGTTAAATTTTGTTTGATTACTTACTACCATGGACATGCTGCAGTATTTTAAAATGTCGTACGAGGTCATGATAGTTTTTATTTGAAGCAGTGGGAAATGCCCTCATTAAAAATGAGAGCAGTTATATAGCCTAGCATTTAACTAGCACAAAAAAGTAGAATAAAGAATAAATTGTATTGGTAATAAGAATATGATTTGCAGCTGAGGTGCATTAAAACAAAATAAATAAATACATTAAATAAAAGTTAATGTCATGTACTGTTCAGATGAAAACTCTGCGATTATATATTACCATGGTCTCTTCTGTTAACTTGGTAATTCTGTTCATGAACCTTCTACGGACAGTAGTCACTGACACATCCACTCGTGTCTCGGATCTGTTGGACAGGTGTTTTGGGGGGGGGGGGGGGGGTTCTGTTATCAACTGTAGAGGTCTTCCTTGGCTTACCAGCCCCCCCCCCCCCCCCCCCCGCCCTCCATTAATTACATGCTTGTTTAAAAATGCCACTTGGGATGGGATGGGATTGTCCACTTTTTAGGTCAACTAATTATTATAATTTTTATTTTTATAAACATCTGAATTATAAACTCAGTTGTAGGATTAATCACTTGACTGTGCCTTTGGCGTGCGTATGGGGACCCTTGGGGAATAAACACTAAAATAAGAGTTTCAATTCCAGCAGGTCATGTGGTGGAAACAAACTGGTGACACTACTCATAGGTGAAATATGGGTTAAATGGCTGTGATATATTCATGAACAGAAACTTTTAAATCCATTTACCTGAATCACTTTTGACATATAAAACTGTGGCATCAGAACAGAATGTTATGACTTAGAGTATGACCTCGTGGCATTCAATGTAGGACTTATGGCCATGTGGGTAGACATTTTTACAATGAAATTTCAGCACAAAAGAGATTTGACAGTTCTGCCTATCTCAACATATTTGGGCTTCGAAACCAAAGTGATGACCAAGGTTTAGGTAAGGACTGGCCAGACTGATTAAAGGATGACAACTGCCGTGGTTGCTGATTTGACCAAAAATGAAGAAATAAAAAAGATATACCACAGGGATATTTGCCATTATGTGCAAACCACAGTGGTGATCACATTTGGTATGTTGTTGTTGTTGTTGTAGTAGTAGTTTTGTTGTTTTTGTTGTTGCATTCTGTTTGGGTTTTATTGTCTATGCATTTTTAGCCTCTCATTTGTCTGCAGACTGTGAAAACAAATGTGATCACTCCAGAATGTCAGTGTTTGAATCGTTTTAGTTTGTCGTATGGATTGATTTTACCTTTCCCAGGGTAATAATTGTATTGCCCTTACTATATGTCTAATTTGTCTGCAAGCCTACAAGCAGAAAATGCTGTCTTTGGCTGAAACCCCAGTGCTTTCCTCACTGTGACACTATGTTTATATCATATTCAAAACCATAAGTAATTTGCATTATACAGAGTATACGATTTATTTCCAAACCTATTAAGGGACATTTGAACTGAATTAATTAGTGACTAAATAAATTGTTGCAAATCAATCTCCAGTGTTGCATCAGATACAGAGGAGTGGAAATCGTTTTTTGTTTTGGATCTGTGAAACTGATGATGTTTTGTGAAGTGAGCATCAGTGAGGTTCAATCCCTAGTCAATTTAATCTTTTTCTTTGTTTTGCTTGATTACCTGATTATTTTACTGTGTGTCCTCCCTGCAAACTGTGTTACATTCACGGAGATCAACATCGGTAACATCTGTAATAATGAATATGAGTGCACCCAAAGAAAAGAAAGATGTATAAAAGAGGAAGACAGTCCGCAATACAAAGCAATGTCATAACCATCTTTCTTAATAATAATGTTCATTTTCAATAAAAATACATATGCCATTCATTATATGTATGACTCTCCCCAAGTCTTTGGTAATAGATATGTTTTGGATGGTAGGCCATGAGCATAATCTCGGGAAAATATTAAATTATGCAGCAAATTATTTTCTGATTCAAAAACTAGTGAAAGAAAACCAAGTGGCATACATGTATGTACGTACACTGTATGAAGAAAATATCAGGACATCCCTTGTTCTGGGGCTGTTTTATGTGATTTGGGCTAAGTCCCTTTGTTCCAGTGAAGGCAATTCTTAACGCAATTTCATTTTAGACGATTCTGTGCTTCCAACTTTTGGCAACAGTTTGTGGAAAGCCCTTTCCTGTTTCAGCATTACAATGCCCCCTATATGGACAGCAAGGACAATATAGAAAGGGTTTTGTTGAGATCAGTGTGGAAGAACTTGACGAGCCTGCACAGAGCTCTGACCTCAACCATATCCTACAACTTTGGGATCAATTGGAAAGCCAATCAAGATGTGATTCTTAACAAATCTTGACTTTCCGTAAGCAGGTTTATTTCTGTTTCCTTTTGTGCATTTTAACAAATATCATACCCTAACCTCAAAGGTGATGGTATTCACAGATACGTGGCAGTGAAACTCATTACAGCAAATTAAATTTAATTCAGTAACTTAGCAAAAATGAAAACCAATATAGCAAAATTTTGTATCGGTTAATGGAAACGTTGTTGTGAATGTTGTGAATAAAACCTCAAGAGCAATAAGCAGTTTTTAAGCATTTCACTTCCTGCTAACACAAAAACAAAAATAGATAGACTGTCAAGCAACATGGGTTAAAAAACTGAATTGAAATGATATACTGTATATCTTGCAAATAAGGTAATAAACATAGATGTCTGTGCGATAACACTGTCTGCCAATCGTATACAAAGAAGACAAATTCTAATGTATGTATTGTTTTATTTTTGCCATATACATTTGCATTGAATCTGTCCAACACAGAGGAGTTAAGTACATTATCATTTTTCATGACATCCAAGAATGATATGTCCTACATTACAGAGATTAAAAAAGCAGGTATGCCCACACAGATCAATATATTGTATATACTGCACTTTCATTAGAGTGAGAAACTTTGATAAGCTGTAAAACCTGCAGCCACTACAATGAAAGAAATACTCTATAGGATACTTTTGCTGTTGTACCACAGGGCCCAGTGAGGAACTGTGCATGCATCAAAATTGGAATCGGAAAACTTGAAAAAAACATCATATTAACATTTAACATATTAACAGAACACATGTATATGTATGAATTATGGATTCTTGTTTCCTGCATGCTGTTCAAAAACATTTGGGCAAAAAATTGTCCATTAAGGCCCCACAGTTGTGATGTCATTAAGACTTTGTATGTAAGCAATGTTTCAACTGTATAACTTGACTGTGCCTTTATTTATGTTTTGAATTTGTTTTCACACTAGTTTGACTGAACTCTAAAATTAAACTGCCATAATCAAAATATGAATTGCTTTCATGGTATTTCATGCTCCCAGTAATATTTCATTGGCAAAATGAAATTTTAATGTAAAGCCTGACCAAAAAAGTTATCCTGCAGTGTATTTCCATCACAGCATAACTGCACAAGCATTGAGTAAAGTGTGAGCTAATAAATATAAGAAAGTAAATGAAAATTAAATAGTCATAATTATAGGGTTTTATGACTTAAACGAAAATAAAAAATAATCACAAATAAATGCAAACACATGAACACTGCAGGCATTTGCAAGATTCATTTCCATCTTTGCCACGCTCAGAAAAAGACTTACTCTGGTTAATAAGTACATGAAGCACCAAGCAGTAAAATTCGAAGCTCTCCTTGTTTCGAAACCTGACCTCAACATTGGAGTTGCCATAACAACCTCGCCAAAGTGCAGCCTGGATCTCACTGGGGGCATGCTCTGTAAACCTCATGCACACGACTCCTTAACAGGGTCATCATTAAAAGCACACTGGAGACTACTTTTGATTAATAAATCTCTACAGCCTCTCTTTTCTTCTCCCCAATTTAGCTGACAGGAGAAGGCATTTTCGTGTTGTGTCATTATTGTAACTTTCCTTGCATCAGTTACTTGCAGTTACTTCTTAGTGGGTGCCAAAATTCTGGCGAGCCTAACCAAATAGATCTATTTTTTTCCCCTTCTTTTCACAGTGGGACATCTTACCTCCCTCAATTCTTTTTGTCTGCAGCTAGGCTAATGTGCTTTTCACCCCCTAAACAGAAGAAATGAAAAAAAACTAATGCAATCCTGCAATACACCTACAGCCACACTCCAGCACCATTCTCATTTGTTCATCAATTGTACACTTTTGATAGAGTGTCTTCTTATACTTGCTCCTGAGAGAAAAAAAGGCAAAGTAAAAAATAAAGTAAGAAAGAGAATTGCAAATGAATCATCAGTATCATTGGTGTTACAGGAGGTATTTCAAAGTGGATTCAGAACTGGCTACAGGGTAGAACAAAAAGAGTAGTCAGAGGGATATTATCTGAGCAGGGAAATGTGGGAAGTGGAGTCCCACAAGAATCGGTGCTCGGAACACTGCTCTTCCTCATTTATATCAATGACCTTGAAATGGAGATAGAAAGTACGTTAATCAAAATTACAGATGATACAAAACTCTGAGGCCCAGCTAATAGTTTGAAATCTACTAAAGTAATCCAAAAAGATTTAAACCAAATCCAGAAGTGGGCGGAAACCTGGCTAATTAAATTAAATATAGTCAAATGTAGAATTCGGAATGTGGGAGATAAAGACATTAGACAGGATTACTTTATGGGAGGAACACAATTGGAATGTGTTCAATATCTAACTCTGGAGTAAAGGTTGATCAAAGCCATTCAGGTTCAAAGCACTGTGCTGTAGCAGTAAAAAGGCCAACAGAATGCTGGGATATATAGCCACAAGTATTAAGTATAAATCCAAGGAGGTTATATTTACTTATACAGTACATTTTTAGACCACACTTGGAGTATTGTGTGCATTTCTTTGGACCATACTGCAAGAATGATACAGAGGCTCTGGAAAAGGTTCAAAGAAGGGCAACCAAATTGTTTCCTGGTATGAAAGATAAAAGCTATGAAAGACTTTTAAGATGCTCCAAGCTTTGAAAATGGAGATTTACAGGTGATTTTATTGAGGCTTTTAGATTCATAAAGGGTATTAACAAAGTGAATTACAAGGTTTGCATTACTGTGGGATCTTGCGTTGTAGAACCTTCTCAGCTTAAACTGTCAATGTGACACATCTAACTCAGAATTGGACAACCTTTAAATAAAATTAAACATGAGGAATTGATGGTAAGTTAGAATCCTTTCATTGGCAAAATGTTTTGGTTCCCTTGCACATATGCTGTCTCAATGAGTTTTTTTGCTGGTCCTACAGGAATGCCTACTCACTCAGTAATCTCAATGGAACCACGACAGTATACATAGCTTTCCGCCTACATAAACTAAGCCAAGGGAGTGCACATCAGATAGAACCTTGAAATACAGCCCTCCTCAGTCAAAGAAAGCCTTGCAGCACCGAGACATTTTACACAGAATGCTTAAAATGCTTCATGACTTCTTGATTAAAAAAGTTCCAAGCAAGCCAGTGACAAGACAGCTAAAATAAAGCCTTTTTATATCAAGTATGACAAAGGAAATTGTAATAATTAGACAAAATAATGTAGTTTAATTGAACGCAAATTCATGAACTTATTGATTTAATTCATCAACCAGGTTCTAACCCACATTATCATTGTTCAATGCATCAATCGAAATTACTGTTTTCATTTCTTTAAACACGTATTACTCATGGTAGGATGCTGATATTCCTGTCTTGTACTTGATTCAAAAAATATTTTTCTGCTCTTTAATATCAAGGAGACCCTGTAATTCTCTCAGGTATGTAGCTAACTAAACCAAATGATCTTAATCCATGAGATATTTCAGTTGAATTTCTTTTCAGCATGGAATTACATTATTATTATTATTATTATTATTATTATTATTATTATCATCAGGGCGGCACGGAGGTGCAGTGAGTAGCACTGTCACCTCACAGCAAAAAAGGTTCTGCACTGGGCCTTTCTGTGTGGAGTACTCCCCATGTCCATGTGAGCGTAGATTGTGTAGAGTGCTAAAATGGTATTTGGAACATGATGTGACAGCCAAATGTCACTTGGTCTGCACTAAGGTTATATGGTCCCTGTTCCCCCAGCCTTAAATTGTTTTCCTAGAAGGAACGAGTAAAACTTTTTTCAGTAGAATTATGTGTAACATCTTTTTGATGACTTTTTGACAAATGTTTGTGATGGCTATTGGCAGCCAACTTAATGCATGACCTCAGCAAGTTAGGAAAATCGGAAATATAAAAGATACAATATCTTTGACTATATGAGATCAATCCACTTTTTATTAGTTGTTTAATTCCCCATGTAAAGGTGTAGTGATACTTAGGGCAATATTTACTAAGCATGGCAAAAATGACCTTCATTGCTGCAAAATGCATGCATCGCCGCATTTTTTTAATTTAGTGGGGTATTTACTAGGCCTGGTTATGTCAATGGGCACAGCCACAGTGACTTAATCTAAATTCCATTGCTGGTACTTCAGATGTGTCTTGCAGGAAAGAAACACAATGGAATGTAAAAGGAAATGCAAGTTCTCTTCTGTAGAGCTGGAAATATTGGTTTATAAAACCAATAAACACATTTACGAACTGCAAGCACAAAGTGTTGTTCCAGCGAGAAGAAAAGCTATATGGGAGGAAACTGATGCTAATGTAAATGCCGTGAGGTGAAAAGATCAATATTTGGCGTAAAAAACACAAGCAAGACATGTGGGGATGCACCAAAGAAAATATGGCGTACAATAGGAAATCTGCCATGAAAACAGGTGTTGGCTCAGTGGATGAAATACCCATGAAGAGCAAGAGCAAGTCCAGCTTAAATGATGAACAGGTGGTGGGGGTTTGGGGGATTGATTCCCTTGAGGAGCGGACTGGCAGCGAACAAGACTCCGCTCAAGGTAATGGTCAACGTTACATGAATATTATTGACTAATTTCTTTGATTTGTCTTTCAAAGGATGGCCTATTTTTTTCTTTTTAGTTCTTGCTGATATTTCAGAGGCAGCTCCAAGCACCTTGGGAGAAATAATTATGCTACCTGTTCTCCATGAAAGTGTTACTGACCTCGACCACGAGAGTGCAGATGTCTCGTTACCATCATCACATTGTGGTTTGGAATGGACCGAGCATCCCGATCCGTCACCAGCTAAAAACCACAGCTACTGGGACGACATTGACTGTTGGCTTCTGGATGAGCAATGAAGTCAGAGAAACACCTTAGAGTGGTTGCCAAAGCTGGTGACTGAGACCGGTCACTCGCTATCAGTGTGCTGGAATGCGGTGAGACTGTCGGGCACTTCTTGAGCTCATGTGACAATAAGTAGGTGCAATTTCTAGGCTGGAAATGTCTGTTGGGTCTCTGATTCAATCTCTGCAAGCATCCAATGAGGCCTTACTTGGTCGTCTGGATCGCCTCAGCTTTTTCCAAAGGCTGGTTGCAGAGACCTCTGTCAGAAGACAGCCAGAGAGAGCAGTAGGAATAAAAAGGGTAGACGAGACAACTGCTGACAGGGAAACCAGTCATAAGAGAGAGACAAGGAAGGCGTGGAAGAAAAGAGTAAAAAAAGATTTTTCATTGTCATTCTCTAAAACTTATTTATGTTCCATAAATACGTCTTTATACTTGTTAATTAAGTTTTAATATTGCAAGTTGTTTAATTATATACCCTGTAGCCCGTCTCTCAGCTTCTCGAACAGGCAACTGTTCCTAATGATGGAGGAATCGTGTGGATCCCAGGTATTTTGCATCAGCACATTTGTGATGATGTTCCAGTAGTCACACAACCTGGGCATTGATAGAACATGCATGCTTTCTGTTTCTGTACGCATGCTTATTTGCTGATGGGGTATCAGTCGAACATGTGTGCAGTCGATTGCACCAAGCACATTTGGGAAATTAGCGATGTTATAAAATCCTTGTTTTGTTTCCAGATGTCCCTCTCGACTGTTCAGAAATGTAATGTGAAGGAATGAAATGTAATGTGCACGCTCATTCCGTGCGCTGGAATGAGCCAGAAGCCATCAAGTGCAGCTTGGAAAGCAGTTTTGTGGCTGCAGGGATAGCGTGGCTTCGTTTTGTGGTTGGCATCAGACCATCTCCAAGCTCATCCAGTAACTGAAGTATGGCACGTCTTTGGAGCGTGTATGCTGTTATAACATTCTCCTCTGACATGCCAAAAAGCCGTACTCGATTTAAAAAGACCCTCTCCTTTTTCAAACATACTCTATCATACTCTGCTACTTGTCTTGATAAATCAGCTGTAGCAGGTCATCTGCATAAATATCCTTTCTTTCCTCCCACATTTTTGCGGTCTAACATCAGACAGCCATAAAATACATATGCATTAACCCAAGCATGCAAATTTTAGGGAGGCTGCATTTCTGTCATTTTACCAATACAAACCTCCAGTGTGGCACCTTAGTAAATATGGAATAAATTTGTCCTGATTTGTCCTATAAAAGGCCTGCAAATCCTTAGTAAATATGGCCCTTAGTCTCAGTTTTACAATGCCCCACTCCCCAACCAAAGAAACAATAACAGAACATCTCATCATTCTCAAGAAATATTATGATCTATGTCGTTCCACTGACACACTGTCTTCCCCATTTTACACTCATCTTGTTCAAGATTGTGAAGACTTTTGCAATAAATCACACCAGAAAGCTTGCAATGACTTACAGGTTACTTGAAATCTCACGGCTTCTGCAGTGCAGACTCAATCTCTCAAGAAAAATGAGGGTCAGACTCAGGTTATGTACTTACCTTGCCACACTAATGGAATGGACCACCACCTGGTGATCATTTTACATGTGTTCCTGAGAAGTGATTCTGTGAGTGAAGTTCATGAGTGACAGTTGTAAGAATGGATAACATTAATTTCCATTTGTTAATATTTGAGACCATGTTAATTGCGGATACACAGTGTATGTTGTACAATTGTACAAAATACTGCAACAGTAAACATATGTATTTGTGTATTGATGATGGAGTTAAACTGAAACATTGAATCCACAGAACACCATAATAGCAATCATAAAGTGTGTCAGTAATCAGCAGTTCACTAAATTGTTGTTTGTGCTTCGACCAAAGAATTTTGGTCAGGAAAAATGGGATTTTCAGCATGTACTGAGAGAAAGCCAGTGGTAGTTCTTAACTCTTTCTACCAGTATGGTCCCAGTATTGGGAAGACTATGAACTGGGATGTGTGTCTAGGCAAGATCTCACATGCAGCAGACAGATCTCAGAGAATCAGGACAGATTACTGCCTTTGCAGACTGGAGTAGTTCAGTAACACAGGGCATTTTGGCTGAGTGGCCCTTGGTTTTGTATGCGGAAACTCCCTTTCCAGCTGTACATCTTTTCATTACAGGCCACAAAAGGTGAGAGCATAGGATCATGGTCAATACATTTATAAATGAAGATCACTTTTAAGCATGATAAAGTGTTCCTATGCTTCGTAAGGCATATTGCAAGTCACCTTTTGCCCTTGCCAGCTGTGTGTATAAGTTAGTATGTGGACTGGTGATAAATATCAATGTTTGAGAAGTTTATTGTTCAGAATTGGGACAGATAAGTGCTATGGTTAGGATGCAATGATATACAGTACACGTTAATGATGAACAACCCATTACTTGATTAATTATGTATGGCTAAGAAGAAGAAAAAAAAATCATTATACTTTTGCCTCATGTGATTTTCATTTGATTAGTTGAGTTTTTACTATGATTTGCAATGAATGCAACATCAAATATAGGACTCTTCTGGAAGCATATCAAGACTAGTCTGTTTGCAGTGGGTTGGCCAGTACCTTTGGATCTCATGTTACTTGGTTTGATTTATTGGTTCAAATCAATCACTGAGGCGCATACCATTAAAATGAAAATAGAAAATGTACTTTTACATAATCAAGGTGTAGATATACTGTAATTACCTTGATGATATATGTTTGTATCTTGTTTTTGGCACCATAATTATGAACAACATGACATTTAAACATCTATGCTACCAATCAAATTCTGTGACCATCATTCTGTTACCAGATACTAATCTGCGGAATTGTTCCAGAACATCTTTTAATTATTAATTGTATTAGAGAATGCAAAAGTGCTTTGGGGGAAACATAGGTTATGTTCTTTTTACACTACATCTTATCAATGTCCCTTTCACACTACATTTAAGTCCTGTTCGCCAACTTATTTAAATCCACTTCAATCCTCATTGACACATTCTATACATAAATCACATGCAGCTGGAAACTGACTGAAGCATTTCAGGTTATGTACCTAGCTCAAGGGTTCAATAGCAGCACCTCACCTGGGAAACCTACAATGTCAAAAACTTCAAGCCCAGTAGGGCTAGTAGGCGGTAAGAACATGTAATGCATGTACAATAGCAGGCCACTTTTTTTCTTCACACATAATAATCATCCTACAATGTGAGGGAAATTGATGAAAATGCCAGTTTATCTTTGCAACATCATAGCTAACATAAGTGGCACTTGGGCCTCATTTGGGGAAGCTATATTTTTACTGACATCCGACTTTTCCTTAAAAAAAGTAGCAATTTAAAAAAAAATTTGTATGACAGATCAATACACATTTAGCTGTTTCTCACCTCTGGTCCTTAAGTGCTTGTTTTTACTATTTACTGTATACATGGTATTTAACTAAAACCAGATTCAAATAAATACATGATCTGTGCAACTCGTGAATTCTGTCAATGTATTTTTGTGTCAGGTGTTTTACATATTCTAATATTTTCAAATGCCAACATCATGGTATCAATTTTAGAGTTATTGCCCAGCTCTAAAGTCCAGTTCTCTAACCATTGCCCGGCCATCTTTAGCATAAATCCCTCAACAGATGCATTGTGTGACGAAGAAACAAAAAGTAGAAATTGATTAAAGTTATATACATCAATTTGCATGGATTGATGTTTTTTTGCAAATTTATAGTGTACACCATGTGTGCACATAACAAATTTTTTTTCCCCCAAGCCTGACACACACACACACACATTACTACTACTATATCAGATATGGTCACATAATTAAAGCCCAACTTTCGTTAACATGAAATTGTTTGACACCTCAAACTAATCTGAGACCAAAATGCCATGCATCCATTTCTCAATCATATCCCACCCTTCCTCATCCTTATCTTGATGCTGTGCACCATTATTAAATTTGGAGGAAAACCATGTCTTTTATCTGAAGGTGAATCTAAAGGTTTTCACTACAAACCTGTCAACATAAACATGATTTATCATGACAATGGGTGTTTAATAAAATAGGGATAGTGGAAGAGAGGTGGAATCACTATTCACATAATTAAAAAACCCAAATGTACTTATTGGGAGTGCAGAGCTTGTCATTTCAGAGGCACCATACAAGCTTCTGAACATGACCATTCTTATTGGTGGGTAGAGAATCTCTTTCAAGAGACAGGAAGGAAAATACAACTCAATGTCAAGTCAAAAACAAAGATCTTTTGGTCGCACTTTAAATCAAGTGGCCATATTACCTGTGCAAGCATTCTCAAACTATAGACTTAGACCCTGTTCAGACCTGGCATTAAAATGCGTCTTGGATGATCCGATCACAAGTGGACAGCTCCAACCACAGGTGTGAATGCACTCAAGAGGCATTGAGATCCGATCACTCAGACCACATTCGGAGGTGGTCTGGGTCGCATATGGCCACATTCTTTTAGCAGTGTGTACACGAATGCGTCCTGGGCCACATTGAAGGACCACCTAGTCAACTGACGTCCTCTGCGCAAGCGGAAGTACTACTCATTCGCACACGCCAACGGCGTCATATTAAGGTGCGATGCAACAAGAAGAAGCCACACTGAATCTGAATACGAAATAAATGAGACAAAGTTTTTTTTTAAATGATACCATGTCATTCTACAGTCAATATCTGGGACTAAATATTTAATAAATATACAACCTTACCATTGGTTTTACACATAGTGATGTCCCTTTTGAGACTGAGCGTTCATACATATACAGGCATTTCTGATGCCTGGGTACCTTCCAAAATAGATGTGCGTAATACCACACGTGTTGTTTACGGTGCTGTCGCCCTTTTTAGTATAGTCTGGCTTGATTGACAATTCATTTATTCAGTAGGAGAGAGTATAAGCTTTCTAATGATGTATAACATGTCTAATTTAGATTTTGTCTTTGCAAACTTCTAAGTTCTGGCAGACTAGGCACAGGTAGTGCATTCCTGCTTCTCGCCGGTTAAAAACAACAACGCATTTGGTCTTTACAAATGGAAATGATGTACATGTTTATTTGCATACTGAGTGGGGAAGTGAGATCTGATCACAATGGTCACTCGAGACGCATGTGGAGACGCATTCTGATGCCAGGTGTGAACTGACATCTGTCTCGACTGAATCTAGACACAATCTGGATATATCTGGATACAAAGTACAGGTCTGAACAGGGCCATAGGTGCAGTAGACTAACTACAGTGAAGTATATACCATACATTATTACATTAAATATACATTATTGCATTATACTTACAATAGCATAAATTGTGTTTGTTGAATATGTTGATTGTGGGGATAATAGACTGATCTAACTCACTGTCCCATATGATTGTAACCATGGGGGCTAAATATTTTAACTGCAGTAGAAAATAACACAATGCAGTTATAGAGTAATAGCATAAGAGAGCAATGGGAGATGGTGAGTGATGGACCAATTAAAAAGTACACTTATACAAAATTAAACAAATTAGTGGTGGGTGCCCTGGCCTCTCCATCCCTTGTATTTCAGCTCTTAAGTTCTTCCCAAGAGCTCTTTTGACTCTTGCCAGGCCGTCATTGTAAATAAGGTTCTGATCTTAATTGACCTGCTTGGTGAAATAAAGGTTAAATAAATAAAATAAAAGTAGTAACTGTCAGGGTTTGGTTGAATTAGGACCCAAAGTGCAGAGTGAAAACACACAAAGCTCAAAAGGTTAGATTCAAATAAAGACTTTAATTTCAAAAACAAACAGTGAACAAACAAAAGCCACGAGGAGCAATTCCAAAAGAAAACTAAAAATCCAGAAAACACGTAACGGAACTCAAAACACGCAGGGAACTTGGAACACTAAAAAAACTCGGAAACCACCAGAAACTCTGAAACATGGGTAGCAGACACAGGGAACAGAAACCGTAGGATCCAATACTGAGTGACAGAGAAGCAAGACTGAAATACACAGGGTAACAAGACACACTTGGAGCCAATCACAGACAACGAGCAGGCGGGTGCGGAATTAAACAAGACAACGAGCAGACGTGTGGAATGTGATAACAACTAACCCATTACCAGAACAATTAACAATAACCAGACGCAGGCAGACCAACTAAGGGGCGCGAGACAGGACAAAAACTACGGGGAGGCGAGAAACAGAGGAGGCACAGGCGGGAACAGAGGAGGCACATCCGTGACAGTAACAAGTACTTACACATTTTTTTACACTTACATTCCAGCCAATCCGAATCAAGATTTTTGTTGTATTTATGCTGAAACTTTTGCTGAAAACTTTCATGAAAGAAATGAAAAGTATTTAGCATAAAAATGCAGTTGCAGTGTACTTATTTTTCTGTTGTTTTCTTACATAAAAAATCAGCATAATGCAACAAACAAAGCCCCATGAAACTTTTACCGGTTGATACCAGCCAAAATGTTTGGTGGCTGTTAAATCTCACAAGTTTTGCAGAAAATGCCTTATAAAATCTAACATTTGCCTCACAACCTAGAAAATAATCATTTTATTATGAATGTATCTTTTAAGTCAATGTCATTAAAATGGCAATCAACACTTAAAAGCAAGTGTACAAAAATAATAGCTGAAAATGATTGAAGTTGCATCTGTGACCCAAGAGAAAACATTGTTTTAGCATCATCTTCAACTCAATTAAAAAATTTAAAAAAATAGTTGTATTAACTCTTGTCTTGAAAGATGACATGTTTAATTTTATTGTTTGTGCTGTAGCTTTGACTGAGCTTTTTTCTGAATAGCTAATGCATTAATCTGCATGCAAATATGCTGCTGTTTCATTTGCTTGAAATATTATTCTATTCCATTGAAAAGTCTGAAATAGGATTGAGATTCCTCAAATAAAACATTTGTTATCCCTAAATGCATAAAACTTCTTTAAACCTCTTGGGGGACTGAATTAATTTTCTGATCACATGGTTCTAAGTATTGTGCCAGCATTGAAACTATTAGCTCCCTATGTTTGATAGTGATACCAGACGGTCTGCCAAGAAAATACAAACTGGAGCCCAGTTAAGTGTAGCATGCCTTCTACTTATCAGAAGTGGTCCACCATTCAGTAGATCACACAGCACAGCTACAGCAGATGCATACATTCCCTTACCCTTTGTTGCCATCTACTCCATGACAACACACAGCCATGTTCCTCATTATTAGGTGTGTAGCCTTTGGATGCCTAAGGCTACAGAAGATATCAGGAGTGAAGACCTGACAGAGTCTCTTATATGCAATGTTTTTCTCCCTTTTAATCAGCAATAAACAACTCTGTAACAATGCCACACTGCAGATGCTTGTTAGTATAAAGCACTGGAGGCATTTTACAGGTGAAATAATTTGAGGCTCACAATATTCTGTAGATAAGTTTATAATCAACGCTTAAAAAAAAAAAAAAAATCCTCTACCTTATTCCTTCCCAAGACTCTTTTCTCTTCCTCTTTTCCATCTTCCTAAAATCATATTTTTTTTAGATTAAATTCCTAGCACAGCAATTATTTAAATGTCATCTGATTATTTTAAATGCAATATTAAACACTTTCACTTTCATGTTATATTTATTTTCAGGGATACTTGCCTTTCTGTGTGCACTTTACACACAGACTTACTTTGAAAATGATATTCTCATTTGACGTTTTAGTCTATGACAATACACTAAATATTCAGGAAGGACATTGCAGTTGAAACACAACGATAAACTTAACCAACCTGAGACTGCTACAAACTATTTCATAAACAGCAGAGCTCAACTTTACAGTTGACTGCTATCAATCAATAATACATTGATTGATATCTTGATTGTTGCTCAGTCAGGCATGGTGCCAACCCTAACAGGAGTTCATTAATTTCTTGGCAAAGTTGTAATGGATAGCTTTGTTATAGTGTCACCAGGTGGTTAATGCATTTAGCATGGTTTGCATCATTTCACTAAGGGTAGGAGCTGCATACAAATAAGGTAATGGGTTTTACATTTTCCCGTTTTTCATTTCCAATAGACTGTTTTTACCAAAGTGCTTCATGTGTCACCGCCAGAATTTCTCTGGGGAATATGTTTAAACCCAGACATGGCAATTACTCACATATCTCCAAACAGATAGTGGGTATGTACTGGGGACATGATAGTGAATATTAGATGTACTGTAAAAAAAAAAAAAAAAAAAGGGTAAATGTGAAAAGAAAATACGTTCATATGTTTTGTAGGTTATTTATTATTCAAGATTTAGAGTGTGCAGTCTTTAAGGAGAACAGTTCAGTTTTGTCCATTTACTTTTGTACTTTTCTTTATTATTATTATTATTTTTTTTTTCTTTTTCTTTATAATAATAATAATAATAATAATAATAATCCATCCCTCCATCCATCCATTATGCATACCCGCTTATCCTGGTCAGGGTCGTGGGGCATGCTGGAGCCTATCCCAGTGTGCATTGGGCGAGAGGCAAAAATACACCCCGGACAGGTTGCCAGTTCAGGGCCCACACATTCACTCACCATTCACTCACATCTTTACCTATTGGCAAAATAGAGTCTCCAATTAGCCTTTCTGCATGTCTTTGGAAGAAACTGGAGTACCTGGAGGAAACCCAGTCGGACACGAGAAGAAGAACTTGCAAACTCCACACAGAAAGGCCCAGGCCGGTATTCAAACCCAGAACCTTCTTGCTGAGGACTACTATTAGTAGCCCTATTAATAATAATAATAAGAAGAAGAAGAAGAAGAAGAAGAAGGAAACCGCGTCGGTTTCCTCCCACAGTCCAAAGACAAGGAGGTAGGCTAATTGGAGACTCTAAATTGCCCATAGGTATGAGTGTGGGAATGAATGGTGTGTGTGCCCCACGATACATTAGCGGCCTGTCCAGGTGTATTCCTGCCTCTAGCCCCCCGCGACCCTGCTCAGGATAAGTGGGTATAGATAATGGACGGATGGATGGATAATAATAATTATAATTATGTATCCCTCATCCGCCTGCGTGGGGTAGTTGTGTGGAGCATGTGTGTGGGGAACAGCTTTTTAAAAAAAAATAATATTCCATTCACTGGCCTAAAGCCAAAGAGCCTCAGTATCTTCATTCTCTTAACAAATTCATTGACTAGAACTATGGTGTGCCATTTATCTATTTATTTTTTTCTTTTTGAAATGTCACAGTCAAGATCATTTCTTTTTCTTAAAATAGAGTCAGCATAGTGCCTCTCTTTTTAGAGTTGCCTTGCTATATCTGATGCGACCACACTTCTATGGGCAAATCCACCTTGGGAATGAGCACACAGACACACAACTAAAAATAAAAAACAGATATGGAAGCCGCTGCTGTCTCCTCATGCAGAGTCAACCCGTCAGTGAGAGTACTAATACTGGAGAGGGATCCGTCTGGAGGCAAACTCTAAATAAAGGCTTTGGGGTAGGTGGTATGGAGATGTGTTTTTATTACCGTTCAGAGCATGCTGTTGAGAGATCTGGAGTTTATGAGAACTTAAAATTTTGGTTTCCCCAGTTTAATGAGCTGTACACTGCATAACAAAAAAAGTTCAGTTTATTCAGATGGTTTGAGGAACCAATTGCCTTGAATAATTTGACTAAAGCAGTCTGTTCACTGTTCTGTAGCAATGAAGCTTAACTATTTTTTTCTTGTAATAACAATTGGTTCAATTTTTACTCAATATGCTTAGTAAAATTAAATGTAGGTTTTACAGTGCAGTAATTGACAGCATACCTTAGCCGCATTAATCTGAATTTTAAAGTCAAATTATGTGTAGCATGATTACTCAGATGCCTATAATTGCTAATGTTGTTTACTGTGTGGCAGTTTGTTTTGAAAGAAAAACGTACCTGATGTTGATTCATACATTCAAGCTGGAGACCTGGGCCTGCAGTGCACTGAAGTCAACTCAAGGTTTTGTTTTGTTGTTTTTTTTATTTTTTAATCACAGTTGGTAGATTAGCTTCTGTAGAATAATATGATTCCCCAGTAATTAAGATATCATATCATCCCAAATTTGAGTTGGTAAGGCACTGAATACCTGCAGCAAGGCAGTATGTCATGTCTGGGAAGAAATATTTCAACAGAAGCTTTCCAAAACATATTGCCACAGATGGAGTGTTCAGTGAGGGGGTGTGCTTCTGGTTAGTCTGGCAAGACAGACAAGGTCAGTGCACCACAGATACAAGGATAGCTAGTGTCCACGGTGTATTGTACAAGCTGACATGGGTGGAAGTGTGAATATGTATTATGTACAGAGATTGGCATTATTTTTAATGGCCCACGGACAGTGTGACACTATGACTCAATGTTTTAATGATTTGGCCAATGCACACCTTATGGGGCACTGATATTGAACGCAGGCTGTGAGCCCCAACCAGACACTGAAAAAGCATTAAGAAGACGAGCCACCTAGCAGCCCACGCTGTACAATGTACAACAATGTACTGCCAGTATTATGTCATATCTACATGTTTTGTGGGAAAATAGTCAAATTTTACTATTATCCTTAAAAATAGATTGAGAAAACAAATCTCTGTACAGTGTGGTGCAAGTGGTGGAGCAACATTGTCATTGTTGTGTAAGATTTTTGAAAAAAAAAAAAAGATTTTCTTTTGCCCATCACTGCTATTTCTGGCAGTCTAATACTGCAGCACCAGCCAGCTCAATGCAACCTTTTAACTGCTTGTAGGTGGAGCTGTCTGAACGGCGTCTAGCACTCCAGCCAACCGCAACGCCCATTTTAATAATGTGGAAAATAGCTTGAAGCCTGATCAAGAAAATGAAATTATTGCCCAGCACCAAAATGTTTAGAAATTATGTTTGGTTTTACTTTTTGGTTTGCTATATTTGAACATACGTGGACTCTTTTTTTCCCCCCTCCTTTTTTCCAATTTTAAATCCCAGAGTTTAGTCGAAAGCTGAACTCATCACTTCAGTTCAGGAGATATATTATTAAACACATATTTATATTTATGAAATATTTACACATTTTGATGGTGGCTGGTGAGCTGGAAACAAAGACATTACATTAAATCATCGTTACGTCATTACGTTCAATCATTACATTCATCTTTTTTAAATTTTACTTTCCTCAAATTAATAATAAAACTATTAATTCATGGCATAATATATATGTAATGATTCATCAATTTTAATGAGAGCTGCAATTGCATTATTGTCCTATGCAATTTGTGCAACATTTTTTTCACATGATGCATATTGATTGTAATTCTGTCCTTGTTTTGTATATTTGTTTATGGAAAATCAATAAACAGTTGTTAGCAAAAAATAAATAAATAAAGCCTGGAACTTGTGTATACTAAAAATGTGTATACTATTAATAGTGATTCTGCCATTATTTACATGTACAGTATGTGCGAATAATAGTTTTGTAGCATAGTTTACAGAATGCTCCACTTTTCTTCCAGCTTGGGGTATACAGCTGATTTGTTATAAAAACACTTGTATTTGTCTGGTTTCCCTCACCCAGCATCATTTGATGCTTTTTACATATTATAGTGGGACGTGACTTGGGACATGATTATTTTGACAAGCTGTCAGATGTGAACCTGAGAAAAGGAAACAACAAAGCAATATCTACGATCACACAGACTCCTAGCAATTGAAAGCACTCTATCTTTCCAGGCATCTGATTGAACATAGGTCGACTGGGATTCCTCAAAAGAGCTGCAGCTTTATTAAAACAGGTTCAAGCCAACTGGTTGATTTGTTTTGCTCATTTCTTTTGGCACATGCTCATCTATAAAATATAATACTGTGGTGAGTTCTGCCATAGGAAATGAAACAATCTTTGCTTGAACACAGAAACAGCCCTTCAATGATATTTAATCATGTGTATTAGCAGACATGATAGTATAGGCGAGCAGTGTTAGCAATTAAGGAATCTCATTTTGTGTGGTCCACCACCTTAAACTGCACGTCTCACGAATTCAGTAAAATAAGTGTTCTACCCAATAGATCTGCAAGAAACTGTCATGTAAAGTAATAAAACATCTTGCCAGTGAAATGCACATGGTATTTCTTATGTAGTAATGCAGACACTGAGGCAGCCATAGTCACTTACTAATAACTGATTAAGTTCTCAATGTTTCATAAATTCAGCTGGATTCATAACAGTCATCCACCCTCTCTGTCAATGAGATTTATCCCTTTGGAAGGGGCTTCTCACTGAGGGGTGACCGCACCTTTGATAGATTAAAGCGCGGCCCTATTTGTTTTGGAAAATTTCCAGTCAACAGGGGCACGCTGAAAATGGTGTGATGGATGAATTTACCTTGAGAGTTAGCATATGCAAGGCACATTGTGCATTGCTTGCATGCTTTGTTACTCCAACTGTTACTTGTTTGTTACTTGAATTAAAAAGGACTTTAGATATTTTTTTTTAAAAAGCTATGCTGTTCCTGTATGTCTTGCGAGGGCTTCTTGTAATAGTAAATAATAATTGAATTGGTTCCCCTTAACATGGTGAAACTAACATTAATGAGGCCTCATACAATATTACACATACTCTAGAGAAGGATGGAGACCTTCAGACACTCACTGCTTAAACGCTACCATTATTGAATATAAGGGTTCCCTCTTACAGGGAAAAACACTTTCAAAATGACAGATAATCCAAATGGTGGAGGTTTAATGACAGTTATCACTAAAATGGACTCTTAAAAGAGCCTTTATTCAGAACTCTCCTTCTGAATAATGCCCCATAATTTTGTAATTTGCTGCAAATCAAACTCTTATATTACCTACTCATCCTTAGAAATAAATAATTAGAGGTTCATGGATGTCCAGATCCGTTTACAAAACCCTTGTTCAACATTTGTTTGTGAGACTTAAGGTGATCTACATTTGCTCACTTGATATTTTTGGGCATAATACCTGTAATTGTTTTTATAGTTATTTTCATTTTGTATTTACACTGTAAGACATGAGCAGAGGAATGTCCATGCTTTACAGACATACTGTATAATAATACCACTTCCAGCAACAGGTGGATGGAGCGGCAATTTTTTATTTATTTTTTTACATATAATGGATGGATGGATGGAATTGAGGTGTCACATATTTCCCATAAAGACTGCAGATATATACATACTTAGTGTGAAGTATGATCTTACATTTTCATACACAAAGCCATGTGACCATGCAATAGGTCTGCACCTTACATGTACTATTTGATTCAAATTAATTGTCTGCTAAATAAAGCCTAGAGTACCCATGCAAAAGCTGTCCAGTAAATGCAGTAAATGCTCTCTTTCTGGGTCCTGAGTGTGTTGGCTTTTGTTGGCTTTATTGCAGGTCTGCTTCAGGTTTCAAACCAAAGCCCTTGCTACTTGAACAGTACAACAAGACATCGAAGGAAACCCTCTAGCGAAGAAAACTAATCATACCTTTATGTTATCACAGTGAACTAGGCAACACCACGTCCTTGCTTTCTCAACTCTGCAGTGACCTCAGCTAAACAATGATTAGACTACATTATCCGTAACCTTGTGATATTTCATACATTTTAAAGACTTTGTAGGAAAACAGGAACAATACCAGCTGTTCTAAGTGATGCTGTTTAGCCTGTTCAACCTTGTTCTCCACCTCTCCACAGCTAGCATCTCATACCGCACCACTTTTGAATGCCTGCTAGGCGCAATCCAGCCAATCTATACTGATTTCTTAACAGTCAACCCTGCCAAAAAAAAAAAAATCTTAGCAATGCTGGAACTCATCCCAACACAAACTTTACAATATGCGGCTCAGTGAAATTATTGCACACCCAATCATATAAAAAAGAGTTTGGCAACATCAAATACAGCTGCAAAAGCTGTCAACACAAAATAGCAATTCCGCAGTTCTACACAACTTCACATATTAGTTTCCTCTATCGGATCATCAGTAATACCAGCGCAAATTACTTTTCTGTTCTCCAGCACTCCCCAGCACCCATCCCTTTTCCAGACAGGGTTGCTACCACTCCAGCTGGCCCCTCTAGTTCCCACACCGGCACACAGGAAAATAATTAATGCAACCAGAAAGCACCCAGCTCAGGTCCGTTATCATTTTAAAAATGCAAGCTAGATGTTTAGCATCAAAGCTCTTCATCCCAAACCCCAAGTTACACAGAGAAGAGTATTTTTAACATTCATGAATTTGTTATAAAGACAAAGACAAATGGGAACCAAATCAGAGATCACAGGATTGTCCTCATTTCTCTGCAGAAGAGGGGTTCTTGACAGGCCTTCACAATCTACTTGGTCCAATTGTGTGCGAGAGCATTGTGAAACATTACAGGCACATAGCAAACGCTCTTATTCAACTTGCATTCTTATCATACATTCTTCACATACAATCCATTTATACAACAGGATATTTGCCGAAGCAATTTGGGTAAAGTACTTCACAGTTACTGGGGCAAGTGTCCCACCTGGGAATCTCACCCACAACCTTGCAAGTTGCAAGATCATTCCCTATAGCCATTATGCTACACTGCTACCCATATCATGTTCTTGTCTGCACTTCTCAAAATTTACAACGAATGTTGCGGCATTGAGACAAGGCAACAACGCCATTGAGCTTTTCCAGGGAACTCATTAGCTCAAAATACAAAGTGATGTTACAAATGATAGGTGTCAGCAAGTGACAATGGGCTCTATCTTACACCTGGCGCAAAGTGGCGCCAAGGGCAATGTAAATGTCTTTGCTAGTTTCAGACCAACGCAGTTGTCATTTTCCCGTCCAGCACCCACATTGTTTAAATAGCAAATGTACGTGTGCCCATCTGAGCGCCCATGGGCGTGTTGGTCTTAAAATGAGGTGTGGTCAGACGCATTGCTATCTTGAGGCAGCGGAAAAAGATTGTGCGGTTGACCAACAAAATCCTGGTCTTAAGTCAATGGCGCAGTATTTTACTGTTATTTTAAGGGCGCATTATTAAGATAGTAATATGTGCCTACATAGGCGGGTGCACAATGCACAATATTTTTAAAAAATACACGCCATAATGGTTAGTCATAATATTTATCAGAATTAGCTAATCGCAGTAATGACAAATCCGCCATTATAATACCAATCCACCAAGGTGCAAGCGCACCTGTCTTTTAAAGGGAATGGGAGAATGGGAATGACACTCTGATTGGTTTATTTCATGTTATGCCCAAAACACACCTATGATTAATTAAGAGACTAAGTACAACCCCTTTGAA
Organism: Anguilla anguilla; assembly: GCF_013347855.1. Classification (NCBI taxonomy): domain Eukaryota; kingdom Metazoa; phylum Chordata; class Actinopteri; order Anguilliformes; family Anguillidae; genus Anguilla; species Anguilla anguilla. The sequence continues at coordinate 15,353,239 of NC_049209.1, forward strand.
GCATGCGCCTTACTTTGCGCTCAAATTATCCGCCGTTAAACTAGCAAAAGTGGATTTGGACACGCACTAAATGCACTTGCGCTATGCGCTTTAGACCGTGCGTTTAGGTCGTTAAAATATAGCCCTAAGTCCCTTTTGAAACCTTAGAAGGAATGTAGACCTTGCATCTGAGAAATCATTCAAGTTGACTTGTAGGATCAGGGGGGACACGGTTTTGAATATGTCAATAAATAATTGTTAGGCCACCTGGGAGATTCAGTCTTCAAGTTTCTTTTCAACCACAGTTCTCACTGTCAACAGGGAAAAACACTAAATATGAATATCTTACTGAACTGAATCCCAGATCCCTTGCCAAGCACAAGACCCTTAGCATGAAGCCTTCCTGCATACTTCTCTGAGCCAAGCAGAGGGTGGCTTATCTTATATATGATAATTGGATATGCGACTATAAACACCCATGGAAATAATTTAATATTTAATGTCAGCACTATATAAATAAGGATAAAAGAGGGGATTGTGACATGTAAACATCTATTATAATTATGCTTCAACTGCGATGTTTACAAAAAGGAAACGCGTTAGCATCCTCTTACACCCACAACATGAAAAAAAGAGTGCCGCCAACCACTTCAACACCGAAGGTAAGCCCTTTTTGTACTGTGTTTATTTCACCCATTTCATGTGGCCTGGGAAAGATGGCCTTTACTCTATCATTAATCATGTTCTCCTAGACTGGTTTTGGTGCGCAAATCCTCAGGTGAGGAAAGAGCCACACAAATTGTGTGTAGTCCAAGAGCATTAAGCAATTGCAGCTTCAAGGATGAATGACTGCATCGATTCCCCTCCTCTGGGCCCACCTCAGCTGGCAATAATATTAAAAGATAATGGCCTCCAAACGTAATGCACAAAGACAAACACTGCACCCATTCAATATCCTCACAGCAATTGCACCTTTAACAATCATTGGTGGAAGCTACAGTAATGCATAATGAAGCAAGCTTGTGTTTAGAAGCCTATGGTACATTACACTGCCCTGATGCCTTTCTTTCTTTCTTTCATTCAGAATTTAGTCTTCGGGATTTCTGTAGACAAAATAAAAAGCTAGCTTCTTTTACTCAAAACTATGAACTTAATACGCACCTCATGATGAATCCAGATCAGAGTTGTCATTTTGGTTCTTTCCCTTTAATGGGGTCATTTAAATTGGCAGCTGTGACCTGTACACGTTAACTAAAAAATGTTCTTGCAGTTCTTCATCAACAACTGCACAATCACCATTAAAGTCTGCATCATAAATCACTGTCTGGATTCTTTTTTGTATTTTGCGTATTTAAACTATTTTTGAAAAACAGGGCTATTATATTATGTTAAGTTGGCTTTCACTGCTTATATTATGGCTACTATAGCCAAACAAACAAACAATAAATAAATAAACAAACAATTGAGAGGTAAATCATGAACAGCGATGACTTACCCAAGAAAGCCATTAGCTTAACAACACTGCAGGAACTGCATTTTCATAGCTTTATCATTGTTCTTCCTTGCTTCTTATGCTATTCGTCAGATAATTTATCCATATAATTCAAAAATGAAAAACCAAAAAGCTAAGTGCGAAAAATAAACACGAGAAAAATATTTAAAAGGCTAAATAAATATATTCATGTGTGTCCAAGATTATTTTAGTGAAAAGATAAAACTTTAATGAGGTATGTGCAGTAGACCTGGATCAATAAACCTCCAATGTTTATGTCACTCACAGCCTTCCTTATCTCACAGCTTTTATAGCAGAAATTAAGCCACAATTTCAAAGATAGGGATAAGGTAAGGGTTTTTGGTGGAGTGCCTTTTAAATAAAAGTAGTTAAAGATGACATTCTGAATGTCAATATAATTATAATGAACATCTGAAGAGGTGCTGTGATATATAGACACACCTACACACACACACATACTGTACTTGTGTAACACTCTAGGGCAGTGATCTCATCTGAGTGAACTATTTCATTGTGCCATTTATGGAAATTAATTATCAAACTGGAATACGTAGTACCAAGGGGACGTGCAGTATATCTTCAACATTTTCACAGTAATATCCTTTTCATGCATTTCATATCCAAATATAGCTGCAAGAGGCAATTGGGGGGTGTAAGCCCATAAAAGCCTAAAGGATCTCAAGCATATAAGAAATTTAAGAATATTAAAAAATATATAACGTGTGGTTATGCAACGATACACATTCTTCAAAAATGAGAGAATTTCCTGTTTAAGTTTGAAAAACAATTAATGTCTATAGGAAATTGTTTAAATGGTTAGAGACATATTAATCAGGCACGATGGAGCTTACAGAGAGCAATAACCATGTGGTAAATCAGTGCATGTTTTGTGAGAATTGGATGAAGGGTCAATGCGTTATCACCATTAATGTGATAGGCCACATCCAATCTAAAATTCCTACGGTTATCGTCCCCGTGTTTCCCCTATATAGAGGCAGCAATGGCACATTGCCGCTGCTGAATTTGTGGAGCCGCTATTGGAATTAGTTTTTTGTCCCCCACCTGATGAAATCGGATTGAGAAAGTCTATAGATTTGTTCATCCATTCATTTGTCCGTCACACTGTAGTATTATGTTTCCGCTGTGGAGGCAAACCCGTAATAAACTAGAACTGAATACAGCACTTCCTCTCGTATGCTATTGCTGATAGCTGTAGCACTTTTCAAACCAATCAAAACAGCTCAGTGACTTATATCATATAAATATAAGTATCCATAAAAACATTAGTCTGTGCAAAACAACTGGCCAGTGAGAACAACATGTTACCATTTAACTCTTCAGTGATATTAGGCTGTCAGTGTGATCAGCAAAATGAAATCACTATTCACATTTGAAGAAAGTGTGGCGATATTCTGCAGTTCTGATTTAGAATCCAGTGACACTGCAGAGGATGTTTTTGTAAGTGAAATAATAAATAAATAAATTTTTAAATGGGATGTAAATAATACTGATAAAAGAATGTGTTTGCTAGTTAACTAAGCAAATTATGACAAACTAAGCTAGATTGCTAGCTATTTGATTAATAACTGCTTCTTTGCTGTAATTATCTAACAGCAGCTCACACTCAGCTAAATAAAAACATAATCATTTACATAGCTAGCTAGTTAGCAAGCAATCTCAGTTTTGAATATTGAATATCGTTTCCTGTGTTAATTATAATGATGGCATTTAAATATTTGTAATGTTAGATACTAGCGAGCAAGCTGGGTTTTTATAGCAGATAGCTTGCTGATCTGATGTTAAATCTGACTTCTCACACGAACAACGTTTGAACTCTTGTTCGTCGCCTGAAATTGTACATAATAAAACCATAGGAAAACAATAGGAGTTTAGCCTTACGGGCTTAAAGCCCTAAATACGCTGTTCTCAAATCAAGAATGTCAATAATAACTTAAATCTGAATTGTTGAATCTAATATATATATAAATGACAATGACTACATTAAAGAAAACAACATAAATAAAATTTGTTTTGATGAAAACAGTAGTTTAAATAGTAGATAAACAAATTCACATCAATTAAAAACGTTTTAAGTGGACACGTGAAATGTTTTTCATCCACAACATTTTACTCTGTGGGTGCAATGGTTCCAAAAGATTTCAAATCTTCTTTTTAATAGCAAAGGTTCAAAAGGAGAGAGACACATTGGAGTAATACTACTCAGAAATTTCTATGCAGTTTTGGCAACACATTTTCCGCAGTAACCTTTTCAGGAAATAGATGGTGTAAAACCAAGCTTCTGACAAGGCTGCGAGTTCATGAGAAAGAAAATGATAAAAACATACATTATCCCGGTCTCTAAGCTCAGACAGTAGACTCAGGTGTTAGTAATTGAGGCTTATGATTGCTAAGAAGTAAGTGATTCCAGGGAAACAATTTCCTTCTGACTGTGCTTGAAGAAAATAATCATCATGAAAATGTAGAACCAATGTTAGAATAGCATATGGATAAATGAAAGAGAAAGGGAGAACTCATTCTGTACTGCTATTAAACAACAAAACAACAGCAACAACACCAGCAACAAAGATAAGAACATGGGCACTAGCTGTCTGACAGAAGACTGCAGCAAGCAAACCATGAAAACAGAAAAGCTCAAAGTTGAGCATTTGATTCAAATGGGTTGTGCAAAGTGAATGTGTAAAATTCTCAAACAATGGTGAAGGTCAGAGCTGATACTTCCCTGGGGCAAAGTAAATCAGTCATGTCTTCCTTAAGCTTGGAGAAAGCATGTGAGGATGAGTGACTCATTTTCCCACTTCTTGTCAATGTTGTCTGATTCATAAAAAAGGGTCCACAGAGAGTAAATTATATTCACATTAAACCTGGGTATAGCCTGTGACACATAAGGGTTTCTAACATCTTGTGCATTTTTCCAGGTGGAACACAGAGGGACAGAGCAGTGTGGGTAAATCCCATTGACACATAGAAAAACAGAATCTACACTGCAAACAGCATGTAACTTTACAGTAAAATAGTTAGCTATTACAGTAATCATTAGAAAAGGACTTATTTAAACATACTACATTCAAGTTAGAATTAAGCGCTCTTGTAGTTTAAAATGGTCGCATTTATCACTGAACAAAATTATTGTTTTAACAATTCCCAAGGACTGTTTCAAAATGCAGTCCTCAGAGGGGAGGCATAGTTCTTACCTTTATAAAATAGAATAGCAGATACCATCTTCTTTAAAGAGTGGAAAAGGTGGGTAACAATGCCTGGAGGAGGACACCCTGTGACAGACTGTGCTGCATAACACCAGAACTTACAATATATATACTGTATATATATATATATATGTGTGTGTGGGTGTGGGTGTGTAATAAATGAACTTTTTACATTACAAAACTACTGAAAAAAGGATAAAATGGACAAAACATATGGTGCTTTTGGTTATGGGCACTTAGCCCCCCCCCACCAAGTTTAATTAAAACACATTTAAGTACACTGATAAATCAATGGCTTGGTCAACCACCACAAACATAATATTATTGTTATTGATGACTGTTGTGTACAACAACCTCATTACCTGCCTTCTATTTTTATGGAACTGTCTTTAAGAGATATCTGCCTGGATAAAGATCAATCTGCTGCATTGTGTTTAACTATTTGAAGCCTGCAGTCAATATCAATATGTTAATGAGCTACCATGAGTTAGGAATTCATCTTTCTCATGGAATATTTTTCTAATCACAGATGACCAAGTTGGTTTTTTTCTTGCTTTTTTCCCTGCAGTTTGTGTTGAAAAATTTAAACAGGTTGTATAGCAGGAAATTCGCAAAGCAATCTAACTATTAAAGAATTAATTTATCAAGAAACAAGCCCAGCATTTGATATCTCCAGGACACAACTACCTTGTGGAAGAATCCCACTGTGGTTATTCCGAGAGACTCACAGACTATTATTTGTGACGGTCTCACATAGCCATTATGTTAGCCACTATGTGTGTTTTGAAGAATAGAGAGGTTCAGGTCATTTAGCTGTACATAAGCTAAATAAATAGTGTGCATAAGCTAAATAAATAGTGTTGTCGGCTAGCACAAAATAAACCAGCTAAGCTATGACAGCTAAACAACAAGCTGATACAGACTGCTCACCTGTGAACTACAGCAGAAATAGAATATGTTGTGTAACAAATCTGATGCCCCATCTTCCAGTTCGAATCCCGCCTTGGCTTTTCTGTGTGGAGTTTGCGTGTTCTCCCGGTGTTCGTCTGAGTTTCCTCTGGGTACTCCAGTTTCCTCCCACAGTCCAAAGACAAGCAGGTCGGTTAATTATAGAGTCTAAATTGCCCATAGGTATGAGTGTGTGAGTGAATGGTGTGTGTGTCCTGCGATAGATTGGCTTCCTGCCCAGGGTATATCCCTGCCTCACGCACAACGTACGCTAGGATAGGCTCCAACACCCCCTGCGACCTTGCCAAGAATGAGCGGGTAAAGATATGAATGGATAATAATCAGGACATCAATCAAACAGATAGCAAATTATATGCACCTATATGTAAACCTATTCGTAAAGAAATGAAGAATGAATTCAACTCATTCAACTTCTAACAAGAAAGTGCCTGTCTTTCTTGATTTTGTGAAAAGTTGTGAAATAAGAAAAACATTGCTGTACGGTTGCATATTCATTGAACCACCAAAGGTTATGTTAAGAATGACACTAAAGGTTATCACCATTTGTATCGTATTGCAGTCTATAAATGGTAAAATTGAACACCATGTATAGAAGCCTTCCCCGTGTCAGTAATTAAACAGCTATGTACAGAAGAAATGAGAGATAGAACATAATGAGATCAATGCCTGGTAGAAATGTATAACTTACAACTGACCATGTATGCGCTGTACCCTGAATTTTCATTGTTTGAGGAAAATGTTGAGCAAATTATAAAAGCTTTCCATTTAATTGCTGTAAAATGTGATCATTTGGGTACAGTGTAAAAAAATTAATTTAAAAAAACTTAATTTGCTATTCACTTTCAGTTTTTTTCTTCCCCCACTGCATCCTACTGAAAATATCCGAAGTGCTACATATATTTAAAGTCCACACATTATGGACTAGTAGGAATGGTCTGTTCATAATATAATGGTTGCTCCTTGCTAGAAAAGACTGATAGGTGTATAATGTGACAGAAGGGCAGACACTGCTGTCAATTTTAAAGCTATCATTTCATGGGTATAAGTAAGAATTGGGCCCAAGGTATCCACATAAATGTGCCATCAAGGAGCCATCAATAATCCCTCATATCATTCATACCCAGGGCCATAACCAGACCACAATCTTTTACCAAGGTCTACAGAAGCACAGGTCACACCATGAACATTGGCACCATGAAAACCAAGACAATAATACAGTGCTGTGACAAAGTATTTGCCCCCTTCCTGGTTTCCTCTATTACTGCATATTTGTTGCACTGCATGTTTTCAGATCTTTAGACAAAATGTAATATTAGAAAAAGGGAAACTGAATAAACCCAAAACCTATTTTTAATTATTATTTAATTTATTTATGAAAAAGTTATCAAATACAAAAATTATGTGTGTGAAAAATTAATTGCCCCCTTAGTTGCTCAACCAACCAATTTGAATTTATAATTAAATTCAGCTGATTGAACACAGCCAAGCTTGATTGTAGCCAGCCCTGTTGAATCTGAACCGCACTCATATTGAACCTTACTATCAGAGCGAATTAGTCACCACAAAGTTTCTACAAGCACACTTCGCCACGATCAAAGTGAATTCTGGAAGAGATAAGAACATTACATTACATTACAAGCATTTAGCAGGTGCTCTTATCCAGAGCGACTTACACAACCTTTTACATTGCATCCATTTACACAGCTGGATGTACACTGAAGCAATGTAGGTTTAGTACCTTGTTCTAGGGTACAACAGCAGTGTCCTAGCTGAGAATCAAACATATGACCTTGAGGTTACAAGGCCAGTGCCTTACCCATTATACTACACTGCCAAAGTGTCCAATGTATCAGTTTTGAAATGGTTAAAAAAAATCATTGCTAAGGCTCTGGGGCTCCACTGAACCAGAGTGAGAGCCATTATCTTCAAATGGAGAACACTGGAACAGTGGTTAATCTTCTCAGGAATGACCAGCCTGCCAAAATTTCTCCAAGGGTGTAGCGACCTCTCATCCAGGAAGTCACAAAAGATCCCAGAAGAACATCCAAAGGACTGCATGTTTCTCTGGCCGTAGCTAAGGTCAGTGTTCATGACTCCACTATAAGAAAGAGACTGGGCAAAAATGGGATTCACGGGAGAGTAGCAAGGCTGAAGGCGCTGCTAATCAAGAGAAACATCAATGCTCTTCATACAAAAAAGCACCTGAATGATCACTGAGCCTTTTTGGATAATATTCAAATGAGTCAAAAATGGAAGCAGGTAGGAAAAAGATCTGTGGCTTGCATTTACTTATCATAAATACAAATGGCACATAGAATAGACTATGATAGCTCTAGTCGGTCACAACAGCGTTAGTAGTGTTGACTGATAAGCTAACTTTGATTGCAAGCTCATAAAATACAAGTGTATCAACCGCATAAATGTGGAACAGTTGAGCAGCACCAAGGAATATTTTTGTGGTCAGACATAAGTCACAACTGTATGAGAGTGCTATCTCATTAGCTCAATACTTGGCAAGCTATACAAAAATTTTGCATATCAGTGTAAATCTTTATATAACATGTGTGTGTATAGCTGAGAAAAGTTGAGTATTTAATTATAGCCTTTTCTGTTTATATAAAAATTCAATCTGTACCTTTTTATTTCTTTTTTATTCGTGTGCTTATTGCCCTTCATTGAAAGAAAAAAAGCAAAAGATCACCCATGAATATAGCTCAAGCTGTAAAACTTTCATATATTTTATTATTATTATTATTATTAATTACATTTATATAGCACTTTTCCAAATGCTCAAAGTGCTTTACAGTGAAGGGGAACTCACCTCACCCACCACCAATGTGTAGTACCCACCTGGGTGATGCACGGCAGCCAATTTGCGACAGAACGCTCACCACACATTAGCGAAGGTGGAGAGGCCTTCGCTAATATTTTTACATTTGATTTGCTTGTACTCAGTGTTTATTAGTATTACTCATAAAAATGTTTACAGCCAAGTCCTCTTAATTCTTTGAAATATTGCACCTCATTGAAGGTCAGATAGAAGAGGGGTGAATTTTCATTATTTTAAGGTTAGCAACATTCAGGACGATAGAAGTACAATTTGTACTCTTAGCAGAAAATAAAACAGGCAATGATTTGATTGTCCTTATTCATTTTGGATTTTATTTTGGGAGCTATCAGTGTTAAGAAGAAGGTCAAACCTATTTGGCTCTCAACAGGGGAAAAACAAACATTTCTTAAAGGCGCATGCATATTCACTGAGATGCTAAAGATATAAGGTGAGTATGAGGCTTATACAGTAAATGTGAAATGCACTGCCCAGCCAGCAATCTTACCACCTGAAGATTTTCTTGTTATCGCTCTGATTTTCTGACAGTGTAGGATGTGGCTGAGAGCCTGGATAATGTACTGCAGCTTTTGAGAGCTGATAGCAGATGTTGGTGCCTCTAGTTAAATTTGCTAAAGTTGCATGGTTGGATTTACAAATAGCACCACCTTTTTACCAATAACATTGACTAACATTGAATGCACTAAATCCCTGTCCTACAATGCCCTCCTAATTGCTATTTCTGTAGTGCCCCAGTCAGATTATAAATCTCCACAGTATTAGCAACACACATATTGTAAATATGTTTTTTTTTTTCAATTACTATTCCAAATGTTCAAATATTCACTGCAATGTTAATTGTATACTCATGGCACTTTTTTCTCATGGCACTGCAATAACTTTAGCGTTGACACACCCACTTGTCATTCTGTTAATGGTAAGTGAGAAAAATATGATATATCAAGCCTATGGCACACAATGTGTTGTAATTTTATATAGCTAAGGAATGGAGAGATGCTGGCAGCCACAGTAATGATCAGATTTCTTCAAGCTGTTCAGCAGGGGAACAGGGATATGATGATGTTGTTCACAAACCATGGTCCCAGGAGTTCCTCATGTACCTCACAAATGCCCCAGAGGTGTGCTAAAGCTGGCCTTGCACCTTTCCTCCTCACATCATAGATCATTTCGAGAGACACAGAGCCGAACTCGGTTGTCCATCAGGGACATTCAAGACTCGGGAGGTCTATCTGACCCCTGACATTGAATATTGTCTTCCCTTAGGTCACAAAACATTTGCCCTTACTGACAGGACAGAGAGAAAGGATATATAGAAAGAACAGAACACACAGCCTCACAAACACACTAACTATGAAATATGAAAATCGCAACTGCAGAGAAAAGCATGCATGAAATGGATCAATAACAGGCCATCCCGACCAGAGGCAGCCAATGCACATCAGGAGACCTGAAAAACAGAGTGCATAATAAGTCCTTTGAGTAACCCATTAAGTGTACCTTATTTCATGGTTCGTGTGCATGTCTGTGTGTGGGTGTGCATCCGTCAAAGCCTTGCACGTGAGCAGGCACAATGGCTGTGTAAGATTATGAATGTTTTTACTGAATCAATAATGGAGATACGGATCAATCAATTTGCTACTCAGTATATCTTCAGCATACCCAATCTAAGCCACAGTCTTATAATTCTAATTCACCAACAAATGTGTTTTTGACTGCTGCCCTGCACAATACACTGTTGAGTTTTATGTATTGGATTTGTGTTAAATTATACAGTCTTCATTTGGCTTGTCTAATGTGACTTTATGTAAGGACTTTATGTATGTATGTGTGCAGCATGCAGGTAGTGATGGAGACACTTATTGCTAGCTATTTAGATTTTATATACTGTGTGTTTTATTGTAAATAGCTATTGCACCTTGGTTGCTAGCTGAGAACACAGGCTGGCAAGGTGAACAGCATTTGAATCGTCTTCAGGTGGAGTGAAGCATGTCAATGCCAAATGTATTTTTTACGAGGAATGTCATGTCAAAATCTGAGCTGTTAACATAAAAAATAAAGAAGCAGACATTTGCATGGAGGCAGTTTTAATTACTTTGTCTTCTTATCTTATGTTTTATTTTGTTACAGTGGTATTTGAGACATCCTGTGTTTCTAGAGTCACCAGTCATATGCAATAGGGGACAGGAAGCACTAGTGCTGGGGCTGCTGCCAAAGCAGCAGGTGAGCCCCCGAGGTGGAATGAAGATGAATCTCATCCATGTGTAGGTGGTGGTTACTCAGAAATTCAATCCCTTATGAAACTCTCTCTACGCATGAAGTGAGGGGGCTGTTTGATGGTCTAACGAATCCCATTAACACAGGTCTAAATTGGAACTGATGGTAAAAATCCAGGTGAGGCTTTCTAAAGGTCACGCTTGCATTGATTCATGGTGTGAGGAAACCAGTCTTTGGCCAGATAAACCGGTTCCATGGTTCCTTATTAAAGTATTAAGACTTCCAAGGGCATTGCTCCTGTGTTCTGGGTTGTCCTGAAGAAAAATAAACTCTGCTAAGACGCATCGCTGATGGCAATAAATTTCTGATGACTATTTTCTAATGGGATGAAATTGAACAAGACTGGTTTTATAGGAATTTCTATTCTACAGTTTCAGTTTTCACACCTCAGAGCAATTTAAACAAAATAATTGTTTTGGTGTTTACAATTCAAGTCAGCCACATTATGCATAAGCCAAAAAGTTTAGCTGAGAATGTTCACTCCTAATGTACTTGAAACAGAAGATTATTCTTAGAACCAAAGGCGTAGATTTTGGGGGGGACGCAGGGGATACATCCCCCTCAATGTTTAGAACACGTATATTTGTCTCCCCCAATAAAAACAGAATTTTGTGTTTTCCTTTACATAAATAAAGACATTTCCACCATAAATTGATGCAGAAAAGGCACAAATTGGTGCATAAAAATTCACCAGAATGCAGGAAATTAAGGAAATGACCATGTTCCCGTTTATTCAGTTTTTGGCCTTCAAAAAGCTCTTTAAAAGTTTAGAACAAATATCATCCCCTGTGATATTCAAAATCAGTCTTTTTCTCCAGTGAAAATGATTCTTTTTATTTTCTTGTTTTATTGTGAATTCATTAAGATAACACTTACAAATACCCTTTCAAATGAAAAGTCCACTTCCATTACTGTAGGGAATGCATTTCACTGAATGTAATTCAGCTGGTAATATGCCTTGCAATGTCATAATTCACAGTATACCTGCTTTTCTCACAAGATACTAATAATAAAACATTTAGAGTACAAATACATGCAATAACTAATTTCACTTTCTTGTGGCTGAGTGCTGATTTTCTTGATGTTATTGCAAACACAATACAGAGCAGCATTTCATTCTGCAACAACAATTCAACACTAATGCAACTGAAAAAGGAAGAAAAACAACACAGAACAAATAGTTACTCAATAAAATTCTAACTAATCAACTTCAATTAAGTACTTCTGATGCTCATTCGAAAAACATAATATAAAAAATATAATAATTATAAATAATACTTTAAAAATTGTCATTTTGAGAAATGTTTATTTTTATGATACAGCTCCCTCCTTGAATAATTAAATTATCCATGGGTCTGGTGTCTCAACAGCTAGAATATTTCCTGAGAAAACAAAGCTTGATAATTGGTAAGCGAAGGAAACATAATAAATGCTTAACGATGCTTTAACCAACTAAAATTATTTTCGCACTTCAAATGTAATATTATATTACTGAATTGCATATGTGAAAAGAAAATACTACTGTAGTTTTGCCTCTGGTTGTATCAACATTCTAACCACTAAAGATAATGTGGATGCGGATAATGTGTGACAGATGTATAAAAATCCAATCAGAAACAGGACTTCTAGCATTCTGTATTATCAATCAATGGTGTGGGAAGAGGGTATTTTGAATGTGCACAGTATTCAAGGATGTGCCTGTTAGAATGAATGAATGAATGAATGAATGAATGAATAAATCAATCAATCAATCAATCAATCAATCAATCAATCTAGGGTGCTCTGGGTACTGAGACATCTTCCAGCCATGGTGTTTGCTGTATGTCAGGGATCTCAACCCCCTGCCCTGTAGGTTCCTGGTCTACGTTTTTGTTGTTTCCTTTCAATAAGCAGGACATTTAGGCCTAGAAAACAAGGTCTATGAACTCTTACCAAATCATTGACTTATATTAAACATAACAAAAACCAGTCAAAGACAGATTGAGAACCCTGCTGTGTGTTTAAGGTCATGAGTGTCAGGTTCTGAGTTGAGCAGGGGAAACTGAATGTTTCATGTCGGTGGAGAAAGTTGCTAGTTCCTGGTGCAGGATCCTCCTTTCTTGCTTCCCATTAGTTACATACTGATATATATATATTTCAACTATTTTTTTATTTATTTCTTATTTTCGGGGGGGGGGGGGGGGGGGGGGGGGGGGACTTTAATACAAATCACAGAACTAGTCCAATACTTATTAAGAGAAGGCTGGTATTTTCAAGGGAGACAAAGGGAAGGTCTGGTCCTGAATCCCTAATGAATTTAACTGCACACATAAGAAAGTATTTCCCCTTTCTCCTTGCTAGATCATTATATGCTGTTAAACATGATCAATGTCTTGCAGGCAGTAGTGGGGCCAGCATGTATTAATGATGTTGACAATTTTCCCAGAAGCCTTGATGTACACAACAGCGAAACAGCGTAGAGAAAGGCAGAACCTCTTTTCTGAGATTATAATGCGATAGCCAAAGTTGAAGAAGCACACTAAAAAGTAATTGGAAAAATACTGATGCTACCATTTGCATATGGCTTAGCACAATTTTGAGCAAGGGAATGTACAATGCAGTTTGTGTTTGGTCAGTAACACAATGTTTGTTGTTTTGGCCCTGTACTCCAGCACATTTAAAATAACACTGAGTTTAAAATGCAGATTGTCAGCTTTAATTTGTGGGTATTTACATCGACAGCATATTGCTCAAATCAATATAGGAACTGCAGTCCCATTTTAGGGGACCAAAAGTAATTGAACAATTGGTTGCTCAGCTGTTTTTTTTTTTTTTTTGTTTGTTTTGTTTTTTTCGCCAGCTGTGTTTCTGCATCATTAGTTCATGCACAAGAAAGCTGACAAAAGGTCTATAGTTCATTCTATGTGTGGAATTTGCATTTGGAGTCTGTTGCTGTTGTTTCTCAACATGAGGACAAAGGAAGTGTCACGGCCAGTAAAGCTGAACAACACGTGGTGGAAAAATCTGAATAAATTGAGCGTAGCCAAAATACTGGGTATAAAATCAGCTGTTCAGTACACAGTACATTGTTAAGAAGTAAGAACACATTCTTGAGCTCAGCAATAGCAAACAACCTGGTAGATTAAGGAAGACCACTGTTGTGGATGACTGAAGAATACATTCAATTGTGAAGAAAACTAATTTTCAACTGTCAAACAGATCAAGAACACTCTCCAGGATGTAGGCCTAGATGTGCAAAGACATCAGCAGCATAACCTTGGAGTGTTGCAAACCACTGGTAAGCCTCAAGAACAGAATGGCCAGTTTCCTAAAAAGATTTTAAAGAAAATATAGTCGAGGAACAAAGTTTTATGTACAGATGATATGAGTATTAACCTGTACCAAAGTGATGGAAAGAGAAAAGTGTATATTCGAAAGATGGAGGTAGTGTTGGACATGTATGGCTGCCACTGGAACTGGTTCACTAGTCTTTATTGATGATGTGACTGCTGATGGCAGTAGGATGAATTCTGAAGTGTTCAGAAACACCATATCTGCTCAGATCCTACCAAATTCCTAAAAATGTACTGGATGGTGCTTCACCTTGCTGCTGGACAATGCCCCCAAACAAATTGTTTTTCAGAGTCAAAAAGCAGAATGTTTTTGGCTGGCCAAGTCAATCACCTGTGCTGAGTTCAATTGAGCATGCATTTCACTTGCTGAAGACAAGACAGAAGTTAAAATCCCTCAAAACAAACAGGGACTGAAGATGACTGCATTACAGGCCTAACGGTGCATCACCAGGAAAGATACCCGGTCTGTCAATGTTTATGGATCACAGACTTCAGGCAGCCATCAAATGCAACCAATGATTTGCAACCAAGTACTAAATATGATGACTCTATTTGAGATTATGTTCATTTGTGAAATTACTTTTGGTCCCCAAGAATGGGTGGACTATGTATAAAAAATGCTGTAACTCCTCCACGGATCACTGGATATGAATATAAATACCCCTAAATTAAAGGTGACAGTCTGCACTTTAACCTCACATTGTTTCATTTCAAATCCAATTTGCTGGAGTACAGAGAAAAAAACAACAAATTGTGTCACTGTCCAAATACGGTCACTAGGCAAGAGACAGTATACACTACTTCTGTGGTCAATAAAAACACTGGAGTCTGAGCCCACAGGGAAATATCCCTGTGATCAGAAAGAACTCAGCATGATTCCTAGGCACATTGGCAATATAGTACTGTTATTTTTAGAAAAGGAACAAAAAAGAGCAGAAATGAACCCAAATGACTGTTTTACTGCCAATAATACCACAGTGCCTTTATATGTCCAGCTCACAATATGGAAAATCGATCCCTAAAGACCTGCCCTGTTAAATTAGACTCAATGGCAAAGTTCCATATTTTATTTGACTGCAAAGGTCCAAAAAAAAGTTTAAGCTGATTCCAAAAAGTATTGGGAATATTGAAAAGATAATGTGGCTTTAGCCAATTTGAGCCACATTGAACAGTAAAGAATCTCCAGCCATAGATAATACTTTACGCTACAACTACAATCTGCTGCTATTTAAATCATCAACCCTGCATGTTATGCCTTTTGCTCATTCTGCCATGCTGCTGCTGCTGTGGTGAATGAGGCATCATTGTGGACAAAAGTCATTTGAAAAAACGTGAGAGGAAACAAACCATTTTTGTGTGAGAGAGATCCAGTTAGCCAGTGATAGCAATTGAAACCCTTTGAGAGAGATTGAAACCCTATGAGAGAGGTCAAATGAACAGCACGTAGGGTTCAATGGATAGCGAGCACAACTGAAAGTGGCTTGCGAGAGAGGTCCAATGGATAGCACGTGTGGTCCAGTGGATAGCGGGGGCGAATGGAACATAGCAGCCAATTAGGTAGCTTCACATCAGTTAGCTAAATACTTAGTATCTTGAGTTAGCTGGTTAGGCAAGGCCACATCGTACTGCTAGCTGGCTGGCTAACAAGTTTGTGTTTGTTGATTTACCAGGTGAATTACTATTGAGGTAATATAAAAATGATGATGATCATGCTGACAATTACAATATATAGTAATGTTGCCGCTTATTTCCACTTATCGATAAGGCAACTCAACTGCTTTCTGCATTGTCATACTTCATGTGTAGCCAAGCAACAGCGTCTACCACTTCCTGGTTGTTTACAATGTCAGTAACGTTACCACACTCCCATACCATTAGTAGACCAATTTGACAACATTTCACAGGTGCAGGAGGATGATGCACGTATGCATTTCACCTCCAGAGCAGTGAAAAGACAGGATGTTCTTGCATTTAGAAGTATATTTTAATTAAATTAAACACACTTTTTCAACATGGGAACCACTATGATAAATACCACATTATAAAGTTTTGTGTCGATGGGGTTTGATAATTGGAAATAAGCAACAAAATCACCATATATTAAAATGTCAACATGATCATACTCTAACAAAGTATTTATCGAGCTAACTGATGAGAAACTACCTAACTGACTGCTACGTTTTTTTCACCCGCACTATCCACTGGACCATGCGTGCTATCCATTGGACCTCTCTCGCAAGCCACTTTCAATTGCCCTCGCTGTCCACTGGACCATGCGCACTGTTCATTGGACCTCTCTTGCGGGGTTTCAATCTCTCTCGCAGGATTTCGATTGCTCGTACTGGCTAACTGGATCTCTCTCGTGCAAAAATGGTTTGTTTCCTCTCTTGTTTTTTTGAATGACTTAGGTCCACAACAGTGCCTCATAGTTGTTCTATGCCTGCTGCTGCTGCTATCCACGCTTGGCTCATTCTTGTATTTATGCCTTTCAGAGGAGTTCTGCGTTCCCACCACCACCCCAGCATCCACCTGTGGGATCTGCTTCTCATATGGGGGGGTTTGTAGTGGCCACTACCTGTTATCATTTTGGCTGGCTTGTGCTAACAGGGAGTGATAAGAGAGTTTCCAAAGTTGCATTCACATTAAATCTCAATAAATATTGCTTAATTCAAGTCGTAAGTTGTAAGCAAAACAGAAAAGACACACTTCCCACAACTCAATAGACAAATAAGAAGCTAGTCAACAGTGCTGGGATTATTTGTGCTAGCAGAACATTCTGACTCAGTAGAGTGGGGTTGCCTTCGAGGCTACAGCAAAACCTGCGTGTTATGCCAAGATCCAGACAGCTGTTTTATCCAATAAATTGAAAAGACTACATACTTACCAAGGCCAGTGTGAGAGCGAACTAGCCAAGGTGAAGTAGGATGCAGTCGATCAAAAACTGTAACTGCCACAGCCTTTAGAGGACAGGAACACTGTAGCTCTTACTTCGGAATTGCAAGGCTGAGTGACCAAAATCCAAAACACTTACTTGATGTATTTAGCGAATGGTGAGAAGTAAAAAGAGGATGTCCACGTGGGGTCGCATGGTTGTTTTGGGTGGTGTTGCGTCACTATGCAGTGGACATGGCCACGACATGGTATACAGTGTCTCGACACAAATGCAAACGGAAGCATCAGTTGGAATTAGAGCACAAGCCTGGCAATCTAAGAATAAAAAGAAACATGATCAATTCAGTTCTCCTCTCTGTTATTTCTTTTGGCTTTGTTGCTTTCTTAAGGAAACATTTCCCATCTTTTAAAAGTAGGCCTGTCCTGCAGTGTTTTCTGCTTATCTATACGCTCTTGTTCTGGGTGAGTGCAGTTTCTTCAGATGCTTTATCAAATTTGTGGCATTAAGAAGCTGTGCTAATGCCGCCCCTTGAAACACTGTCATTGGCAATGGTGCAAGTGGGCGTATAGGGCTGCTTTTGGATTCCATTTTGTAAAGGTTCCAGACACAAGACATCGTAGCAGATAACAACTTGTTTCATAAACAGCTGCCTCATTCGTGGTGGTGAATTGATAGTGCTTGTTTCATGGTGGAAAATGGATAGTGCTTGTTCACATGCGCTGCGTTCAGAAAATTGGCATAAACTGAGTATAGATAAGTCATAAAGTACAGCGGCAAAGCTATGGGCGAGAAGTTATAGGCATGTTAAGTGTGGTAGCAGAGGATACCATATATCTTGTGTCCTAGCTGATACCCAATCCATTGATCAGATCAGGACATTCCTATTCTCTTTCTCTCTCTCTTATTATGTTTCTTTCTCTCACACACACATACACACAATTGTGCTCCCTGTCCTCAGTACACAGTATTGAATTCTACACCTATGAAAACTATTATTGATCACTTGTCATAAGTCATGTAGGGTATGTGTATGTGCATTTTGAGCAATAGACTCGCTTAAGTGGTGTCATCAAAGCATAGGATCATAGCAGAGACTGATCAAATGGTGACTGGGTGGAGTATGTCACTTATCATACTTCCCATAAGTGCCAATAAATGCATCGCCTTTTACACTGTTCACTCTCTTCACTGATTGCCAGGGTACCTGGAGGTTGTGTAGCAAGACATTGTCTCTAAAAGTACAAGTAGGCCTAACCCCACCAGGGAACGAGAGAGTGAAGGCCTGAAGATGCTCTCTCTCGGCTTATAGCCACGATCATCGGGTTCTAACTCAGAGTAAACTTGATACCCTGGCCAGCTAGCTAATGAAACTGCATCCACCATGGGATTTTATTTCCTAACTTCACACATTTTTATAGTTCTGCAACATAGCAAGACGCAAATGCATGTAGCATATGTACCTTCTCGCAACAGCGAACCCGCAGTTTCCAGGAACGACTCCCCGAAAGGACTGAACGCTGCCAAAGCCAGAGAGTTTCCACGAACATTAAACCTAGCAATCCCCTGCACTGTTATCTAACCCAATATATAGATATTTGGTCTTGTGTATTTAGTAGGAAAAGGTGCACTGGGAATAGCTAGACGAAGCACCATATATCTCACCAAGATTAGATCATCTTAAAGCCATCTATTCACCATTGTTGTGTGGTTTTTAAAAAATAATTTTGCCCTGCTTTTTTATTTGAAATCTGGAATGTACATCTGTATGTATAAGCCCATTTCATCAACACACCATCCATAAATTCTAGATAGTACTGACACATACATGTCGCTTTCAAAGTTCACTTAAGTTGCCTCTTCTTCTCATTCTCCAGTCCACCAGTGTGGCTGTACAGTCATTAGTCTGGAGGAGTACACTTCATGTACCGCTGGCACAGTCAGACTCCATTCTTTCCAGCTTAAAGCCCTCACTCTCTGGGTGACACTCTCTAAGGGCAACAATGCACTGCCTAGCTGGGGCTGTGGCCACAGTTAGGACTGGCATAGTCAGGACTCAACACCTGCATGTGAGAAGCTACCCTGAGAAAATCCAAACCATACGAAGCCAGTGGGTGAACAGATAACTCATTAATTGTGAGACATAGTTAGGGAAAAGCTTTAATTGCTGCTCAGTCATGGTGTCAGAGGAAAACTAGTATGAAGGAGCAGTTGTGGCTGGGAAGCAGAGCTCAGTTTAAGCCAGTTTGAGGCTAATGGTGTTAGGTAATGAAACACTATAAAAATGGTACTGGACGATAAGGAATTTTTAAGAACCACAGATGTCAGTTATACCATAAACAGTACATTTATTTGAAGGCTTGGATGACAGATACCATTGAAAACTAATTCATATTTTGACTAATACTACAGAGAGGAAAAACCACATCAGGTCAGCACAGTTTATCCAGGTCAGCACGGGAAGAGACTGCTGGGTATTATCAGCGACAGCTGCATCTGGAGTAAAGAGAAAGAGATGGATGGATGGATGCAGTATCATGCTTGGCAGGTGGAGTTCTGAGGAGCCTCCCAGAACATGGAAGATTTCTAAAGGGAAACAGCTGTGTGATTGGCTAACATCATTCAGCTGTCTGAAGGTTAGAGGCAGGGTTTGTAGGTGGGGCCAGCGAGGGATGGGCCAGTGGGATGTTAGAAGTAGGGTTTGTGGGTGGGACCAGTGGGGATGTTAGAGGTAGGGTTTGTGGGTGGGACCAGTGAGGGATAAGCGGAGCACTTACGTTTGCCTTATCCTTTTCCATGTGGTTTCAACAACTTCCTTCAAGATTGTGTTTTCTAACTTCAGTTGAGATATTTTTTGGTATGTTTCATCAGGCATCTGTTTGATCTGTGCAGATAAGAGCAGGGTATGAGGGCAGAAATAAGCATGTCAAACACTAATCACTTCATGCAACACACTGCTCATTCCATACAACACAAAGGCACAATTAAGACCAAAGATGCACAACGTGACTGACAATGAGTCTAAAAAACGTAAACATCTGCAGTGAAGACAATTTAAAGCGAGTCAATCCACACCAAAGGGATGAGAAAACATACATTTCCATAACAACAATTCCATATGCTTGTTGTGTATTATTATTCTTGAGTGCCATTAATCCTTTCACCTATATTTTCTGTGTGTTCTTACCCAGTTTTGTTTTTAATATTGTCTTTTCCATCTATTGAACCACTTAGCTAGCTAACATTAGCTTGTTTGGGTAGCTACCGCAATGTTATATTGCCAGTAGCGCTAACGTTACAAATAAATTTCTTATAAAATTAGACAGTACCAAAAAAATCACTAGTCCAGGAAGGATAAAATTTAATTTAACATATTATGTTGCATCACAGGGCATTGGTTTTTGATATCCTGTTAGAATAATGTTTTGTGCTACATTCATATAGCACTCGTTTCTCTTCAAACAGCTGAAGCAAAGCACCCTCTCTCAGCAGTCCAAAAATCTGCCATTTAAAAAAAATAAATGGTATCCACTGTGCTACTTATTGATTGGTTAAGCTGACCAGTGTCTCCTATGATGTATTCTTTTGTTCAGATTTAAAGATTTGACATGTTTAGTTTTGACGAAGCCAGTCACCGACAGCAGACATTCTAAAACTGGGCAGTTCACACTAACTAGATTCTCTTCTAAGATGTTAAAAAACCATCTCGTCTTGTCTCGCATCTTTGGTCTGAACTGGCCTTAACACTACTCATCAATTACAACACTAATCACTCCAAACAACACTACACCATAAAGCACTAATGACTGCATAGAACACTATTCACCGCTTACAACACTAATCACTCCATTAAACACACAGCACACCTCATACATCACTAATCAAGCCATACAACACACTACTCGCTCCTTACAATCATGCCCAAAAGTAACCAGTTTCCCTTGTGAGGCTGTGCTGTTGCCTGTGGTGGGAGGGTGAGGCTTCATGGAGCCCAAAACTGGCAGAGCTATCCTATGCTTACTGTTGTGAACCAATCATGTGTCTTTACACAAGTAAGATAGCTCACTGTCCTATTACTAGGTGCACCCTTGAGTAAGGTGCTCAACAGAGATAAATTCAGTAAATACCTGGCATTATAAGAGGAAATTACTCCACTGTTATAGCCCTACCCTCATCTTAAGGCTTTCTGTCTCCTTGCAGGAAGCCTGGGCCTTCACCAGCTGGAGCTTCACCTCCCTCTTCTCTGCCCCTTGGTGGTCAGTCAGCAGCTCCTCCAACCGTGCTGCCTTCATTTTCTCCTCTTTCAGCTCCTGGGAATGAGTCACCTGGCTCAGAGGACTTCCCACGCTAACGCCACAACCACATACACACTGCACATCTGTCTACTTAAATTTTCCTTCGCTTCCACCCTAACGCTCGGCTCTGACATCACACTCCCGCCCTCTGCTACTGATAGATGCTGTTCTCACTCCCTCCCTCTGCTACTGATATACGCTGTTCTCACACCCTCTCTCTGCTACTGGTAGTACTGTTCCTACATCCTCCTCCCTCTGCTGTTGATACATGCTGTTCCTATATCCTTCCTCTGCATCTGATAGTGCTGTTTTCGCACCCTCCCACTGCAACTGATACATGGTGTTACTGCATCCTCCCTCTGCTAGTGCTCTTCCTGCATCCTCCCTCTACTACCCATGACTGCTGTTCCTGCACTCTCCCTCTGCTTCTGATAAGTGATCTTCATAAACCCTCCCTATACTCTCACCAGATCCCCAGCACCCAGAACGGAGGGGTTCTTCTCCCTCAGGATGGTCACTACTTTGGCCATCTCCTCCTCTGACAGGACCAGAGTGCTCAGCCCGACCAATATCTGGTGGAACTCAATTTTGTTGCCTGCATGTGCAGAAATGAGGGGGACAGGCTACCATGTTGTTTAACAAAAACAGAGAGATTGTCATGCTGGTTTAAAGAGCAGGGTCTATCATTGAACGTGAAGGAGTGTCTCTTCCTACAGTACCTTTGCCAGTCTTGGACTTGGACTTTAGTGCGTCTTTTTCTGATGCAGGGGCCTGGTCCACTTTAGTCTCTGGGTGACATACATGCAGAAGAGAATAATTGTAAAAATACATATTATCACCCACCAGTTATGTGATATCTGGCATAAATGACATTACAGTTGTAAATGGGCTCTCCACTGTATTGGATGAAGTGAGTATAAATTGCCAATAGCGAGAGAGGGAGCATACTGTCTCAGGAACGTCAGTGCGAGCTCCTACCTTTGTCTGTTTTCTTCAAAGTTATCTTTGCCCGTTCATCCTTCACGATTGTGGCATCTTTGTCCACTTTGGCCTCTGTTTTAGAGAAATGTACAATAATGCATATAACATATAGTGTCATTCACCAGAAGATCCTGCAGGGCCTAAAATGCAGTTGCCCTCAAGTTTTAAGTGTAGAATTAATTACATTACTGACTTCTCTATCGAGTTCCTACCTTTGTCTGCCTTTTTCTTCAAAGCGTTTGCCAATTTGCCCTTCACTTTTGCAGCATCTTTGTCCAGTTTTGTGTCTGAGAGAAATGCACAAAAATGCAGATGTGCAGATATGACTGATGGGCAAAATACAATTACTCTCAAACTTTTTGCATTCAAATTAAGTCACTGACATTTCTGGTAACTAAGCCCTCTATTGCAACGAATTAAGTAAACATAAATAGCCAACTGAAAGAGAGACTGTTAAACTTGTCTTTCAGGATGGAAACACGCAGAAAAGTGAGACTGCCACGATGCCTCAGTGGAGGTAGGTGTCCCATTGTCTCGGATAGAGAAACAGCCAGTGTGAGTTCCTACCATCTGTCATCTTCTTTGAAGTTTTCTTTGCCAGTTCATCTCTTGAATTTGTGGTTTCTTTGTCCATTTTGGTCCCTGTTGGGAACAAATGTACAATAATGCACATAGCAGATGGATTCATTCACCAGAGGATCCTGCAGACACTAATGGCCAAAATACAAATGCTAAAACTCATTGATGCAGTTTGTTACCATTAATGTCTAGCCTAAATGAGCCCATTGTAATGGATAAAATGAATGTAAATTGGCAGTACTAGTAAAGGAGAGATCACCATGTTGCCTCGGGAACTATCAGTGTGAGTTTGTACCTTTATCCGCTTTCTTCTTTGCAGTGTTTATTATTGGCTTATCCTTAGCTTTTGTGGAATCTTTCTCCAATTTGGAGTCTGTTCGAGATAAACATACAATGGAGTCATTAGCTAGAAGATTATGCAGACTAATGGGTAAAGTACAGTCAGCTTAATGCTTCATCAAAGCAATTCATTACTGACTTCTCTAATTTAACTGAGATCTCTGCAATCGACCAACGCCTCCACCATTTTGACTGTTTTCATTTCTCTGTGCAGATGAACAGGCATTTTTAAATATTCGCCAGTCATTTTGCAAGGAGACGTAACACAGTGTTTTCAGTTCCTGTTTTTTTTGTTTTCAGAGGGATGTCCTCACCTGTTTTACTGTTCTTTTTAGGGTGATTGTTCGGGTGATCGCACCCATCTTTCCTTGCTCTCTTCTTTTTATTTGCTTTCTTCACTAATCCTCTTGCTTTTATCCTCCTGGTGATCCTCTCAAGTAAAGATGTCTTCCTCAAGACAAGCCAGGTCATTCGGCACATGAACACTGTGATCAGTGTGTACACAATCAATAGCTCCATGAGCTTTCTGTAGGGACAGAGAACCATAGATGGTGAGCGCACCAATTAATGCACTGTTGGCCTAAATTAACAACTGTTAATTGCAAGCTAACCTGCTTGGGTACAGTTCTCAACATGCAATAGTCATCAATGATTAAATTGTGCCAACATTGCCTCCTCCAGTAACATTATCAATCCACCTATAGGAGATATCAACTCAACCTGTTACATTTCTATATACCAGCAAGTTGAGTTCAAAATATATTTAAATTCTAAAGATATTATGAATTATACTGGCCTTGTGTTGTTTCCTGCTCATGATCTTAGTGTTTCAGCTAAATAGCTACAAACCTGACCTAGAAATGTGGCAGACTGTTTAGACATGTAAACAGTACTGCACACAGTGAAAGTAGTAACGCAGTAATTCTGTTGGTTTGGAATTACTGCCACCTTGGTATATAGCATTATATTCTTTATAAACAAAAGGGTTTATTGGAGTTTTAATGTGTGGTGTTTTCACATGGTGTCTTGTTTTCTGTCTTGAATTTCCTTCTTCTTTGTTTTTGATATTTGAGTTTTTGTAGTCCTTTCACAGCTCCTCACCATGGAAACTCATCACTCACAGATATAGAAATGAATAATTAGTTAATGTTTTGCCAAAAATCTTGCCTAACTACCTCAGATTTTCTTGATGTTGCCAAAGTAGCCTTATGTGAACTGCAAAAGCAACTAAGGCTCAGAAGGCTAAGCAAAGTTGTTTCCAAGGTTACCAAGATGCCCAGTGCAAGATGTCAGATGCCATGGAGTATGATCCACTGAGATACTTAGTTGCCATCTGTGTCATTTTTTAAATTAACGTCCAAAATTACTGAATGAGCCTTTAATGTGCCTTTTATGTATTGACTGTAGATATTTCTGAATAAACAGAAATGTCATATCTCTAGATTAATGCAATTAATGGCTTAATTAATGTAAATTTAAATACATGGGTGCATTCTGTTGAGGAAAAGTAGGTGTATACTCACCAAGTAAATAACTGCAAATTCTGATGGTCTCTCTTTTTGATAATTTAATCATTGAAATCCCTCTGATCTATACTGTAATTTTGGTCTTCTCCTGTCAATTGCTCTTTCTCCTAACTGCTCACATTTGTAGACAGATCCTTTAAATAACTCCTGGTTCCATTCTGACATCATAGAGGCTAAGAATCTTACAATTCTAACCTGTTAGAAAGTGATGCTCACTTTTCCCTAGGAGACCATAATTGTTGTGATAAACATCTAAGGCCCTATTATGACATCACAAAGGCTAAAATTCATGAACATTCTAGGCTGCTTGAATGTTTTCCTGGGGAGTCAGAAAAACATTCAAGTCATGAACCACTTAAGGCCCCATTCACACTAACCCCCCAATACAATGTGTCAGTGTTTATTAACCCTGAAACAGTCAACGTCTTAAAGAAGTCAGGTGTTTCTCCAAAGAAAATTGAAGAAAGGTTGGTGTTCCTTGTCCAAACATTGTGTCACAATACAATGTCCACATGGGAGGAGTTCACCTTGCTGACATGTTGGTGGCCTTATACCGCACCCCTGCAAAATCCCACCGGTGGTACATGTGCCTCTTTTGGCAAATGGCTGATATAGCCATCAACAATGGATGGCTGCTGTATCGCACGAGATGCCAAAAGCCTTGGTGTTCAAAAGCACAAAAAGCTCAAGACATTCAGGCTGGAGGTCGCAGATGCACTTATCCACGGTGGAAAGAAGAAGGGAAGGCCCTCCAAGGGAAGGGAGGAGGATGTGCCCACCAGATGCATCCAAAGACCAACAACCCCAAGACCCGTGAATGATGTCCGCTATGATCAAGTGGATCACTTCCCAGTTTTTATTGACAAGGGAAGGTGCAGGTTCTGCCCAGATGGACAGACAACCATCTCCTGTCAGAAATGTGGTGTTCGTCTGTGCATCATCACCGGGAAAAGCCCACGCAACTGCTTCCAAAAATTCCACAAACAATGAGAGAGGAAGGAAGGAGGAGGAGGAATGAGAGAGAGGAAGTGAGAGGCATGGTGGTTGTTCATTTGTATGTGCCTTGTCCTTTTTGAATCAGTTGAAAAATGTTAGTGTTGAAAAATGAATCGTAATGTACTTTTGTTTTTACGTTACTTTTTATGTGGTTGCTAGTCACTTGTTAGAACTGGACTGGAATTGAGAGAAATGATCAAATCATTTTAAAAACTTGTATGTGTGATGTAAATGACCAGGGAAAACAAAAATGTATCACTTCTCTTCATCAAATAAAACATTAAAAGGTTTACCATTTTGGCTCTTTTTACACCTTAATAGGGCAATGTATCCTGGGAGATACAACTCATAAAATCTGAAATATACAACATATTAAAATAATATGTGTGGAAATGTTTTACTTGGGTGCAAATGAGATAAGTAGTAACATTAAATTATTTTTTACAACTCATTTTCCACTCCTGCCTGTTTAAGGGTTAACCACACTTCAGACTCAGTCAGTTTTCAGACCCACTTGTGACAATTAAGTAGCTAGGTGGAAGTTAAATTGTGTTACTCTGTTACATGCATCACTTCTTAATATCACAGACCAAACAAAAAACCTTCTTACTTAATGGTGGTATGTAATGGTACATACGTTTAGGGTTTCAGACTTCTACTGCTGACTGCCAGTATGCTACTGATGTTACTGAAATATGGTACAGTATTAATAGCTTGTAGGAAAACCTACAATTGTGGATGCAATAAAGTGTCTGAAACAAAAACTGGCTCACTAGCTAAGGTAAAGCTACTCAAAATTGGTTTTCTTTTTGCTAATATGTTTTTGCACAGTTAATCAGCAGGGAAATGTTAATTTCATAAAAAGTCAAGAAACATAATTGTGTAACGTTAGCTGTTGTATGAAATCAGACCAATTTCATACAATTTAAATAAAATGAATAGGATGTCACCTGCAGGTAATGAAACTCTTGGTTGCGTCTTCTCTAAAGGCTTTAAAGGGATATTTCACTCTGTTACAACACAAATTATTTTATGGAACTTACCTCATTGTATTTGCGTAGTGTGAGTACTCAAGAATATGTTGCTCAGTTAAAATAACAACTGGATATTTTTCTTTTGTAAGGCAATAAAGTGTTGAAAATACACCAAATACTCAAAAAAAAGTTTTCATTGAGGCACCATTAAACTCCCAATCTACATTATACAAACGTTTCTCTGTGGTACTGAACTCTCTGCTTGACTCCAAATATTGTTTCACAGTTGTTGCCATTGATACCTATGAATCTGGAAGTTGCCTGATACATGCTATACCAAGTGTGACTGAAATAGCATAGCAAGTGATGACAGCTATGAATGACCATACCGAATGGAGCTACAACTACAACTACAGCTATCAAGGACAGGAAGAACAGCTATGAATATCTTTCGCACTTTAGCCTCCAAGTGGGATGTGTACAGATGTGGGATGTGACTTATGGGGAAAAAATGTGGACAAAGTCATCATGGCCACATGTGCGCTCCATAATTTCTTTCAGAAATTTGTTTCCTTGCCTAATCACCTGGCTCAACCTTAGCCACAGCAAATGTGCCACTGGACACACTGGTGTAGTTGTGCCAACTGGGTTACCAACTGCTGTTACCATGCATTGATATACTGTTGTATTTACTAATATTAGCAAAGTAAAAATAAATAAATAAATAAATCCAGAATTTCTCTTTAAAACATATTTTCTTGAAGATTCACAGTTTGTGGAAATCAGTGAGTGTTCAAGGGCAGTGCATATCCAAGGGAGGGGAAAATGAATAAAAAACAATGGTACCCAGTGTACGATAAAACATGCACTCATGCTTTTTTTGACACATTAATGGATGCATTAATAGAACTAGTTTTGGCTGGGTAGTCTCCTGCTCATTGTCTGACTACCATTCCCCTTTCATTGTCCCTTCACAATATATTTTATGACACTGCAGGAATAATCCCTTGCTTGCTTTTAAACTCAGTCCAGTCCCATCCCATCCCCGTGTTTGATACACTTGTGTGTAACTGAGAAAGAAACATGAATAAGTAACAGTTGAACTGAAATGCTAAATAAATTCACAAACATGCTCAGCACAGGTGAGGAAGAATTAGTGAATTGCACAGCTGCAAAGTTTATAAAGAAATACATAGTCAAAGGAAACCCAACTTTGTTTTCATTAGTAGCACAGAAAATAATCATGAATAATTATCACAATTTAATTGAGACAATTTAAAAATCAAGAATATATTTTTTTTAATATAATTTGAAGATTTTTTATGCCCCAAATGGAAGTTTGACTTTTCAGACAGTATTTCAGCTATATTTTCTACACGTATTTAAATCTTAATACTTGCCTCTCCTACCCAACAGGCTGTGGCATTGCACCACTACCCATGACTAAGCATGACTGTTTGAATCTAGTATGGGTGATGAAAAATAGCCTTTTGACTTGAGACATTCATGTTGCCTTTTAATTCCCAACGGTCTCTTTTTATTGCTTCTTTTGTTTTAGGAAAAGGTCACAATCCAAGGCCATCCTTATCACTGCCTCTACAATAAAAAGGAAGTTCTCTTCCGGGCACACTGGTGGGCGTTATGAATGAAAAACAAAAGACAAGTGACAGGGTAAAATCCTGCAGTTCTTTTTACTCTCATAAACTCCAAATGTCTCCCCCTATTCACTCTGCATGTCCCTGGTGAGTATTAACATGGATTGGGGGTAAATGGAATATGTTAAAAGTGTTGTATGTTGAATATATTGAAAGACAATATAAAGGTATTGCAATACTTCACAATATATGGGGAACAATAAAAATGATTCTCAGATGTTTCAATTGATACATAAAAAATTATGCAGTGAAACGTTTATTTTACAGAAAGGCCTTGTATTTACATTATTGCAGCATATTCAAGTTATGTGATTGACAGCAACATATTGTTGCACTATATTACAGTGGGTTTTATTTAAATAAAGATGGACTTTTTGTCCAAAAAAGAAAGGCTCATTTGAATGAACTGAAGTCGCAAGATGACTCCATTGACAGGTTTAATATAAATAGGGTATTAGTATGATAAATTGCTCATTCTCCTTCTGTTTAACACATGAAGGCAAGAAATGATGGTTGATGAAACCCTTACATTTCTGCAAATGAAGCCTATACTTTCAGGGATCAGCAGTGTAACTCAAACTTAAAAACCTGTGGCTTATCCGGTTTATTCCTCCTCTGAAATCGTACAATTACTGACCAAAATCCTTTTTAAAGAATAATAGGATTTTCTTGTGGAACAAAGAGACTCCATTATTCTGAGAGACATAAATCGTAAAATGGATTTAAGGGGCAGCTTTCAGGTTCAACCCCATGACATGGTATTGTTTTACATGCAGCAGTTGTAATATATTACACTCAAATAAATCTCTCTATTCAAATTTAAGCCAAAAAAAAAGATGATTTCAACCATGGTGACTGTAAACTCTCTAAACCAAAAGTTCCCATGCCTCCTTGTGGCTCAGGCTTATATGAGTGAGGAGTCTGCCATTAAGATTACTCTGCCCCATGAATGAACACCCCTATATTTTTTTTAACATTTAATTAAAGTACTATTAGTGCATGTGTGCAGTGTACTGTTTTTGTGTAACGTGATTTTAGCATGGAAGTTAGATGGAAAAACAGCAGGCAGTCTGGTTAAGGTGAGTTTCCAGTCTTTGTCAGAAGATGATGGGCAATGTCTCTTCTGTTCTGGCCAACATAGGAATCTACCACCAAGTGGCCCGAGCACACAACAGATGTGACTGTGAAAAGCAGGCTCAGAAGGGGGAGTGCCAGATGTTGAGAGGTTGCATAACGGAGGTATCTGGTGTGCAAGGTCTGATAGTCTGAAGGTATGAAGGGGTAGTCCCCTTAAGCAGCACAGTAGGATAACACCATGGTTAATAATAAATTTGAACTTTGTTAAAACATTTTTAACCTAGGCTTTAAATTGTTCATTATTAATGTATTGCATTTTCTCATTCAGTTCATTTTAATGCACCTAACTTACATTGTATACTGCTTATATTGAGACACTGAGATTTATGCTGTTATTATTGTGGGTTCCAATGCATGACAGTGCATTATGAGGAATGGTTAGATCATCTCTAGAACAGTCCTGTAGAATATAGAAGAATGTACATAACAGCCAATTAAAAATTGCCAAAATTGCAGACAAAATCAGAGGAAAATTTATGGAAATTTCTAACAAAACATACTGGGTAAATTGTAGCATGCTTAGCTGGAGTTTAAACCTCATGTTTAATATCTTAGACTGCAGAACTGCATTACAACTGGAGCAAATATATCAATCAGAAAAATTAGGATTAGCTGTTACAACTGTTATGCAGTCAATACACATTTTGTAACTTTCAACACATGTGCATGCATATGCCTCTTCAATTTTGTGGTAAGGAAAATGTAGCACATTTACATGCCAGTTGAAAAAAAATCCCCTGGTTTGCATAATTTTGTTCAGAGCTGATACAAGAAAATTGTCATTGCAATGGTGTATTATAGAACACTGCTCTCTCTCTGCTTTAATTATTTGCCTGAACAGTTCACTGCCTACTGGGCTAAACAGGAGACTCTGGCTTGTAATTCACATAGATCTGCTTTCCAGACATGATGTACAGGGGCTTGCTCCATGTGGGATTCAAGCTGAGGTTCCACAGGAGATTCCAGAGACTCTCATTCAAGCAAAGTTGAATCATTTGTTATGCTTATATACCAAAATGGGTCCATACATCTTTAAAATAGCAATTAGCAATTAAAATAAATTAGTGTAAAAAAAACAATAATGAGTTATTACATTTCTGGATGCAAACATCCAATATGAATGAATCTGTGTTTGTGGGTACGTACAGCAAGATTTTTGAGCTCAGTCTATCTGGTAGGTCTTCAATTTACAGTGCCGTGGAAAAAAAGTATTTGCCCCCTCCCTGATTTCCTCAAATATTGTATTTTTTATGCCGAATGGTTTGTTTTTTAGACAAAATGTAATTTTAGTCAAAGGGGAACTCAGAAAACACAAAACACATTTTAAAAATATTATTTAATTTACTTAATAAAATAATTAGCCATGTCAAATACCCATATGACTCATGTGAAAAAAAAATAATTTCCCACTTATTTACTCAGTCAACCAATTAACCAAATTTAATTGATAATTAGATTCAGGTGGTTGAACACAAACAGGTTGATTCTTGTTGAATCTAAATCTCCCTCAAGATTGAACCTTACCACGGTTCCACAACCACAGTATTGTTATTGAAATGTGTTGTTGAACAAGTTATTGATATATATTGGTATGGAAATGTTTCCAAAGCCATTCCTAAGGCTCTGGGACTCAACTGAACCACAGTAAGAGCCATTATCTCCAAATGAAGAACACTCGGAACAGTTATGAATCTTTTCAGGAGTGGCCGGCCTGCAAAAATTTGTCCAGGGGCACAGCGATAACTCATACACCAGTACACAAGTGCATTAGTCAAGGAAACGGGGGACACTGATCAACCACTAATCATACCAGTTATTCCAGAAGGACAAAAAAAATCCATTGAGGCGTTTGCAAAAGTGAAAAACAAAATGGATGAGTGGATCAGTAAAAAGGGAAAGTATAATTAACAAATAATAAGAAGTGTGCATTTATGCTGAGAACAGCACAATAAAAGAACTGTGTATGATAATAACTACATTTTACAGAAATAAGTAGGTGTAGATATAACTCCATTTTATTGAAATGTTGTAGCATTGCCAATTCTTCTTGCTCAGCAATTGATTTTTGTGACATCGTAAATTGGCAAATGCACACTCACACAAAGTGTACAGTGCAGTTTACAGTTTACTTCATTTGTCTGAATTGAAGTAGGTCACCACAATCTGCCTGCAGTAGAATGGCTTTTTATGGCACATTAGTTTGAATGATCATATTTTATCTCATAATTATTGCTGTAACAAACAAACTATTGATTATAATGTTTTGCTGTTGACATTGTCATCAAAGGGACTTTGGCTTATCATTTTGATGGAATTGTCACACATTGTCAGGCTTTTTAAAAATAATACATTCAATAGACTACAATGTAACATAATGGTAACTATAAGTCTTTAGGTCCATACTGTATACCGTACTATTAGCCACCCTCTACTGGCAGGTATAATTACAACACAAAAAAAAAATCCAACTCCCAAATTACAATTAGGTAATGGAAACTTCTCCATAGTCCTAAGACACTCCATAGTTCTAAGATGTGCACTAGATAGCATCAATACTGATGTCTTTTCTGCCTCTTGACAGGCATTCATTCTGAACTAGAAACACTGGCAGCAGCACACTGTGTTCTGGGTGTCCTAGTTACACAGTTTTTTATTGGTACCCCCAAAAATGAAAGGTTCTGCTCTCCCGGTCCGCAGTCGCAATCTCCCCACCTGCAATTTCTGGGCTACATCCATGATTGGAACTCTGGCACCACTACTGGCTGGAAGAGTGCATATGGTTCATGTAACATTTTTTGGTTCCGTTTTAGAAACCAGCTTTAAACAGAAATAAATGGAAAAGCAGTTCTAATTATCCAATTTTCTAGGCAATTACAGCATTGAAGAAATTCAATTAGGCTTGATATTTTGACATTTCCATTGTAGTTTTTGACACAATATCTAGGCAACTGGGTTCACAAAACTTTATTTTAGGTCCTAATATGACAAAGTGTCAAAAACTCCACTGAATAATGTGGAAGAAGTAAGGAACAGAGAAAGGTACTGAATCATATTTTCAACTAATCAGTGCTGAATTTGTTTTCTGTGAGTTTAAGTGACTGTGATTTAATTTAGGCCTAAGACACAATGTTTTTGTTTATTAATTTACTCTCTGGTCATTGAGGGAGGCAAATATGCGTCCAGTAGTGGACCCTGCCGTTTCATTCTCGTTTCTTAGTGTTGAAATATTCATGTGCCAATCTATGGAGTTTCATTCTGTTTTGTGTTATGCACATTCATGTTTTTGACGTACACTGCATGCCAATACGATGATGTTGTCGATTCCTTTAACACTAGTAAGGCTGCGTTATTTCTACTACCTTAAACCACCAAGTCTTGTCCAGCATTACAGAATTGATTTCAGCACCCACAGCAACGTAATTTAATAAAGATTATGAAACATTATGTTGCAAAACCATGTTCTTGAAATAAAGGTCACGACTGCATAAATTTCAACATTTTTCTTTTTAATTTATATCGGTTTTGTTATATAGGTAAGTGAAAATGCACCAAGGCGAATTACAGATACATTGAGAGAAGTGCTAAAATGTGCAAAACAGGCAAGAAAGTATTTAAAGAAATACAAAACACAATAAAATAACTCATAACAAATTATGCTGGCTTCTCCCTTCCCTTTGCTACCACTATTTTGACATAGCAAAATATGTACTGTCTCTCTCTTCTTACTCATCAGTTCCACAGGGAGCACACAGCTTTGGATGTTTATGTGAGCACACAATCAATTGCAAACACGCAGTTGTCTTTGGCCATATTCGGACTGCTATTGCCAACCTGGCACTGCACTTTCTTCCCAGAAGTGATAGGTGTGCGAGGTGATGCTATGACCGTGGCTGCTCTGGCGGCTGCTGCTTCTGTCTTCGACTTCATATAATTTTCATGCAGCTCGCATGCAGAGGTCCATGACGAAGTCATTCATCTGTAATTCCAGTGCTTCCTCTCATCCCATTTGCTTAATTGATTTTGCCATCCTGTAATCTATCCATCGCTTATCCAAAGTCGCTCTTTCAGTGAAAACATGAAAGTATGTTGGCGGTTATAAACCCATAATTTCTATGACTACAATGCCCCCAATTATTGATCCCCACACTGAAGTCAATAATCAACGTAAATCATCTTCATCAAATGATTGCAGTGAATTAATTTTGTGTGATTATATGTGTGAAATTAATTTTGATAGCGCTTGACCCAGCAATTGTTTTCAAATCGTCAGTCATTCAGTTGCTGAATAGGTTGCCAGAGGAGAGAGCAACTCATTCACATTGGGGTATTAGCACCTGTTACCTATTGTCTGGCAGGAGGGATTTGTGAAGAAAATGGTGCAAAATGCCTGTATTTTTTTAATGAGTCAGTTTTTTAAAGCCCAGCTATTTAGGAAAAGTCATGGAAGGAGGAAAATATTGCGTTTGCAATGATGGAGTAATCAGCATTTTAGTCTTCAATGGCGTCACCTCTGGCCTTTCTAGTGTTAAGGCAATTGTTATTTTTCACTGTGGTACCAAAACTTCCAAACGCACTTTCTACTGCTGCCTTTATGCATATCATATTCTTGTGAAAACCCTCATATGTCATTTTGTTTGTAAGTTCGGGAATCACTGCTCTGAAGCGGGTAGACTGCGATACAGTAATGACCTACATTATATTCACAAGCAAGGGGTGGGAAACTCGACCCATTGCTTTCTCCATGTCCAATCTGATAACAAATACATTCTATTCCCATATATTATAGCTTCTGGTACAATTGCATGCCAGCTTCTTCTGTTATGTTCATTAGGCTGCTAATAGTTCATGTTGTATAGGTACCCTGCATCTCTCCCCAAAATGTTCATTCATTAATGCCTATGTCAGTCCGGTTGAAAAGTAAAAATAAATTAATATTTTAAACATTTGACACTTTTTTGGCATTAGAAAGGATTACTGCCTAGCAGAGATCTCACAGAGCATGCTGAGTTTGTACTTGCAAAAAACATACTAGTTGGAGTTCTGCCCTCTGATGTCATTGCCAGCTGGTACAGCAGTGGCCACTTTCATAATAACGGACGTATACAAGCGGAACAGGATGTCCGGATCCGGTTCAAACCTCAGCGTGCATCAGATGTAGCGGAAGATTTCCTCCGACAATCTGATATATTGGAGTCACTGATCATCTGTGTGATCTGATGCTGCATTCTCTAGCCATCTGCTTGTTCTGCAGCATGCCCAGAGCTGAATAGTGATGTAGTGGTTAATAACCATGAGAATGTATTATACATGTTGATGTAGGCCTACCAAAATTAATTTAATAAACTGCATTTTTACTAGTAAGTCACCTTTTCATTTTTGTTTCAATTAACTACTGTCCTCTGTAAGAGCTCCAGTACTGTGCAAGAACTCCTCTACAGACAAAAAATTAAAAAATTAAAAAATTCACAAAATGTCACATGTAAGCAATTAATATCAGCTGTTTACAACCCTGCTGGTTATTATTACTAACTAGTTACTGGGAAATACGTTATAGAGTAAGCTACATTTCATTCATAATACATTTAGGAATATAAAGCTGGAGATAGATTATTTGAATTGAAGCTCTCTTGCCCTTTCTCCTGCCCCAGCCTGGGCACCTCCAAAGATGAAGGATGAGAAGTGAATGTTATAATGGATTTCAGTGGACAACAGTGTCTGCACATTTTATTCAGATTGTAGTTCAGATTAACAGTTTTAATAAATTCATACTTACACAAATATTCATACATAATGCAGGCATCAAAAGGGACAGTTATCTAGAGAGCTAGCTCAAAAGCTAGTTAGCTTTATTTATTTTTTCAAATTCTTTTATATTTTAAAAACATTGCATCAAAAGAATCAATAATATTAAAGCAACACAGCATCTGATTCAGTCTTGATTTTATATTCTCATACTGTATGTTATTTACCTGAAATTATATAAATTATTCTTTGTTCCTGAGAGGGGACAATCTGTGACTAATATGCAAATGAACCCAAAACAATTACCCTCTTCAACTTTCAGTTTTGAACACCCTTGTGCTTTTCACGGCAGCACTGGCTATGTGTTTCGGGTGGAGATTTATTCCACTGAAGACATTGATTAGGACCCCAGTGATGAACCACCATCTGATCTGGCATCCACATGTCATTGCTTTCAGAGATCAAAGCTGGTGCCTGCATAACAGTTCAGTTCATTACAGCTAATGAGGGGGAACATCCTGGTTGGGAGTTGATGATCAAGGCCTTCAGTCAGGAAAAAAAACTATTACATTCATCAGGAGGCCACACAGACTATGGCTTGGTCAAGAATCAAGGTCCAGTAATCTAGCACTTTTGACCTCATTTAATGCGGTTCAGTTCACTTTCTGATCAAGAGCTGTGGCTAACCCCTTCTGATTAACCTTTCAGACTCAAATGTAAATACACAGTTGTATAAGAGTAAGCATTCTGAAGAATGATCCAAACACGGGCAGTAAATGAAAAACTAATGCAAAGGGTTCCGTTGGATCTGTAACAAGGTTATTATCATTAACTGAAACTAAATTGAAAATGTGGTGTGAAAGAAAAAAAAAACATTTTGCTAACTGAAATAAATACAGACTGAAACTAAACTGGAACTATATTGAGTTGTTCCAAAACTGCATGAAATAAAATAAAAATTATTATTAATTATTTTTAGTTTTTGTCTGTGATCCAGTCGCAGATGTCTGTGAGAGTATATATTGGCATTATATCCTTTCCCTGTTGATCGTGGTAATGTTGTGAAATAGCAATACTAGAAGAAGAATACTGGTCCTGCTCTCACTCCTGTCGTTCTCAGCACGCTGACAAGGATGTTAAATGCCACCATTACAGCTAGCATTAAATTGCAAAAAAAAATAAAAAAATTCCAGGCTAAAGCACTTTGGCATTGTCATTATGCAAATACTGGCGATGCAAAATGCACCCCATGTCCTGTTTTCCTCTTTTGTGTAGTATTTCACTTTTCTGAGCTAAACCCAAGTTCTGTAGATGATGTGACATGCGTGACATTGCCACAGCAGGCACAGTGCCGTTTAATGAGTTTAATATGACAGGCTCCAACACCATCTAAAAGTATCAGACCCAGCGCCCAATTAAACGACTTCACATTGCCAATTGCAATTAATGTTGATGAATTCCTGCATATATTTCTTTAAAAACGTTTGTTACATAAGAAAACAAAACATCAAATATATGGATATTTAGCTTGCATTTTTGCAGTATCTATGGATATTTAGCTTGCATAAAGGCATGCTTTAAAATATGCACCAGATTGAAGTACAATGAATTACCTAATGGCAAATAACTTGGATATGCAAGCCATAAATTTGAATACAGTGCAATCCCTAATGCTCAGCTCTCAGTGTAATGGGGTGTGAAGGAGGTACTGGTAGTCATTCCATGCAGACACATGGCATAGTGTCCTACAGTGCAAACACTGGGGAATTTCAACAGCTTTTCCGATCAGACAGTTTGGCAGAATGCAATGTCCACACACAAGACTGACCAAAAAAAAACTCCAAGTCCTGAAAGGTATTAAAATGAACAGATCCAGATTGTATTTATTGTTCCCAGCAATAAATATAATCTTGAAAACAGGAGGGAGGGTGGGGGGGGTTATCCTTGACTTCTGCATATGTATCCTATATGCATTCTTTCCTAAAGGATATCATATAGTCTATAATGTTAAGGTGGTTTTCCCTTTGAAATGACAGTTTTGGGCCCCTGCTATGGGTCTATGGATCAAGGTTTAAAACCTACCATAGATACACAGGATAAATGCACACATTTAATATACATAGTGAGACTGTGGGTGCAATCAGAGGCACAATGGGAAATTCCAAACTGGTGACAAAGTGGGGAGGTATATTTATAGTGAAATAGTGAGAATATTTTTCAAGAGGGTTTAATCATAAGTTTAAAGGAAAGGTTCCTGTCATAAGGAATGCCTGTGCATAAGGCGACAGGCGAAGCTCAGAGCTATTTCACTTGTCCACCGCTAACTACAGCACGAGGAGCAGGTCAACACGAGGAGCTTTATTTCATTATTGGCGATGGACCACACTTTCCTTTGATTTTATGCATTTTTAAAGCTTCTGCCATTCATTGTATGTTAGTGCCCCGTCACAGTTTATCACCTGTGGTGCATGTTTTCATTTCAGATGAGTGGTTCTCTTTTGAAATGGCTCGGTTCTAGGGGGAGAGTTTAGGGCCAAAGGGCTATACAGGCAGATCAGGCAATGCAGAAAGGTAGGCCTAAAGTACAGTATTAACTGTAGACTAATACAAATCACCACTTTGCATGTCTAGCACTGATTTTCCCCCCAGACAATAATACCCATAATTTTGACATTAAGATCAGCTGACAATAAAGCAGTCATTAAACTAGTGCTGCCCAAAGTAACCTCTCAGTTAATTCACATAATTAAATGATGATTTTTATTGAGATGCATGCATATCTCTTGTTCATACAAAGCAGGACAATCCAGTTAATTTGGATTTGAAAATAACCAGTGCCTACCCTACCACTTATTGCACTACACTTTACTGATTAAAAAAGAGTTGGCTGTTTCGTTTTTTCATTTAGCAACAAGCAACTAAATAATGAGCTAGGGAAGATAGTGGAACCTACAATTTTAAAAATAAATTGTTGAATAACCTGTACACTGTAGCTGTCACGCAAGTAAAATCAGAGTTTTAAATTCACTTCACACCAGGTTTTATTCCCACAGTACACTGTGGACAGCCCAATGTATGAGGTCTTGGTGGGAGATTTGCCAATGTGAGGTAATTAAGTGCTGTTTTGCATAAGAAACGGTACAAATGAGAAGCACTCGTGTATGCCTGTACTCTGCATTACTTATGAATCAGACCGCCCACTCGCGTGAAATAAGATTAAAGCAAGTAGGCAAAAAAAAAACACCTTCATTATTTGTTGATGATGTCTAGCAAAACATCATTGCACATATAGATAATGGAATTTATGTAACTATTGGAAGTATATTTTAATATCAATTAGAATGTGTGCCTTCTTTAAGTTCAGAACCAAAGCAAGGTGTATGTAAGTCTTGCCTTCCATAAATGGGTTGGACCTGCCTCATTTATTCAGCTGTACTAACTGTGGCTGCTGACAGCCGTGCACTGAGATTACATTTGAGAGATTTGCCAGTAATTACAGGGCGTAGCATTGTTTGATAGCTACTTTCCCTTTTTCCCCCAACCAATCACAGTCTAATCACACCAGTGTTGAGTTGCACCAGGGTCAGTGATTATAATCACACTGATTCCCAAAACATCCTTGGTATTAACTCAATTAATGTAAATTACTTAACATAGAACACGTTGACGACCATCCGCAACAGAATTGCAGCATGACTAGTTATCACCTTTAAAATGACATCACATCAAGGCTAGGTTCAATCATGAAATATAATGCAAAATGCAAATCAATTTGAAGAGTAAAGTGTTCTTTTAGCGTGACAATTTAATGGCAGAGTAGAAACTTGTAATAAAAGAAAAAAAAAAAGCCTCACGTTCAAGCCAGGACAAAAGGAAGAATGCATCAATTTATGTGATGTAGACCATTAACCGACCAAAAAAATAAATAATTTTTTTTAAAAACTGAATTTGTGCTACTGTTGGCTTTTTACAATGAAATATGTCCCAGTGATACAGTTCCTGTGATAATCTTTCAAGTCCCCCTTCCCCTTCTATGACATTTATCTTTCCTGATTAGTTTATACACAACTGTATTGGACTTGTGCTCAGCCACATTGCAGTATATTACATTTAAGAATTTGGCAGATGTTCTTATCCAGAGTGAATTGCACAGAGTAAAATTTTCCTTGCAATCCATTTATACAGCAGGATATCTACTGAAACAATTCATGTTAAGTGTCTTGCTCAAAAATACAACAGCCGTGCCCCAACATTTGAGTTACAAACTTCCATAACCATTATACCATGCATGTTATACAGAATATAGTAGTATATATGGTAGTGTCTCTGCAATACTATGTCATGACCTTTATTGATCATGACAGCCTCTTCAAGAAGACCACCATGGATGCTATACTCTGTACCCTGGAATACTGTCAATTCATTATTACAATGCCATGAAAGAGTATTTGCCCCCTTCCTGATTTCTTATATTATTGCACATTTGTCACACTAAATTGTTGCAGACCTTCAGACAAAGTGTAATATTAGACAAAGGGAATCTGAGTAAACACTTGAAACGCTTCCTGTAATTTGATATCAGACTTTCATACCACGACGGGGGAATTTTTGCCCAATCTTCTTTGCAGAACTGCTTTAACTCAGACAAATTGGTCAGTTTTCTGGCATTAACTGCTTTTTTCAGGTAACAGCTTCTCTATTGGGTTCAAGGTGAGTGTTTCACCAGGCCCCTCCAAAAATTTTCTTTTTTTACGTTTCAGGCTTTCAGACGTGGACTTGCTGTTGTGTTTTGAATTATGGTCTCGCTGCATAACCCAAGCACGCTTCAGCTTCAGTGCACGGAGAGATGACTGGACATTCTCCTTAAGAATTTCCAGGGCAGAATTCATAGTAAAAGAAGACAGGGGAAAAGTGGAACACAAGAAGATATTCAGTTAACGAAAATATTGGGGAAAGCAAAACTGCTGGGAAAGTGCAGGCAGGGATGGGCAGTGAGCCTTGGGGACCAGGATTCAGGCCACGAGGAGGGGCATGTCCGAGTCTGCAAAAAACGAGAACCAGAGACTGTTAGACACAGAGTGAGGGAAAACCAGCACACCCCTTGAGTGAGGCCGCAAGACCTACATAGGGCTGGCAGCTACTTGTGTAAAGAGGAAACTGGTGTGGTCACTAGTACCAGCTGCCTGATATAATTACTGAATGATAGACCCCGCGATGCTGTCCTTTCTGCTGCAGGCTGGGACGGTGAGTCAAAGTTGAAGTGGAGTAGAGTGGCGGCTGATGCCAGGGAGGGGCTCCCAAGGCTCGTACCACACTCCGCCCCCTTCACCTTGTCCGGGGGAGCCCCAGCTGTCCAAAGGGCATGGTGGAAGGGCAGGCCATCCATGTTACCGTGCTGCATCCCTGGGTGATGCATCACCTTCAATGAGAGGGAGTTGACCAGTCGCTGGTATCCTTTTTTGGCCATCCACTGTAGACGGGCGCCATCCATCCCCAGGAGCAAATTCTGCCCCAGCAGGTAGTACTGCAGGGAGGAGAGGGCCCACTTAAAAACCAGGGCCTCCCGCTCCACAGCAGCATACCGGGACACACTGGGGCGGAGCTTGCGGCTGAGGTAGATGATGGGGTCTTCCTCAGCCCCGAAATCCTGGAACAGGACGGCCGCAAGCCCGGTGTGGACCACAAACGCGAAGTCCGGAGCGTGGAGATCAGGGCTGAAGCGCAGGCTACTCTTGAAAGTCTGGAAGGCTGCTTCCTCTCAAAGTCCCGAACTGACGTTCTCCGGCTGCCCCTTCCGGGTCAGGTCTGTGAGAGTCGTGGCTGTGGATAAGGGCAAGCCTCCCCAAATAAATGTTTTAAAAGAACAGCTGTGAAAATATCTGTTCTAGTGAATTCTAAGGGGAAACTACTACAGATAACTGATGAGTAAGGCTGGGTGTTTGTCAGAGAAAAATTGGCTGTAGTTGTTGAAAAGCATGGAAAAGGCATCATACTAAAACTATCCATCCTTCTAGTTGTCTGCCTGGAGACTTATCAACAATTGAAACGCCGCCTAAGCTTCAACAACCCATTTTAATCACCTCTAAAAAAATCTAATATCATTTAATGAAATCTAGATAATACTCAGTGTTTCCCTACATCTGCCAGTGAGCTAATTCCACTTCCTCCACAATCTCACATATCAAATACAAGAGGGTCCCCAAAAGCTTTGGAATGCACCCAACCAAACCTTACCGCGTATAACAAGTATAAAAAGATAGTACCAGATCTGTGTTTGTCTGTTTGTTATTGTTATCCTGTCTGTTTATTATTGTGGTTCCTGTTTGTCTCATGGATCAGTTCATTTGAAAGTTGAAGTTTTATTTGACGTTTTTGTTCCCCTGTCTTGTTGAGAATCTTGTTTTTGTTATTATTAATTATACATAAGAATTGGTATTTTATTTCTTATTCTTATCTCGTCCTCTTTCGCTATATAGTGATGGAGGTGGGGGAGACTGACAATGTATCAATAAATGATGGACAGGGAGGGTGGGGAAGGGGGATTTAGTATGTGTCAATGAAGGGTATGTGGGGGGAGGCGGTGGGGTTGGGGGTTGGATCTTCGGTCTCGAGAGATCAAAAAGAGGGAAACGTTTTTCAAATGTTGCCCAATATTGAAGCAAAACCTTTTCCACCATAAGGGTGTTCATCAGCATTCTTGATGTATTTCCTGTATTCCAATATTTTTCTCTAATTATGTCCATAATGAGAATGTATATTTATAAATAAATATACATATTTTGGGAGTCCTCATACCTTGGATATGTACATTCATGTGATAGCAAAATGCAGTTATGAGATTCTCATGATCTCACCGCAACCAAAGGATCTGTTGGGTTTCATCGATTCTCATTGTCTCACTAAGATGTCATCTTCTGATCACTCTCCAGAATCCCTGAGTTGTTGTCAATCCAAGCTGCAATACAACTTCTCTGCTGACAATAGCACTTTCTGTACGATCTTCATCTGCAACCCTATTTGAATAAAGTACAGAAATAAGGAGTAACAAAAAGTACACAGAAGTGAAATTGCAATTTTAGTTTATTAAATTAATTAATAGATCACATGTGCAGCAGTGGGAAATGATTGAAATAACATGCAACAGTAACAAGTGCTTGAAGTTTCAAAAAAAAAAAAAAAAATCAACAGGTAGTTGCCAGCTGCCAGGAACAGCCTACGAGTGAAATACAGTACATGTATTAGGCCACCTGTAGTTAAAAAAAAAAAACACTTTAGGTAGAGAAGACCTGTTAATATATGCACATTTATTGAATGACAAACCAAAGTATGAACATTTTTTCCCATTTCTACCTACAATAACACAAAAAAGTTTAGTTTTACATTAAAATAATCCTAGACACAATTTTCCTCAAAATAGCCTCCTTTGGCTTTAAATACAACTAAATTAAGTATTGGAAGTCTATCTAATCACTTTGCAAAGTAGGAGGTGGTGGGGTGGGAGGGAAGTGGAGGGGTAGTTAACATTACATTGTTACAGGCATTTGGCAGACGCTCTTATCCAGAGCGACGTACAACAAAGTGTATAACCAAAACCAGGAACAGGTGTGTTGAAAAACCTAGAGGGAAGTACAGTTCCAAGTGCAGGGAACGACCGCATAGTTTAACTTGGACCCTGTAGGTTAATCTGATTAACACAACAAAAACAGGAACAAATCAGTCTATGCAAATAAAACAAGCAATATTTGAGTAGGCACAAGTGCAATAACTAAGTCAACTAAGATAAACTAAATAAATTAAATTGAGTGAAATCTTATTGATCTTAAGTTTTTTTTTTTTAAACCCCAGGTAGTCTAATATCTATAACCTGTAGTGAAAATTAAATAGGACTAAAGTTGCAATAAATATGGCAAAGAAGAAGGAGTTAGGCTTAGATGTGTGAGGCAAGGTAAACATTGCGGCAAGGTTATTCACAGTGAAAAATTGCAAAGAAGCTTAAAATTTTCGAGTGCAGTGTTCAGTACACACTCAGAAGGGTCCAGCTGATGGGCAGTAATGTTAACAAGAAAAGACCAGGACAATCAAGAGGCAGAAGACAAATATCTTGTGTTGTCTAGCAAGAGAAACCATCGTGAATCTGCAACACAACTACAAGAAGAACTCAATGCAATGAGAGAGAAACCAGCTCCCTTGACTACCGTGAAGGGTCATCTACGCTCTGCTGGTCTAAAAGGATGTGCATCTGCGCAAAAGCCCTTGCTGTGTGCTGTTAACAAGAAGAAAAGACTCCAGTGGACCGAGCACCATCAACCCTGGACCAAAAAGATTAGGAAAAGGCTGGTGCACATTATTCTGCCCATTGCACCTTTAATTTCCATTCATTAATTTAGGTAAAAAATATAGTTTGTAATAACTGGGTATTGCAAAGCAGCTTTTCTTGGTCGATGTGCCCTTTTCTCACTTTGCACACCTGCACCTCAAAAGGTCTCTGCATGGCTCTGCTCCTCGTCCATGTCAATTAGTCAACCATTTGATGCAATCAAGGTTGCAATTTTGCTTTTCTAACGCACTCAGTGACTTGAAAC
The DNA here is from genome assembly GCF_013347855.1 of Anguilla anguilla. Lineage (NCBI taxonomy): Eukaryota > Metazoa > Chordata > Actinopteri > Anguilliformes > Anguillidae > Anguilla > Anguilla anguilla. The sequence continues at coordinate 15,397,074 of NC_049209.1, forward strand.
CAAGAGCCATTTGCTTAATGTTATGCATCACCGGTCTAGCAGTTACATGGGTCATTGGAAGTTTTCCCATCACAATTTTAGTTTAGCTGACTACTAGCAGTAAATTAGTCACAGTATCCTGATGCAAAAAGGCCGTTTACAATGCAGACAGTGCGCTTGTTTTTTTGAGGTCATGTTTCCCTGTGCAACTGATAACTAAAATGCTCATGTAAATTCCCCCTTAGGGTTTGTCATCCATCCATTTTTGACAGGAACCAGCACGATGCTAACAGATATAATGACCCAAATTTTGACACCTCTGTGCTACTTTCTTTTTCCCGGAAAGCAGTGACTGAATTGCATATTGAATTGAATTATTAATATTAATATTATTAAATATTAATTTTACATTAAAAAGGCAGATCAATCTTTATCTACAATTTTTTTTTGCTGACTGAAGCATTAGTTGATTGATCTGCCCTAATGATGTGTTCATTTCTGCAGCACAAATTATTTATTTGTTAGTCAAAGCATATATTGGAACCACTACACTGCACACTTTGTTTTTTTTAAATTAATGCACAAATTCTGGGGTGCATATACATAACTGTATGTCCGTCTGCCTGTTTGTTTGTTTTAGGTGACAATATCAATAAATCTTTCCCATAAGGTGATTTTCAATTCAATTAAGCCATTTCCCACAGAAAGACAACATGAAGATGATATGACCCATTTACTTTTTCCAATTGCCTCATTTTCCCAGACAGAAATGCCTTGTTTTTATGTTTCGTGCTTTAGCAAAAGAAATCCATGTTGGGAGATTACAGTTTCAAAGAGCTAAACAGGAATTTATTTTTGTTAATTTTTTTTTGAATTATTTCTGCTCTCTCAAAAACAGTGTAAATACTGTTGTACAACAATAGGGGAGAGCAGGGCAAAACCTAAAGCGGGGTAAAAATGTAACACTGACTTTTTAGGTAGGTGCATCAAAGTTGAACGATGCATTACAGGTTAAACATGCAAACTGACCATCTCTTTGTCTCCATAAAACAGTGGGAGAGTTCAATAAATATTTTGGGAGATATTGGCAAAAGTCTGTTTTGGCTATATGCAAGTGAATTTCTTTACCGGAAGTGTTTTCCAGCTACTGTATTGTGTGTGTATGTCAAGGAATCGAAATGTATGTAATCGTTTAGTGACTAACAGGTTGCATAGTTTTCATATAGCATACTAGTTTGCAGGGATTGCTGGCCAGGCAAAAGTGCAGACACTCCCCCTGTGGGGCTAAACGAAAAGAAGTTGTTAGCCTGTTATCAGTAGACTATAAATTAACGAATTGATTGGATTTCTTCAACTCAAACTGTATCATCGTACATTTGATGACCATGGTCTAAACAAAATTTTAAAAAATTTCTATTGTGAAAATGAAAAATGAAATAAACAGGAACAAAGCTCAAAGAAATGCAAAACTCAGCTGATATATAATGTTTTTGTTTTGTCTTTTTTACATAATGCACCCCCTCCAATCCATCTCTCTCTCTGCGAGAATGTGCGGTGTAACCACATTTGAATTGTGGAGTACAGCGCCAAATCAAGAAAACAATGTCCCAAACAACATTATGGAGCTCATATATATATATATATATATATATACACACAGATGGGTGACAAATTCAAGGAACCAACATAAAGTTTTCCAGTCAACAATTTATTCACAGATCTCAGCAGCAGTGAGACCATGATATAAGATGCAATTGTCTCAGCTGATATTTTGATGTTTGTTCATCTCCATCCCTAACCCCAGCAGTCTGGGTTACTGCCCCTAACATTGTTGCCCTGCTCCAAGCATTTGTAAAGTTTTGTGGAGATTGGTGGCAATATCCTTCTTTATTTACCCGTCTATCTGTCTGTCAGCTGAAACACTCTTGCTCTCTTTCTTGTGCCAGGCTTGCATGTTTGATTGAAGAGACACTTTAGTTTAGTTGTTTTCTTTCTTTTTTACTCTCAGCAATACTTATTGGATTTCAAATGACAGTTTTGTTAGAATCTACAGAATCAAATGTATTTTCCCTTGCATGGGATATGCAGAATTTGAGCTGTCTCTGCTTTTTACAGAATTTATGTTACGTAGCCAGAAATTGTGAAAATATCACTTATCAACATTGTTCTTGCTGTAATTGGAAGTATTTGGGTCTTCTTGATGTTTATTTCAAATATTCTAAATAGGCCAGCTGTCAAGTTCAGCATGAATTTCTACCACAGGACTAATACCACACAAGTCTTACCGTATGGCTCATGATGAGATACTTACTATAGTGGGCAGAATGGGCAAAATGGTAGTGTACAGATAATCTTAGAGAGCTTCAATGTCTGTCTTATATATTTTAGATAATTATATTATTTTAAACACACATGCTAATCACATTATTACTGGCTTGTCTTGGATGCTGAGACCAGTCTGTTTCTTGACCTTTAAATACATGGACAAAATCTTATTATTATCATTCTTATTTCCCAGCAGTTAACTATAAGCTGGTTAACCAGGAAACAATTTATTTCCATGGACAGCATGCATCAAATGCTGTAAATGCACAACTTACAGCACAAACTGTAAGATGATTTTTGTAAATATGAACATATACCATCCATAAGGATTATATCATAAAGGTAAGGAAAAACTCCCTGCTAACAGATAGGAATGCAGGCAACTAAATTGTTGCAAAACTTAGTTTATATTTTTTAAGACATTTCAAATTGCACTCAATGGTCTGCAATTCACCCTTGGTGAATATTGGCTTGCAGCTATATGTATTATTATTAGATTATATAAATTAAATATGTATTTAATAGCTTTAATACTCATGACTGGCAAAATGACTGGCAAAATGACTGACCTGCATGAATTCACCATAGAAATTTTTCAGAGGATTATCCAAGTGAACATAATAAAGTTCAATGTACATTTATGTAAGTAAAAAAAAAAAAAAAGGAAAAAAAAAACCTAAATATTGAAATTTTGCCATTTAGCTGTTATATAAAAAGGCCTAATTAATGGTGAGGATTTTAAAAATTTTACAATTTATGACTGCTATTCTGTCACTTTCTATACCAAAAGTAAAGTAAAACTAATAATGATTAACTCTCTGAATTAAGGCACTGCAATTGAAATAAAAAATACACACTAAAATAATTGAAAATATAATTGCACTCAAAACTACTGTTGTAGTCTGTATTCCCGGTCACTTGTCTCCCCAGTACTGTCTCTGTGTCTGTGTTCCCTGAGCTGCTTCACTCCCCTGTACTTGTGTGATTTCACTATTCGGGTGGTTCCGGGTTTTCGTGGTTTCCCCCCTTCTTTCCAGTCTCGCTTTACTTCCTGCTTATTTCTAGTTTTACTAATTTCTACTAATCCCTACTAACTTATAGATTGTAAAGTACTAACCTCACTAATATACTAACATGTGAATATTACTAATGGACTAACACACACTAGTTTTGGGTTTTTGATAGTTTAGATCACTATACTAATACATTAACCAGTCTCCCCTTTTCCATGCTGCGCTGTAGCTCCACCCCTTTTTCTTTCTAGCCTGCTCTAACGCTGAGTTCTGCAATTGCCTGCACCTGTCTCTCTCTGCACGTGTTTTACCTGCTTCACCCAGGCCGTCTATTATCATTGTTGTCTATGTGATTCCAGTCCGCGTTTTGTCAGTCCCCTGTCATTGAATTGTTTTCCTAATGTTCTTCATCTGGATGTTGTTTGTTACTCCTCCCTCACTCACTTAGCCCCTCCTTGATTGTTACCGTCCCCAGTGTATAAATGTCAGTCTTTTCCACCAGCTCAGAGTCAGAACGTTGATCATATTCATTGTGCCGATTATTTGTAAGCCTTTGTCTATCGAGATTCCTGCGACACCCCTTTGCCCGACTTCGAGTTTGCCTGCCCCTTTTGGTTTTGTTTGCTTCTGGTTCGACCTTCGCTTTGCCTTGACTTCTCTTTTGCCTGTCCCTTTGTACCTTCGCCATTCTGATCTCCTGGTTTTTGATTTTTTGCCTGTCTTTTCACTATTCTTTTGGAAACTCGATTCGGCACCGTCCTCTCTCTGATTACCTGGCTTCGAACCTCGGACTGATTAAAGACAACGTTTTTTTTGGATTTCCCTGGTCTGCGTGTGGGTCCTTACTCAGAACATAACTACAACTAACGTACTGAGTACATATTCAGTGTATCATAACAGATGTATAAACTGACTGGACTTTTTCATAAATATACATTTTTAAATCAGATTTCAAAATGTATTGTAAACGGCAATTTTTTTTTTGGCCAGGCAGTGTATGTATGTATTGTATTATTTTATGATTTATCTCATTCATTTTGTGGCATCACAACTTTATTTCATTCCTAATGACTGAGTCTGGTATTTTTAAATCACATTTAGCTTCATTGCAAAAAAAGACAATGATGAATGCTAGCTATGGGCAAAATGCAAATTGGAGTGGAAGTACCCTGTCGCATATCAATGTATCTGTTGTTATTAGAAATGCCCCACTCTGGACTATGGTCCAACATTTCACCAACTGTATAATACAGTCCAAGCTCTTGGGCCAAGCACAATTTGTTCAGCAAAGATGCATACACTACAGTACAGCTGGTGTGAAAAGCACTCTTTTCACATCTTAGACATGTCTGTGTTGCGCCTTTTTGAGGCAACGTCATCACTAGTGAACCTGAGGTAAATATCACTACCCTACAAACATTGCAGATGCACTTCTGGGGAATTGTGTCAAGAACTACACTCCTGAATTAAAAGAATATACAGGTTAATGAGGCTACGTCTTCTTCACAGGAAGGTATTCTGCTTGTGTGGAATTGGGCAATGCAAATCCCGCACATTTACTAGAAAAACTGGTCTCTCTTTGATATAGAGTTTTCAGCCATACTACATTGTGAAAAGTTGCAGCGGGTTGGTCACATATTTTCTGTATTAAGTAGGGCGATTAAATTTCCAGTGTGTCTCTACAGACAGAGAAGAGTAGTTTGATGTTTTGTATAGATATAGCCACAGTAAATAACTGCATATCCTCCCTTATTTTTATTTGGCCACAGTACTTCATAATTCATGTACTGCCCAACCTCAACCACTGCCAGCTTAAATAAAATACATGAAACAAAACATACCTCTGAATGTGCTGAGGTGTATAAAGCAATATTGTAAATACGCTTGCAAGTACATTTGGGCTCTGGAACTTGCCTGCATTATTTCAGGGAGCCACAGTTACTGTTCCAGAGCCCCTGGGGTGTCCCACACAATTTTATGATGAATACGTTATCTACGATTTTATGGTATCATTTTCAGTCTCCTTTCCAGTTTTACGAAAGCAGTCAGTGAACTCAAAAGAAGAATATGACAACGACTGTAGAACTGACCAGTGGGAATTTGAAGCAGTCTTTTAGTTTAAAACAACATAACAGTTGGTTCCCTGAGTCTTTAAATCTTCCCAAAAATATATGCTAAATTTATACATATTCACTATACTGTTTTAAGGGTGATTTTACACATCAAAGTATATATTACCTTGGATCATATACAATGGGCCTAGAAATACACCATAAGTACAATAGTGAAAACAAATACTTTGTCAATGATATTATTGCGGTGGACACTGATGATGCCTGTTCGCCTGTGATTTGTTAATACATATGTCAGCTAGTTTCTTGCATCAGCAAATGGCCTCAACAATTATGGGTGGTTCTAACCAGAGGGGATATTTCACTAGCATGCTGACAGCAAAGGGAGAAACTAAGAGCAGATTAATCGCAAAAATTCAGTGCAAATTAATACATAATGAGGTGTATGGATAGAACACACATTTTCTTCTCTGGAATCATAAAATAGTTTTATGAATTTTACATAATGTCTGAGCTGCTTGAAGATACTCTACCATGTCATAATCCCTTTATATGAGATCAGATTATTTGATGAAGGGGACATAATTCCACCTGCATTGCTCACTTATGTTCATCCTGCATTTACAGGCGTCAGGGTAAAGTTTGGGTCTGAAATTATGGTTTCATGCCCCTGGTTGTGTAAATCGTCAACGATACAACATATGAGCTCTCAGTGCTAGGCTTCTGAGAACTCATTAATGTGCACAGTGAATTCATAGGCCTATTAATCGTGGCAGACCAGCCCTTGCAACCAGAAAAGAGCTCCATATGTTATGCCTTACTTGTACCATGTACAGCTCTCTTTGATAGCTGGAGCATCCTTTTGTTTACATATTGCCTTCTAAATGTTTTCATACCTTTATATACTGTGTATTCATCCCTTTGTCCCTCTACCTGCATATCAACCCTGTATATGGATGAAATGCATGTCAATGAAAAGGGGAAGACAAATGTTGTTTCTCACATGTCCTTTGGTGGATGGGGACAACTGCTGATAATGAAACGCAATGCCTCATAAAACCAGTTTGTAGCACCAACAAGTTCTTGATTTTGATATTCTGATCTGATCTGATTTTGGGAGGGCAGTGTTCTATCACAGGTTCGATTCCCGGGTGGGGCACCCTTGAGCAAGCTACTTAACCTGCATTGCTTCAGTATATATCCATCTGTATAAATGGATGCAATGTAAATACTATGTAAAAGTTGTGTAAGTCACTTTGGATTCGAGCATCTGCTAAATGTGGTTTGAAATTACAACGCAATCACACACAAAAAGAAAACACCAGTCCAGAAGTAAAATGTAACACCACAATGAGAATATAGACACAATCATCTGATACTGTCAAGGCAAACAGAAGTCAAACACAGTTTAATGATTGCAACAGCTTTGCAGCAGTAGATTCTGGCGGTTCCAATATAACATCTCCTTTCATCAAAGAACATTACAAGCACCTAAAAATGTTCAGTTTGGAAGGCTTTAATAATAACATCCTTCAGTAATCAGGAAGGTTTTATCATAGAAGTGAATTGTCATGTGTGAATTGTGATTATTATGTAGCAATCAGATTGGAAGCCATGCATCAGTGTGTAGCTAATGAAAGATCATTATGCAGATACAGTTGAGCTACTTAGAATAAAAATCAGCGATGACTTACAGCTTCCAAGATCAATAAAATTGAACTTTATGTTCCTTCTGCATGAAAACAATAAAGATTGTGCACACTTAAATCCATTAGCTTCTCCCTTCATCTCGCCACTTTTTAAATTCTACTAAATAGTGCACTCGAGGCAATAATTGGTCAGCACCCTTACTGTATAACCTAATTTACATTTTCCTGCATGCCTTCATTGGGATTCATATCAGAAACACAGTTATTAAAAACTCTGTATCTGTCAGAATCTGACATAAAGAAAGGAAATAAAAAGTATGATCACAAAAAACAATGTTACAATGGCTAACGTTGAACTGATTTTACTATTTATTTACGTGGATTTCTCTGATGTATGCATTTTACAAGACCATGTGTGACAAGCCTCCCCACAGCTTGGTATAACTTATTACAATGTAAACATCTCAAATGATTTATTTATGAAAATGTATTTATTTATTTATTTATATAGCAATATTATTTTTCACTGACTTTCCACCTTCCTATTCCTTTCTGTGAGTTTTTAATGTCACTAAAATCACTGTGCTTAGCACAAATACATCTGCCTGGTAGCTTTAGAAAGATGGAACACAAATAATATGGAGAATGGAAGAGGTTTTTTGTGTACTGAGAACCTCGAATCCAGCAGGAAGCAGAATTGCCAAAATCTTTGAAGAGCTTCTACTTTGGGAAAACTGTTTTGGGATGCACAAAGGAACACAACACATTACAATACTCGTCCCCGACCTCCTCTGCCTCCCCCTATACCCCTCCCCATATGGCTTTAAAGGGTTAATTAGTGGGACTATGTAGGACGCATCCTGTGGGCTAAGCATATTTGGCAACAATTTCAGATGTTTGGTAGGGACAGGGGACTGTTGCGCTTGTAACTAATGAAGGCCTAATGCATTTTTCAGGACTGAAATTAAAAGAGAGGACTAGAATCACATGAAAGAATGTACAGTAGATGATTACATCCCCTGGAGTTGAGGATAATTATGCACTAATGTAAATAAAGACCAAAAGCATACATCATCCACCATGTGAAACTGAGAAAGGAAAGCATCGGACTGGGGAACAGTGCTGTAAGGGATTGATCCTGTAGATTAAACAATATAAATCACGTCAGTAATTACTATACAGGTGTGTGTGTTGTTTTGATTTACATTTTATTTTTTTGAACTTGCAGGTGACATCAAAGGGGCAATTCACCCAAAAACAAAATGTAGCTATATTTTCACTTTACGTTCAGCACTTACTTAAATTAATCGAGATAGTTTTGCTGAGAGGTTTCTAGAGGCCCACTGCAGCTCACCCTGATACAACAGACCGCGATAGGAACAAAGTTTGTGGACTTTAAAGTGCCAAAAATGTACATTTTAAAAACTCAACAAACTTGCAAACATCTACAGTGAGGGTGAGGCTGTGAAATTGCATTGGATTATGCATCAGGAATCGCTGTGCTCCAAAGTGACCAAGCTGGATAATGCAGCAGGCACAATCATGAAAACTATCAAGATAATTTGATCAAGACTGCACAATCAATCTTGGGTATTATATCTGAAATCGATTCGGAATATGGGGATGTGATCTACCACTCTGATGTGCAATGGCTCAAGATTTTGCTGCCATTGAGAAGGACATTAACCTCTTCTCAAGCCCCTTCTCCATTGTCGTGGGTGGAGTACAGGAGGACATGTAGTTGGAACTCAGCGAAATTCAATTTCACAGTACCCTACGCAGTCACCACCAGCTGCTCCCGCAATCAGAGTTCTACAGAGGTTTGGAAAAGTCCTGATTTCCACAGATGAGGTGCCATGCCAAAAGAATGCTTAGTTTGTTCAGCTGTACATAAATGTGAGAGAACTTTTGGCCCATGACCTACATTATTTTTCTCCATCTGGCCCCAATAGAATAATTTTGGACACCCCAGCTTTAGCATATCATCCGTGTTGTAGTGTATGGGCAGACAGGTGGAGGGGATTAATATTTTTAGCAATCATAATGTGGGTACTACTCTAACAGGTATTAGAACCAAAACTGATTCCTAATCTGAAGTGCAGCATTGAGAAAAGCTCATACTTCATGGCATATTCTTATTCTCATATGTTTCCCTATGGACATTTTCATATACAGGAGCGCTATGATGCACAGATGTTTCCTTCTGCAAAAAATATATGTCACCCTTGCAGGTGACAAGGAATGCAGTAATTATTTTTCACATGTTCACATTCTGGGAAGGGTCATCTCCAGCTCACTGCAAAGCTTCATTAGGCTGTACAGCTTAATTGTAATGGATTAGTCTCTTATATGTGGAATGGTTAGATACCGTGTGACGGCTGTGGTAAAACATTTGAAATTGAACTACGATATGCATAATAAAACACTACATCTAAACGATATCAATAGCTGCAATGAGCAATTCTATGTTATCGTTTCTATGTGACTCCCGTAGAATAATGTAAAGTTAATGTTGAGCTCATTGTAAAAATACCAAAGATACTGCTTTTTTTGGTTCATAATTTTTTTCAGAGACCCCTGCTGCACGGTCTTTCTCTGGTTAAAACCTGATCAGCTCATATAAAATGTGCTCTTGGGACCAATTTGCTTTCACATAGGGTGACACATGCATTTCCCAGCAGGAATCTGGTGCAGGGAGTGAAGATAGATTAAGGTGAATAACATGTCATTTAAAAGCTCTGTGGTATTGCTGCCTAGAATGCAGTGATGCATAATTAATTGCTGGTGCATTTTCTCCATTTCTGATAAGCTGTTGTTGGAAGACTGGGAGGGCTGACTGAACTTGGGTTCAATGAGCTCATTCCATTTCACCAAAGGAAAGCAGAATTAATCCATCTGTGGTCTGTAGTGAGTGTCTCACTATTATTTTGAATCTTGCTGTATTTATCTACAACCTACTTCAGCATTCAGCATTACAGAGGAGCTGATTTGTTAGACTGTGTGATTCTGGGTTGGATTTACTGAGCTTGAAAAGAGGTGGCCTTCCACAGAGACTGGAAGGCCCTGATTGGAGTTAAATTGCCTAGCTTCTTCCCCTATCAATTACTGAAATTGTAGCCAGTGTCTATTTTATAATATTACAATTTCATTTGGGCATTGTGAAAAATAAATCTTGATTTTATACTTAGGTCTGCCATTCTGTGTCTGTGTTGGTGTGGGTCTCAACACTACAGTTTAAAGTTGTGACAGTTAAAGTAATTGCAGTAATTTTGCAGGAATAGGGTGGCCATTTTGAGATCTTTTTTCATGGGGCTCAAAATTCCTGGCAGTGCCCCTGATCAGGAATCGATTTTGAGAAACACATTCAGCTGGCCTTTTAAGAAGACCGGGGCATTGACTCCCTATGGCAAAACTTGCACAGCACAGTAGCCAAAATATTCCAAGTCAAGCTCTGTCCTACTTTCAGTCCAACTAAGTCAGTCCAACTAATAACAGAGGCTAAGGATGTCTACATGTACAAATGGAGAAAACAACAACAACTGGGTAACAAATACATATGTACATGTATTGGGTTCTGGTTTCATAAGGGAGAATATGTCAATTACATGACAGAGCTACTCTAGTGCAGTTCATTCGCCCCCTTTTTAATTCCACAAATAAACAGTTGCTTTGTCAAAAAAACCTGAGCATTTATAAACAACCACTGAAGGAGGTCTGTTGCATTTCCCTAGACAGGCTGCAGAACATTTAGTTTAAAATGAAAGTACAACAAGAATTTGAAATCAATGACAGCAAGCTCCACTCAACCTTGGTATTCCTTTCAATCAATATAATTTGTCCTCAGCAGTATTCTAACTTCAGATGCACAGAGCCATGTTATGGACAATGATAAAGCCTTGATTTTAGTTCAGCTCAGTACATCACTTACAGTGAATGTGGCTGCCAAGGTTTGGTGCTGTTTTATCCCCCCCCCCTCCTCCTCCCTCTACCTTCTTCTTTCTCTCAGTTCATTAAATTCACATTGAGAGAAAATAGTACAGAAGCCAAGGTCTTGAACACTGCTGGGAAAGGGGAGGTGTTTTGCACCATAAAGATTAGTTTTGCCTTCTAGTTTTTTCAACTCCACATGGCTTAGTCTTGTCCAAGTTTCCACTGGAGATAAAATACAAATAAAAAGAAATACTAAACAACCTTGGTTTTCCTCAACGGAAATTGTGTCGGGAATACACAACAGCATGCTACACTTGTGTGACGCCTTTGCTTAAAAAAGCAAGCAAAATGGACATAGTCCAATCATTTCCAGACAACCTGAAATGCATCAAGTCAAGCGCATTTGTTGCATTATTGCAAGGTGGAAATTTATTTTTGTGCAAGATCTCAAAAGAGAAATAACGTCTGGAATGATGCAAGAATATCACAGATTCAGTTCAAGCATTTGAAGGACAGGCACTGGATCATCTGTAGGACAAAGATGATGGAGAATGTAGCCACCACCAGCAAATGTCTACCTCCCCCCTGCAGTACATAAAGCAGTCTACCCCCCAGTCACAGTTACAGATAAGATGATGAGAACAGGCCATTCAACCAGCCGTTTTCCTACCACTAACGTGTATCTAGGGCTCGCTTTACCTACGGACTAGATAGTATCTAACACCATATCAAGCCTGATCTCAAATAGAGATATTGAACCAAATGCTCTGATGTTGGATCCCACTTAACATTAGACAGCACCAATCAGCCTGAGCCAAGTCAAGCCTCTATAGCTGTGGTTGTTCTCAAAAACGGAGAAGGAAAAAAGGAGAATGCGGAGTGCTCTGTGTTGCATCTAGCCTATCACACAACAGCTTTAAGAGCATGTTCCTTTCAGCACTGCACACGTTCAGCTAGAATATGCAATGTGTTTTTCCGACTACGTATATCGGTCCATATTAGTCAGACAGCAGTCGTATCCAGAAAAAAATAAAATAAATGTCCATACCGAATAGTCAGATTTTCCAACTATTCGGTTCACCCCTAGGCCCTAATGCCTGTGTGTACTTTGTAACTAAAGTGTACATACACACTGCTATCTCTTATGTTGACAAATGCCAACATATGTTGAAAAAATAAAATAAAATAAAATAAAATGATCAAAAACAAAGAATGTTTCATGCTTACAAGCCCTTTTGAATAAGCTGAAACTTTATAGCTTGTTTCTGCCTCCCCTGGTAACCACAACACACTGCATAGAGGTCGCTGCAATTACTTGGAGAAAAACCTTGCAACCCACATAATATACCATGGAGAAGATGCCCAGGCAAATGATTCAAACCACAAAGAGCAGTTGCAGGAACTTCCAAAAGGCCCATACATAACAGTTATGCCCTTCTTTCATATACCACAGAGCCTAGCACAAAAAACTAGAGCCATCTAGGGTCCCATCAACTCAGTCCAAAATCCATTCTCTTAATCATTCCAAGCTCCATTTTCTCCAGCACACACTGGAGTTCATGAACAGGAGGTTGTGGTAGCAGTACATTGAACAGGATATGTGCTCATTTGTTACTGCTTGTACCACCTGTATACAGAATAATACCTCGTGACTCACCCCACTGGGTCTGCTGCATCCCCTGTCCATCTCTCACCACCCCTGGTCACACCTCTCCATGGACTTTGTCACAGGTCTTCCCTTGACTAATAGTTTCAACATCATTTTAGTTATTGTAGACAGGTTTTCAACGGCTGCCCATTTTGTCCCCCTGAGCAAACTGCCCACTGTCTGTGAGACTGTTCAACTCATTGTCCAGCAAGTGTTTCACCTGCACGGGCTACCTATGGAAATCGTTTCCCGAAAAGGGTCCCCAGTTTGCCTCGTTTCTAGAAAGACTTCTGCTCTCTAAAAGCTGCCATGGCAAGCCTATCTTCCGGTTTCCACCCCCAGTCCAGTCTGACGGACACACAAAATGCATCAATCAGGACCTTCCTGAGATGCCATGCCTCTAACAACACATCCTTTTTGGAGCCAGCTACTACCATGGGGTAGGTATGCACACAACGTACTTGTAAAGCCATCCACTGGTCTATCGCCCTTCCAGTGCCAGTTCTGGGTACAGTTGTCCCCGTTTCCTGACCCGGAAGAGAAATCATGAGTCACTTCTTCTCAGGCATTCGTGTTTTGGTGCCGAAAAACCTAGAAAAGAGCAAATGCCCCTTCTCCCCACCAGAGGTCACCCGCTTCATGTCCCTACTGTTTCCTGTCTCGTGTTCCCTTTAAAAAGTCCTCATTATTGTGTCATTGTTTTATCTTGTTTTGCATGTGTCTGTTAATTAGGTTATTGTTACCACCTGTCTTGCTGTGTTCCTTGTTCCCCGTCAGTCACTGCTCAGTCTGTGTTTTCTCTACCAGTTTTCCAGTCTTGTAGTATATTATTCTAACACTCTAGTTCCCAATTCCCCCGTGTTTTTCCTGTATGTGCTCTAGTTTATTTTTCCAGTTTCCTCTTGTTTCTCATGACCCATTCCTGTTTGTTTTGTAGCCACTTTTTTACCAGTTAAGTCTTTGTTTTTGCACCAGCCTGAGTCTCCTGCATTTTTTCTATGCATTTGGGTCCTCCTGCCTTAGACCCTCATTGTGACACATATTAGCATGGGCCACACATTCACCATTATTCCCAGGGACTGCGACACCCTCCCAACTTGCAATGGATAAGAAATTACTCCCCATACACAGGCCCATGTCCACCTAACCTAGTGCTCAGGTGGGCTGAGGGCTTTCTGACCAGTCAAGGTTGATTTGATCCTTGCGATCTAGTCCATGTGCTTCATGTTGAAAAATATTCAAAATGTTGAGTTTCCCAAATTTCCACCTGACTCTGAAGCTAAATTAATTTACACAGTATGTATTAGACATGCTTGGGTTTCCTTGACTGATGACAAATGGCAACGCGGATCTTCCTGTTTTTAAAGTAGGTTTGCAATTCACATATTTGGGAGGCTGCTGCATTCCGGTTATACTGACTTCGATTTGAAGTCAGACAGGAAGCTCCAGGGTTATACAGTATGTTTGTCAGCTAAATCTCAACACGTTTCCCATCTTGCAGCATCAGCATGGAAATTGTTGCTGCTGTTGTGGTCATGCATCTTCACACTTGATTCTAAAGTGACAAATATAAACCACCAGTTCCCCAGAATTGCTTGCAGAAACTTCTGGAACTTGCCTGACATGGATTGAATATTAATACTAGAAACATGACTCACACTTTTGTATTACGTAGGCCACTGAATCATGAAATTACACTGTTAACATTGATACATAGTTAAACAAGTGTGCTATAATTGTAATCGTGATGTGTAACAGTTATGTGGATATGTATGCACACACACCGTTCTTTAGCCTTGTCACTGTCTGATCACTGTACCCTTTCACATATGGTCCATTTTATTTTTCCAGAACCTTGATTTCAATTGCATGTCTCTTTCAAGGCCACGCGTCATGTTGCAACAGGCATCACGCTGCAGGATGCACTTGTGCAGCTCCCCAACTGAGGAAAAGCATCATTTTCACATGCTGGGACTCGTAGTTCGCACGACTTGACATTTACCTTCCTTGATACATTGACACAGCACCATCAGTGTGGAATTATTGACCTCAATAATCTCCTCATGGTGCAAATGTGTAAACAATAAAATCAAGCCTTCCTTGGGATTTCACATTTTGTCTGCATGCACATCTGTTTAGCTGTTTATTTTATGAAGGGATAATGTCGCCTAACCTATTGTAAGTGTAAAATTTGTAGGGAAAAAACATTGACTGAAGATTTTTAGCTGGATAGGCACTCTGCAGATTGACCAAAATGTAATCATAACAGATTCACCTACCAAACATAGTATGTAGTGATACGCAGAATTTTGAATCCACAACTTTACTCAGACTACTAAATAACTTAAAATATTTACAGGATGAACAACATTGCCAGACGTAAGCATGGCCATGTTTATCATTATCAAAGATCATTTTCAGTTTTCATTTCTTCTACAGCAGTCTTCATATCATTGTGCTGTCCCAGAATAGCTTTCCTTTAAAACCCTAAAAGGAAATGTGTTCATCCCAAAGCTTCTCATTTTACACACCCACTGCCAAAGAAATCCCTTAGTGTGCAGAAGTGATGCTTCTCTAATTAGGAATGTGCTTGGTCAGGAGACCGTAAAAACAGGCCCTGTGAGACTCTGAAAAACGGTCATTTCCGACCCAACCCATTTTCATCACAATTCATCAAGGTCCTGTCTGTATTCATGTAATAAACACAGGCTGAACATGTCATATAATGTTGGGGTTGATTCTTACACCATTGACTAAAACAGGGGAGGTAGCTGAATCATTTTACACTGCACCTAGTAAAAAAACATGTCAAATATAGTGTCTTAATCTGGAGAAAAGATGTACTTTAAAATGTATATGTAAACACAATGCATTGTGTTGTAGACAGCCAATTTATTACAGATAAGTTTGTCAACAAGACACTGGGGTGATTCTGTAGCCCTGTGCCAACAACTGAAAACACTGTTCATGCCATAGCCTGCACTAACACTGGCTGGTTCTCAAGATAATCTCTGTAACAATTGTGTGTGTGCGTGTGTGTGTGTGTGTGTGTGTGTGTGTGTGGCCAGACTGAAGCTATTCATTTTCACAAACAATGACATACTAATATTAAATGTTTAAAAATGACTTTCAAAGGAAATCTTTAAAAGAAAGATTTAAGATGCTTAGAATTAACACAAGCCAAGCAGAATAGGTCATTTTTATTATGCTGGGGAGGCCAATGTTTTATTATGCAGGCTATTCAAAATATGTATCACATGTGTATAATTGTATTACCCAGGCCAAAATAATACAATTCACAATACTGTATACATTGTGTAAGTAATGTGTGTCTCTGTGCTCTAAATTACATTTTAACAATATGTAATGTTAATTATAGGGTACCTGATTGTTCATAGAAATAATCAAACAATACTGAAATGTTAGGATTCCACTGCTTGTATGTGAACAAAATTAAATGAAATTATGATTTTGTACAAAAAAAAAAAAAAAAAAAAAAATTCAGCATAGTTTTGATACAGGAGTTTCCCCTATCAGTCCCATATCTCAGCTGTTCGGGTTGCTAAGGCTCTCACCACTGAGCCAGCCATGCATCCTCCGTGTGCCGCTGTATCAGAGTGGAGGTGATACGTCCTGCCTCTGAGCACACAGTCTGGTGGGGCACATGAACCCGCGCGGAGCCTCGAAGATAAAGTGGACTTAGAGCAAGGATTTATTTAACTGAGAGGAGGAAACGTATCGAACGCTGAATCAGCCTTTTGACGTAACCGCGCCCTCCCTTACACTCTTCTGAAAACCTACATGTGTAATTAGGGACAGCCTTTATAAATGTTATGTCATACCCCAACACCCAAAATAGCTAAAAATGCTGATATACATATACAATTTTTGTGCATACACAAGGCTTTACAAAGGCTACTCAGACTAACACATTGATTATTTCCTTACATTTGTACAATAAAGCAAAAACAACTCTTTATTTTTACAAAGGATTTCCATGTGCAACTGCAGACACGAGAGATTGTTGCAGAGCTGGCGCTGAAAGAGCCAAATACTCCCTTTAAAAAAGCACAGAGTACAGCTTCCTTATAATATACTGACAAAGACAAATGACAACATCACTGCTAAAGGTGGAGCCATGCAGATTTCTGCAGTGGAAATGGCTCGTAAAAAAAAAAATAGCACAGAGACTGTCCCACGTAAGGTAATGGTGTAACCCCAAGGGGACTGTACAGATTTGATGAGTCATCCCAGCATCCTGATGGAAATGCTGCCACCAGGAGCATACCCCTGAGCCTGAAAAGCAAAGGCCTTCTCTCAGTCTAAAAGATGGTCCCTCAGTTTTGCATTGTGGGAGAAAGTGATTGTTGCTTTAAGGTAAATTAAAAAAAGAAGGTACAATACTACTACAAAGTACAGCTCTATGCCTTTGTTTTGCTGCAGCCCAGCTAAACTAAGCCTATAAGTAGAGCTTCTCAGTGTGTGAGCGTTGATAAAAGATCAGTTTGGCTTTTTAGGTTGACAAGGTTAGGAAACGGGAAACCTGATCCTAGATCAGCACTCCTGCTTAGACACTTTATGAATACAAGCCCAGGACAGGCAATGCAAGAACTGCGGTCACAAGAGTCCAAACTAGATCATTTATCAAGTTAACACATCTTCAAATCGATTTGAGACCAGGGAATTTCCATCAGCTGTGCGTGAGCTGCAGGCAGTCTACTACAGCAGAGTGTGTTTCATATTTGTAGCCCGTTGTGCATTTAGTTTCGAGATTTGACAGTTTTACCTGTCATTTATATTTTATTAACTTCTGTCTTAATTTGGATTTTGTTTGTGAGGTGATTGTTGCATGGCATTGTTAGTTTTTAATCAGTGGGGAGTTTAATGGCTTGTCATATCTTTGCTATTGTACAGAAAGCCTTCCATCTAACTGATTTACAGGTCTATGCATCATATCATTCACTTGCTGGAAAAAAAAATCACCACCATGACTAGCTCTCTGTGTGACCTCTTCCTTACTCAGGGTAGCACCGCTGTGTCAGTGCCATGGAGTGGTGCTAGACAACAAATTAGCCCACAGCAAGAACTGGGCTTGCAGGTTCTTCCCATACATCAAGAGAACCCACCGCTTCCCCAGTACTTACTGAACCCTGCTGCTGGTCCAGGTTCTGTGTTGCCTTAACTATTGAAATTTTTAAATCTCCAGCCAACCTGCTTTTGTTTTTTCTTTCTTTTTGGTATACCCACAGTGCTGTGCAACATTTGTTTCCTTACAAGATATTCTACTGTGATATGTTTCACTTTGCAATGGATTTCAGGACACAGCCGAAGGAGACGGCGTCTGTAAGTCACAGTGTGACCACTTTTTCCACATTTTGCTGAGAATGTGGACATGTCCTGTCTCAAAAAGAATGGAAAAAGTATCAATTTATGTACTGTGTGACATGAATGGAAGTACAAGTACACTCAATTTTCCATAAACAATAATATTTCAGAGCATGCATAAATCTGAACTCCAATGTGACAGTCCTGAATATGAGACAAATTAGCAGAAAGCTGCAGAGCTAAAAAGAAATGCAAATACAGCACAAAAAAAGGGATTTGCCAAATTAATATAATCTATTCCACAGTAATCACACCACAGCCAAATTAACACCCACAACCACAATGTTGATGATTGTCGACAAATGTTCAATTATATGTGAGATGTGTGCATCCTCTCTGATTCAAGGCAGGTCATTTTGGGCAATGAGACATGATGTTATCTTTGCTATCTTTGCTTTCTCATCCTAAAGATCTCCCAATATATGCTATTAGAAAAGCTTGCAAGACACATTGTTATATAAGGCGCATTCTTATATAAAGCAGAGACTGTGAGCTGTGGATATGTCTGAGCAGAATGCAGAATGAGGTCTAGCTTCTAAAGTAATCATGTAATTGAGCAGCATTAATTTTTCAGCTTTCCTAGGTTTAATCAAACAGAGTAAGTTAAAGCTTGAGAGTCAGAAGCTGGCTGCATGTGTAGTGTAGGTTCTATTGTATCCAAAAGCACACCTGACAAAGGTTTTCACTATTGCTGCTAAATTGAGAAATATTTCTTGAATAATTTTTTATAAATTAAGTTTAACAATCTTCAAATAGTGCACAAACATACAAATATTCCATATGGATACTGTTCCTTTTCTAAACATGGACGGTAGATAAATAATCTGATTTTAGTAGAATGAAACAAATGAAAATTAAACTGGCACTGATTCAACTGCTCATTGTGCAGAAAATTGTGCGTATCAGGTTGCAAACCTTTCCTGCCTCCATAAATCGCCTTGGCCTGCGAAGAGGATAAATTATTGCCAAGGAAGGAAGAAAGAAGGTGAACTTTTCCCAGTTAAATAATTGCTTTCTGGGTTGATACTTGCTTAAATTCCTGTCAAGTATATGCCAAATGACAATACATTTTATTTTTCTGGCTGTCTAAACTTGTCAGCCGTCTCTGCAGAAGTTAGATAATTTGCTGACAGAAGTCTGTCAGAATCTTTGAGCTATGTTTTATACAACAAAAAGTATGCCTATGGCAGTTTTATTAGCCCCCTTTCCACAAGACAAGATATCCAACTTAAATTCCTCTTTGTATTTTACTGTTCCGCAGGGCTATGGCTGATGCTGGGTGTTTAAGCATTGCTCATAACCATACATGTCTTAATTGTCTAGGCAAACCATGAATCATTGCAAAACTACCACCAATACTGCAATACATCAATTCATTCCCCCATTGGTTGAGATAAATAAAATAGTTTATTTATTCACATTTATTGAGAGATTGTTATATTTTCTTCATGCTGTTAAAACAGTATGGATGATAGCATTACAGAGAGGAAAACAGAAGCTCACTTACTCTTGAAAACAGTTCTTGCCTTCACCCTAGACCTCACCATTTCCAGGCTCATGAGCCTGAAAACAGTAATGAGTGAATTGCATTTGTCTTTAAAGTGACTATTTCTGCATTACTGAATCTAAGGGGTCATTTTGAAGCCACCCATTGTGTGAAGTGTCAAGAAACTAAAGTTGAACACACAAATTTCACTGATTCAAAAATACAGAAGTGAGCTAATGCTTAATTGCTGCATGTTTGACTAGCCTAGCCCTCTATGTATGCTTTATTCTCCTTGCAACAATCTCAGAAGGATTGGAAGAGTTTAATTGAATTCTAGATTAGGCAAGTCTTTGGTTTCCCTGAGCAGGAAATCTAAATCAGGTTTTCAGGGTTCTGCAAATCTCTTTTGCCCTTAACACTAGGGAGCTGCTCTTGGTGCTAAAAAGCTGAGTGAATATCAAAATGGGTTATGGTGCTCAATCCCCTATTGGAGTCTTCTTTAAGAACATTAAAAAATCTGAGCATTTATTAGGATTCTATTTAGTTTTGCTTGTAATTAAGAATGTGACAATGTTGGTTAGTAGTAAGTAGAGTTTCACACAGAGTATATAAATAAATAACAAAAAAAGAAAAGAACACCACATTAGTTATGCAATCACATTTTTTTCTTATTCACAGAGGATTTTTATAAGGAGTCATGACAGGATTATACCCTGAATCCATTTGCTTCTTCTGAACTAAATCATTAGATCCATTTCCTAAGCAATTCACATAAATTCCCACCAATCCTCACAACATATTAATTGCCTGCATAAAGTTAAAGTAATGAACTCTGTCAAATGAAGGCTAATTAACCACTCATTAATGGGTCAGGGAGGGCACTTTTTACATTCCATTGATCTATTCTTCCAGATACTGTAATCAGTATGGGCTATTTACCAGAAACACCAGAGATTATCAGCTTTGAGAGTGGTGCACATTATTCTATTTTGATTACATGTTTCGTTTTCCACTTCTAATTGTCATAAGATTCATGCATAATATTCATCTGGTTTTACAAAAGCATTTCTGTTCAGACATCCTAAAAAAAAATAATCAAAAATTAAATTTACCGTTATATAACTGATTTAAATCTAACAATTTAGTGTCCTTTGGTGAACATTAAGAGCTGAACATAACTACGGCAGTCAACTGTGAGGCAACAAATTACAGATCCACAGTCATTACAGTCAATGTGACTTTTACCTCCCATCATGCTTTTGTAGCTGTATAAACTGAAAATAGGCGTCATTGGGAAAGCAGCGCTGTATCAATACAGACTGCTACTATAGGCGTGCCCTATCATTTTTGTAGGTGTCAGGCACTGTGGAGTCTGATTCCAGTGAGAAGAATAATCTAAAGTTCAAATTCAAAGTTTTAGTATTTTACAAAAGTTCTGCCCTCCTCTGCCATTTGCTGGGTGCAGTACTTCAGCTAATATTAGCATTTATTG
Source organism: Anguilla anguilla (assembly GCF_013347855.1). Lineage (NCBI taxonomy): Eukaryota > Metazoa > Chordata > Actinopteri > Anguilliformes > Anguillidae > Anguilla > Anguilla anguilla. The sequence continues at coordinate 15,418,053 of NC_049209.1, forward strand.
TGGTAGAAACTTTGAATGAAATTCTGTATACAGGTAAACAATTTAAAATGCCTTATGGTGATTTGATTTGAAAGGCAGTCTGTTTTAAGTACACACACACGCGCACACACACACACACAAACATATATATATATACACATATATACACACACGCACACACACACACATCTGGATTCATGTTGAAATACCAGTCTGGACACTGTCACAGTGGATTTTCACAGTGGAACTTTTCTAATCAACTGGCTGGTATGCTTCATATGACAACGTCTATGAAATATTTTTCAAAGATAGCATATTTATTGGCCATTCAATAACACCGAAAACACTCCCAGCATTACAAGGGACTTGGATGTTAATATCCTGACTTGCTACTGCCATAAATGAATGCCTTTTGGCACAGCATACATTGTTTGCCCAGAATAAATGTCCCAAGCCTTTCCAAGCTGCAACATTCTCAAGGGCTAATTAATAGAGCTCTTCTATACGAGCTACAATAAAGTTAGAGAAGTTGTATCCCAGTGTAGATGTCGATTGTTTTGGCAATCCCATTGTATAAAGAAATAACAAACAATGTGAGGCAGCTGGCTTGGCTTGCCATATTTTCTTACACAGCTGCATTCGTCCTGTGGATGCATAAAGACCTTTCATTTAACTGTTTGGATAAATTACTGGCCATTTTATACATATGCTAGGCTACTGTTCTAATTCAAACTCACCACTCAAGTAAAATCTAACTCCTGAAAGACAAAATTAAAACATTAAAGAAACTTGAACATCTTCATGATATAGATATTAGGATCTAATTTGTTTGTGTTTCTCCAGATAAACGGTGACATTCATCGATCTGGTGTGTGCTACACACAAAAACAGATAAATCAATATTACTTGCGTGTATGGCACATTTAGACCGGTAATTTCAGTTTATTTCTGGGTATTCAATAAATCAATGATCACCTCAAAATGCCATAATCCTCCAAAGACTTCTGAAGACTTAAAAAGAAGTCCTGCCAAGAAGGAAAACTTGGTGTCCTTTAATCAATAAGAGGCATTGTTAGATGAAATCGAACCAGGCAGTAGAGGTACTGAAGTATGTGGATGGAAATTTCCTCAAGCTTAAATATTGGCTTTGTTTTATTCGTGGATGTGACAAAATGCAAATCACTCACCCTGTTTGTGAAATTAAAATGGCACCCTTTTGGAAAGTAATTTAATCCTCAGAAGGTTCACTAATTGCAGAAATAATTCAATCAATGAATTCAAGCATACCTGGGGAGCTAGCAAGGTCAACAAGGTTGGGGGGAGGGGGGGTGGGACTAATTTGTATATTATCTTGCGTAATAAGAATACCATGTGCTGGTGTGATTGCTGCATTGTAGGTCCCAGAGGAGATGAAAAGTAAATGAGATACTGGAAAAGATAACAAACTGACTGTTGTCTGAGCTAGCTTTGATTCTCAACCAATGAAAACTGAAGTCTCAGGCTGAGGTCATGGAGAATGTGCACTAAGTTCACTTTGCCCTACTCCACAGCTCTCATTCTATTTACTGGTGTTTATGAGTTTCTGCTAAAATACATAACTGGGGAACAAGGAGGCCAAAAACTTTAAATATTATATATATATATTATGAATATAAAAAAATATTAATAAATGTTACAATAATATTTATCTTAGGGTGGAGGTGGGTTTGAGGCACAGTTCGCTGAAAAAAGCTCTCAGTAGCTGTAGTATTCTTTGTACATCTATGATAATAAAAATCATATGACATGACTATTTTATATTAGAGGTGTCACATTGATTTTGATCAAGAAATTCAATTTAGACTTAAAGGTTATGATAATAGGTGAACTTTGATCGACAGATCACTCAGTAATAATGCCCCTCAGCAATTTATTTAAATTAGATTTTGCTATGCAAATAGATATAGCTGATTGAGATTTTGCTAAATGAATGAGTACCCCTGCAGATTAAAAGAAAGATTGTGTTTTGCATGGTGCATATGGTCCTTCGTCCTTGTGTCAGCCTCTTAGTTAAGTTATAAAATTGCACTGGATTTTTAAGTAATGTTCTTGTGAGTGAAATTTCACACTGACCTTAAAGATTCCTGCTCTGGTTCTGCATTGTGCAGGTTTTTCCTCCTCATCAGGGACTTCCAGGCAGGCTGTAATGGAGCAGACTTCCGTTAATATTTGCAGAAATGCCTCATTTATATGTTCTGACAAACATCAGATCATCTGCCATTTCAGGAAATAAAAATCAGATTCTAATACAATAGGATGTGAAGGGGAGGGGAGAAAGCATCTCTACTGATAAAAATAACATTCAATACAATGTGTACTGGTCAAAAACTGTTGGCAAGACATTTAGCAGACATAACAATGTTGGCATACTGCATCATGTCTACAGTACATATGTATAAATATTTCAAGGGCTGCTTCATTTCTATTCAATAAACTGTAGTGTTTTGCTTGTGAAAAAATATGTATCTTTGTATTGTACAATTTGAATAATTAATCCCTCAATCTGTAAGACTGTCACATTGAAATGCAATGACAATTATGTTATCATCAGCCAGTATGAAGGGTGTTCAGTGAATGGCAGTGAAATGAACAAGAGGACCAATTTGCACACACTGTTTGCATTTTGTTTCCTGGCATATCCACCTTATGCTGCTACAGTAGCTGAAAACGGAAGATCTTTCTCCATAATGTACAAAATTTATGAATCTTTGTCTCATGTCACACATAGGCAGGTCATATATAGATGCACTGTAAGTGTGTTGTGCATTCACTATGTAACAGCAACATGGTGTAAATCAGACAATTGTGCAGTACTCTCAGTAACATTGTCACTAGTAGGGAATACTCTAAAACAAACCATATCCTTAGTCCTCAAACAGAGGCTCAATCACTCAACCCTCATGCACCAATTCAATTAAAAAAAAAAAAAAAAAAAAAACTTGCAGTGTCAGAAAATGCATAGCAGTGTCTTGTCAAATTATATTGTTTCTGTAAGGAGAAGGATCCTCTTAACACCATGCTATTAGATGAACATACTACCCTTTCAAAATCAAAGTAAAATAATAGGTGAATGTTTTCTGGGTGCATAACAGTTTTGTACCCATGGGCGTGCCTACCCATGTTTCAATTGAAACGGGTCCCCAACCACTAGGAGGCCCCTGACGGCTGCTAATCGATAGCATAAGTTTTTTTAAATGATTGTAATGAATGAATGTAATCCAACGGATTATTATTAGTGGTGGGCAGTTTGATTCTTTTTTCTGAATCGTTTCGTTTCGAGTCGGATGTTTCAAGGTTTTGGTTCTTCAGTGCTTCCACTTTGTATCATTACCCCTGTGTCTCTCTTGAGGAGCTTGCTGGGGAAACCAAGTCTGTAACTGGTAGCAGATATAGTACCAGTTTACAGTACTATACCAGTACTTTATTGTTTTTATGTTGGGGATTCCTGGGTGTGGCAGTGGCCGGGGGCCCCCATGGTAGTACTTTGAAACGGGCCCCCAAATCATTAGTCCCACCCTTGTTTGTACCAATGCGTATAATATTGATTGTACCAATATTGAGTGCACATACTATACTGCAAACATATACAAATGATGTGTCCCTGCTCTTAGCTCTTCAGTTCCTTAAACTTTTCAAGCCTAAGCATGAAATACAATTTACAAAATAACAATATCTGGTAATATCATGTCTGTCAGCACATACAACATCATTTTAGTTCATAATACAAGCTATTCTGTGAGAGGAGGGAAAAAAAAAAAAAAAAAAAAAAAAAAAACATACAAATCAAATCAAGAAAAAATGCACTCTGAGATACTTTCATTTTCAAAGCTAGGACAAGCTAATGGGCTTGAGTACCAATCCCAAGATGAAAGAATTATGCAACTGAAGGTTTTTCAGTAATAAACATGCCGATAAAAACAAATGCATCAGCTGACATTGGAAGAATGCAAAATTCTGCATAATTCACCAAGAGCAGAAAAGTTCTAACAGTGATGCAATCAGATCAATACACATGGTGATCATAGTAGGTCTGAAGTTCTGTCTGTTCCCAGAACAAAAGTGCATCTACTTGTCCACCATCTGAACTTCTGTCTTAATAAATTGGGCACTCTGGTAAAATATAGGAAGGTTCTACCCTGAAAGCCCCTGAATAAGCACTCACAAAGGTGATCACAATTTTGTCACAGACAACACGGGCTGTACCGGTGAGGATTATTATTTTTAAAAGCACTGAATGGCAACTATGTGTACCGACCATGGTTTTTGACATGTCAGAAATAATTGTAATAATATTAGCCTGGGCCACCTCCCCCCTCGTCAAAATACAGGTAAAAATTTATATTAATATATAGTCTCCTTGAAGTACGGTTAACAAAGTTTTTTTTTTTTTTTTTTTTTTTTTAATTTAAAAAAGTTTAATGAATGATTTCATAAAGGCTGTCAAATTTAAATAATCATATGTCAACCAAATTACATTCATAAATTTGCAATGTGGCTACACCTCAGTACAACATATACATCTTGATCTTTTTTTGTGAGGGAGTGGGGAATTAGGGAGACCAAACGTGACTGAGCAAGATACTTTAAGCTATCCACCTGGGCGGAATAACCACCAAGTCTCGTTAGAGACAAAAGGATAGGGGAAAAGTAAATGAAATGAAAAGAAAAACAATACTCCTATGGGAGACTATCCCAAAGAAAAAGCTTTAATGACTCGAGTACAGGGTGAAGAAACTAAGGCTTAAGGAGTATTGAGTATACTAAAACAAAACAGTCTGAATAGAACGTGAGAACTTTGAGAGCAGGCCTCGCACAGAGGACTGTCAAAGGAACCACACGAGAGTTATAGAAATTAGTAAAGATATTAGTGCTAACTTGGTAGCCCCCAATCTAATAACCTCAAAATTCAGTTCCACTCTTCGCGTAAATAAAAGGACGCAGAAGAGGGACTGATCTAGTACTGAACAAAACAACTAACCCTCTTACCAAACTGACCAAGTTACCGGCTTTCGTGTAACACAAGTTGTGAGGGAGGGGAAGTGTGAAGACCAGACGCGACCAAACAGGGGATCTATAAGTTACCAAAGGGGCACTCCAGTAACCACTGAGTCTCGTGAGAGACGAAATGAGAAGGGGGGTGCTATACTCCTAAGGGACGTATCCCAAAAAATGAATAAACCCCTAAACGGGTAACTGAGGAAGAAGGAGTATATAAAGAAAATAAAGAAACAGGGAAAAGAAAAAACGACTTAGACCCGAAGCAGAGAAAAAGAAAATGTCTTTTCAAAAACAAACAAAAGACGTTCTGAGGCCAACTAAAACCAGGGGGGAAACTAGTTAGTAAGGGGCAGAAAGGTTTGTGCCCCAACGGTGACACAATAACCCCTTAAAACCGCCAGCCTCAGAATCTGGACATATACCGTCCTAATACCTTTTTCCCAAAAGAAAAAAACAAACAAACTGAAATCAGAATTCTTTTTAAATTCCTTTGTTCTTAAATTCCTTACACCTTGCTCAGAAATACGACAGGGAACTGGCTAGAGCAAAACACGTTACACTCAAACACCGTTCCACTGCCTACTGACGCTTTAAATACCCAGCCACAGGTGTGGCTGGTAATCAGCGGAAGATGTGAGCAACCCACAGGTGAAACAGATCAGAGGTAACCCTGCAGGAATGCACGGAATGTTCAAGCAGGAACAATCCTCCCACAGGAACCAAAAATAACGATTAGCCGAGTGGCTAATCGGAATGCTAACCACTGAGCCGGTGCAGGCACAGAAAAATGATCTACCCTGCACAGAAACCGTGACACAAGTTGACACTGAAGCAAAGCTTATCGGTTTGCTAGGGGTTTAAATAAAAAGCCAACAGTTGCAAATTGTAAAAAGAGATTTGCACGTGTATAATTCAATCAAGGAAATGAAGGACACTAAATGGCCGTATTAACTGAAGAAAAGGTGCAGGAAAAACCAATGGCCGTAATAAATGTAAGAATGACGCCGGATGGAAAATAAATGGTGTTATCACCCAAAAAAATTACATTTCAAATTTTTTTTTTTCAGAGCGAAAGATCGTTTATATTTTTTGTACATCATAGGATTAAACAATAAGTATAATAAAGCCACAATGAAAGATTTACACAGATTCAGATGTTGTATATACAGTATATCAGACAATTTTCATATAAAACCATGAGCACAATGTGTGCATGCACTTCTGCTACATTTCCTGTGTGTGGGTACACGCACACTGGTGATTTGAGAGGCACAATTGGAAATTTCTAATTTCAGAAAAAAATATATATATATAAAATGAAATTGTGGGAAAGATAATTGAGTTTTCCACATGCATCTGCATCCAAATCCTCAAATAAATCAAACATTAAATGTGCCACTAATCTGGCTCATTTTGTTTGTGTGTCAGGTCAAATTGAACTTGTAACATCTCTCCGCAAGTGAATTAAAACTGTATTGTCTCATTTTGCCATTAAAATATATGGTTATACAACACTCCACAATAAAAAATAAAAAAATTTAATAAAATTATAAATACATATTTATTTATTTTACCTTTATTTTACCAGGAAGTCCCATTGAGATCGAAAATCTCTTTTACAAGAGAATCAAATATTACAATATATTAAAAAACAAATTAAAGGCAGGCGTCCTTTAAACGGGGTGCTTTTAACATAGATGAATATTGATGGAGGAACAGAAATGAGAGGGCCAGCATTTTATACATTTCAAACTGCAAGTTTTTAGAATTATTACGTACATATTTACTTACGTTTTGTTGGCTTGACGGCAATTTACTTGGTATTATTTGCATGAGCCACCTTTAATGAGTCCATTACCTGAGTGACCTCACTCATCACGGAGTGTTCATCACTGTTTAAACATCTCTTCAATTCACTTTAGAAAAGGAATAGAATAATATATGCATAGGATGTTGTACATTTTAATGGGTGGATGTAAATGGAATTGTAGATGAACGGTGAAAAAAAAAAGAATGTGTTAGCTGGAACTATTTAGCATTTTCCCATCAGTATCATACACAATATGTTAAATAGAGTAATACAATACCATAAATTATCTTGCTATATATATATATATATATATATATATATATAGGGAATGTGAATGCTTCACAGATCTGTACAAAGGTGGATTGCATATGAAATGTATGAAGTAGGAGAACTTTACAGGAATGTGCTCCCTCCCAAACTTGCTGATGCCATCTCTATTAGTATTAACTATATTTAGAATCTCAATAAAATAGATTTGGTATGTTTTCTAGGTTAATCACATACTAAAATAAACTAAACCCAAAGGAGGAATTTTGCTAATTTCCAAGTTCCAAAGACATTACTGAGACAGTTTCTATCAATGTCAGAAAGCAATCAAGGACCCAATCTTTGAGAGTCAATTACGTTTTATTTATTTATTTATTTTTTATCTAGCTCAAGTTATGTCGGACTCATCTGCCCGTCCCATTACACAAGTTACATTTTAATGTTTATTAATGTGTTTTAATGGTGTATATTTCAGTGCTAATTAGTCAATGTATTTGCATAGGGTTACAACCACACACAACCACAAAGCAACATATGCTTATTTATGTGTGTCATACTGGAGAACAGAAATAAAGATTACATCTGAATGCAACTCACTGTATGTCAAATAGAGAATATTTTTAGTTTTGAAAGCTAAATTTATTTTCTTCTTGCGGTCAGTAAAGTTCTATCATAAAATAATCCATTTGTAAAATGTATTAATAAGAACCACCTCAGGGATCAAGAATCTTTTCTCTTAAAACACATGCTGTTGTGTACTTTCATGTGCAATTTTGATAAATGCTCTAAAACTGTTGAGGGGATATTACAGATTGAAACACTGTGTTTACTTACTGTGTTCCACTTCTCCTTTACTTTGACTGCCAGATGGATGTGTTAGATTTTTTCTCCTTACAAATAGTTTTCATAGGCATAGTATTTTCTAAAATCGTCTTGGCTGTCATTGGTTCTGAAAAAAAAAAAAAAAAAATCATTTTGAAAGTTAAGGGTTAGTTGAATCCACTGAAACCCAAGAATCCTGTCAAATTTACAATAATAAATATCACATTCAAGACTACAATTTGCTGGATAATAGCACATGTTTTGAAAAGCAGGGATTTACAAATAAATGGTTTTATGAGCTGACTAGTGGAAGAAGCTTAAGGTCTCCAATTTAAGCTCTATTCTTATTCTACACTGTTCTGCCACAGACTTTAGTCATGGTACAGATCTTGCCTATAAATAAATATAGAGAAAATATTATTGTAAATATAAATTTTAAATATTAAAAAATATGCCGTGCATGCACACGGCATATGGAGGCGACATAGCTCAGGAGGTAAGACCGATTGTCTGGCAGTCGGAGGGTTGCCGGTTCAAACCCCGCCCTGGGCGTGTCGAAGTGTCCTTGAGCAAGACACCTTACCCCTAACCCCTAACTGCTCTGGTGAATGAGAGGCATCAATTGTAAAGCGCTTTGGATAAAAGCGCTATATATAAATGCAGTCCATTTACCATTTACCCTTGTATCTCACTAAATAACAACTGGCAAGGGAAAATATGCTACTTTTATGGAAGCATCTGTATTAGTTATGTTTCTTCTCTCATTTATTCATATTTTTCCTTCAATTTGTCACCTGTTTGTATATAATATACTCCTTATTTTAATTATTTTTTATTTTATTTTAAATATTAAATTTATTGGAGCTTCATTTTAAATGAATTGTGGATTTAAACACACACACACACACACACGCGTTTGTATTGCTATACTTGTGAGGACTTTCCATTGACTTACATTCATTCCGTAACCTCTAACCCTAACCCTAACCCAAACAACTACATGCCTAACTTTAACCCTAACCTTAACCTAATTGTAACCCTAACCCTAAGTCCTAACCCTAAAACAGCCTCTTGAACTTGTGGGGACCAGCAAAAGTTCCCCACCTTGCGTACTTTTTCTCATCTTTCTATCCTTGTGGGGACATTTGGTTCTCATAAGGATAGTAATACATGCCCACACAAACACATACACACACACATGTATGTTTACATGTATGTTTGTTTCATGTTACCAGTTTGGAAATATGCTTATTATGTGATATGACAATGCTGTTTCTCCAGGTGGACCATGATCATTTTGTTTATCAGTGTATTCACATCCCACTCTAATTTCATCAGCTGCTCCTATGTACTGCAGAGCAGTGTTAATTTATGCATGATAAATATCAAAATTATGCTCTCATTTTTTGGATTTATAATTACCCTCAGAAAGAGTCCTGTCCATTTATGCTCTGTGATTTATGGGCTACTAACTGCAATGGTAGGGTGTTTCTTTAAAGTGACTGCATAATTACCAGCTTTCCATAATTGTCTTAGTAAATTGGTCATTAATTTCACACTGACTACAACCACATTGAATCCCCATCTTACATTGCTCTTCTCAGCTTAATAAATATGGCCCTTGGTTCTTTACCAATTAGCTAAAAGAAAAGTCCCCATAATTGAAACTAATGGAGTTCAAAGATTCAGGAGAGAAATTTTCAAACAACCCCTCAAGCTAATGCTTTGACCTACTAAACAGTTTTTTCCACAATGGGTATAAGCCACCACTACTCCTATGTGACAGTTATATACTCCAATCCCTCCATGTCCACCTTTCCTTGTTTTATGCAGTGTTTGTAATTGCTCTCCCTCTCTCATTGATGTCTGGGGTGGGGCGGGGAGGGGATTGCAATGTACAGCATGCCACAAACTCCTTTTCTTACATCAGTTTTATGAAAATTGCATTCTCCTGAATTGATACAAAAATAAATAAAAATAAATAAAATCAGGAAAGCAAATCACTATAGTTTGCTCATGCTGCGCAGATCTAGAGACAGTAAAGTATTCACAAAGCAAAGACAGTTATGTAGCTGTCAATAAATGTCGGAAAAGAATATCAAGGCTGGATACTGTTCCGTTTCAAATTGGCTCAGTTTGTCAACTTGTGAAGCAGGTTCTGGATTTCTATTCATTTCAAAAGCTGACATTGTGTGCAACGTTGCCTTTGTTGAATATACACAGGCAGTAGGAACTGAAAGCCTCTCTCTCCCAGTGCACTCAGAATACTTTTGCTTTGTTGGGATGCTGGCACTAGTCTTTGCTGGCATGCCGCTGTATTTTGTTGCGTGTGTGTCTGTGAGACTGTTTCCTGGGGTCATTACAGTAAATTTTGACAACTGTTAAGCACCATATTTCTCCTGTTATGTTAACGTGCTGCAAGCTGTAGAACCTAGCTAATTTGCTCGCTAGTGTGCCATACTATGTGGGTGATCTACTCGCACTCGATAGACAGCTAACACCACTAGCTAGCAAGTTAACATTAGCTAACAAGTTGGAAACCTTAATTTATCCTAGCTGGCTAGCTAACCAACTAGTAACATTAACGTTATTTTATTGATTATTTAGTTATCTGGATCAGAAATGCAGAGATGAGGTCAAAAGCAGGGTGGCGAGAGGAAGTGAGGTGAGAAAGCATAAAAGGTTTGCTACCTCACAAAGTGTATTTTAGCTCAGTACTTTAGCTTTTAAAAAAACAAAGAGAAGCGTTTTAATGCATATGGCTGTTGTCTCAAATACAGCACATTGTGTGTATTTGGTTATTATACATATATATATATATATATATATATATATATATATATATATATATATACATATATATATATATATATATATATATATATATATATATATATTGGGTTATTGCATGTGTCAGTGAGATCTCTCAGTATCTAATTTTAAACAACAAACTGAAGGAGAACAACTTATTTTTGCATTTTCGCCAAGTACATTTGTGGCACTTTATTTCCATCTAAATTATAAATATAATCTAAGTATTGTAAATGGCATGAGTGTCTTGCTTCATTTAAGCCATTTTCCAAGTGTCTGTGATGCTCACATCTGGAGTCATAAAGCCTTGAATAGAACACTACCTAAATGGGTGAGGATTGGCCAGATTTGGCATCTGCGCAAAGGGGTTAAGGAATGTACCTTTTGCCTTATTTCGGTTTCCTAAATGTTTCACTGAAAATAGTTTTGTTACATAAAGTATGTTCATGTAAAACAACAAAAAAATGTTTTTGCTGCAGTGTAAGTGTTCACATTTAGTGCCACGTGTGTAACCTGTCTAAATACTCCTGTTAGATTTGAAGAAACACGATTCCTGATAAACAAAGTCAAAAGGTCAGTTGGCATTTTTCATATTTGTGAGAGAAGAAAAAAGCAGTGGTACACTATACAGTGCACATTGATTTGAAAGCCAAGGACATTGACAGCTCCAAGGCAGAAAATAAATTCCATCTCCTTTCAGTTTCCAAGTGAATTGGGAAGGAAAGCAGATGAACCTGAGTTCTAGTAGTGAGTTGGAAGGTCCCAGTTGGTTTTTCAAACCTATTCCTTTATAGGTTTGATAATGCCTGAAATTATTTCATGTATGTTTGTATATTGAAAAAAAAATGGTATTTTTGTTTGTATATTGAAAAAAATATAAGCATAATGTATTTACGTATATAATGTACAATCAAATCATTGTTGTCCATGTTGTTGATTAGTTTTACACCCATTATTAAATCAGCAAAGGATATTACTATTGTATGCCATGAAATATACAGTAACTCCTTTAAATGTACATTGAATAAATAGGACTTCAAGGTTGTGGGAGCCTTTCAGTTGCCATTTCCTGCCATAAGAGCACTGATGTAGCAACGCAGCAGATGAACTTCCTTTAATGGGCCATGAAGGCTGATGTATGTGGCAGAGTTTACCCCCAAGCATCCATTCACTGTCTCCGTTTATTAGACTGGGACTGTCTCTTTCTCTGGGACATAAGATAATGACTTGCACATTGATTTATTATGGCAAATGAATTTCAGCCGTTTCAATTGCTGGGCAATTTCCTGATAAAACTGCCTGAAACAGTAGCAGTTTCACCCTGAAAGGGGCGGACTCTCAAGGCTAAAATGGAACTCCATCTCTGAAAGTCAGAAGTGACAGGACAAATAAATATGCAACGGCACAATAAAAGTTTAGGGTCAATGAAATAGGTGACACAAATCGACTTTTTAACCTGATTTCCGTGCCTCAACATGGCAAGAATGAGTCTATAATCTAACTGCAATGTGCTTTCCCCTTAAAATATTTGTATAGGTTCAGCATATACCGTGTATTTTATAGGTGACGCTAGCATCAATTATGCATCGCACGACAGGGCTGTCCGCCACAGTTGGTCCTGGCACCCATCCCAGGTGAGCTTAAATTTAAAGTTTAGCATCTTGGCAAGAATGTTCAACATCATACTCAGCAAAGTTACATCAAATCATTATTTTAAGTAAATCTATGCAGTATGTACCACTGCTTGAAGGCTCAGTCTCAAGATTCTGCAACATTTTTCATGTCAAATTCAAATCCATTACATTACATTACATTACATTATAGGCATTTAGCAGACGCTCTTATCCAGAGCGACGTACAACAAGTGCATAGGTTTCATGATGTAGAGGCGCAAAAGAAACACTAGAGTGAAGTAAGGATCGTAGTGCCAGAAGTGACCACATCGATCAGGACTCCAACCCTGTATAGTAAGCTTGTTCAGCAAGCAAGAATCCTACCAAGTACAAACTAGCACTGGAATCACACCTAATCATACAAAAACAATCCTGCCAGATACACTAACATAATCAAATTATCCTAGCTAGATACAGTGAGCTGAACTATAGGCTAGAGAGGGGTGGGGAGAGGTGCAGCCTGAAGAGATGAGTCTTCAGTCTGCGTTTGAAAGTGGTGAGATTCTCTGCTGTTCTGACCGTCACGGGGAGGTCATTCCACCAGCGAGGGGCCAGGACAGACAGCAGACGGGAGCGGGAAGTGCAGACGCGAAGAGGGGGAGGTGCCAAGCGTCCAGAGGTGGCCGAACGGAGAGGTCTGGCTGGTGTGTAGGGTCTGATGATCCTCTGAATGTACCCTGGTGCTGACCCCTTAGCTGCCTGGTATGCAAGCACTAAGGACTTAAATTTGATGCGAGCCATAACAGGCAGCCAGTGGAGGTCAGTGAGCAGGGGGGTGACATGGGAATGTCTGGGGAGGTTGTAGACCAGACGCGCTGCAGCATTCTGGATGAGCTGCAGGGGTCTGATGGCGGATGCTGGCAGACCAGCCAGTAGCGAGTTGCAGTAGTCCAAGCGGGACAGGACCATCGCTTGAACCAGGAGCTGGGTTGCGTAGGTGGTGAGGAAGGGGCGGATTCTCCGGATGTTGTACAGGAAGAACCTGCACGTTCGACTCACCGCCGTGATGTTCTGGGAGAGGGACAGTCTGTTGTCCATCACCACTCCAAGGTTTTTTGCGGTGGGTGATGATGACACCACAGTGTCCCCCAGGGAAATAGAAAAGTCGAGAAGGTTAGAGGATGGAGCAGGGATGAAGATCATCTCCGTCTTGCCTGGGTTCAGCTTAAGATGGTGGTTATCCATCCAGCTCTGGATGTCCCTCAGGCAAGCAGAGATGCGAGCAGAGACCCGAGTGTCAGAGGGCGGGAAGGAGAGAAAGAGTTGGGTGTCATCGGCATAACAATGATAGGACAACCCATGGGCAGAGATTACAGGACCAAGAGATTGGGTGTACAGGGAGAATAGGAGGGGACCAAGGACAGAGCCCTGGGGAACTCCTGTGGCAAGGGGGCGAGGTGCTGATACTGCACCAGCCCAGGCGACTTGGAAGGAGCGACCGGAGAGGTAGGACTCAATCCAGTCAAGTGCTGTGCCACAGATCCCCATAGCTGCCAGGGAGGACAGGAGGATGGGATGGTTGACGGTGTCAAAGGCAGCAGAAAGGTCTAGGAGGATCAGGACAGATGAATGGGAGGCTGCTTGTGCGGCGTGAAGCGACTCATTGACCGAGAGGAGTGCGGTCTCTGTCGAATCCTATACTAAAACCATGTAACTGTAGTTGGATTCATTACTTTCATACTTAAATTTTCAGTGCAAGATGCTGCTCATTGTTTGTTGGTTGTTTATACATTTTGAATGCAACTTGCATACAGAAAACATAAAATAAATAATCAATAAGAATCCCTCAACATGCCAAAGTTGCTTGCCTGTTTTAGAAATGAATTATTTCAAATGACAGCAAGATTGGGAACATGGGTGAGAATGGCAGATTACAGGGTGGATATTAAATTCCATCGCACCATAAAATAAGCATGGACTTATCAAGTAGCAGTTCTCTTTAAAGGTTAATCAAAGCTGGACCTATCTCTTAGATATTGCAGACATACAGTATCTAAAGCCAATTTAGAGTCTTCAGTTAGCCTAACCTGCATGTCTTTGGACTGTGGGAGGAAACTGGAATACCCGGAGGAAACCCACAAGGACACAGGAAGAACATGTAAACTTCACACAGAAATAATTTGAGCCAAGAACCGCCTTGTGAGGTGACAGTGCTAAGCACGGCACCATTGCGCTGCCCCCTATGAAAATGTTTTGTGGAGTAGTGGGTAGGAGGGGGCTGCCCAGGCCACAGAGTTCTTTCCATCTTTTTTTATTCAATTATGCTTGATGTTTTAGTAAACATGTTTCCTAACTGGAATTTCAGTATTATGTATGTTATATTTAAGAATATTAGTGCTGTGTGTTTTGTTTTTTCCCTTTGCAAACTGATCAATATTAAAACTAAATAAACATACAATAGAGATCAGTGGTGATATTTTCTGAAAGCATTTCACATTGTAGTTTGGATGTTGACTACCTCATCTGGTATAAATAAAGAGAAGGAGATAGAAAGAAAGACAATACACCACATGGCAATGATCATTAATGCGCTGAAAAATAACTGAGTATATTGCCCAGCCCTACTTTCAACATATTTAACGTTAAAAACTCACACACTGCTATTAAATTAAATAGTGAATCAATTAAAATGTAATCAAATTAAACATGTATCAAATAAAATACAATTAAATATGTAGGGGTTAATGCTATCAAAATAAATAATCCCTCAGATATTAAATGAAATAAATTATTTACAAATCATTTTATCTGATTGCCTTGACACTCATTTATTCACTAGCAGTTTAATTAATGCACTGCAATTCCAATCGCCACCACTTTTATCAGTTAACTGCTGTTTTCACTACCATGTATGTAAATTTGATACAGCTTTCAACACCACTTTTATTAATTCAAGTGCAGTTTCACCATGTGTCAATCACCGACGTTTCCTACATCGATGCACTCGACAATCAACAGTTCTTGTTTGGACTATCCCAAAGAGTTGCCAAGTCCACATGTAATACAGGATTGTTTTCTCTGAAGTCACTTGAACATGTCAGAAGTCGGTGGTTGCAGTTTTCTGGGTGCTCTGTGTCTAGTGCTGGTTGAAAGGGTCAAACATTTCCTTATGCAAAAAAAAAAAAAAACTAAAATTGCATGCTAGCTTCACAAGTACAGTTGACACTAGTTAGCTACTTCTCTACCTGTGGCATTAATGTTAGTTAACACGTGGTACTCTCGATCAAACAATAAAAGATACATACCCTTGGCACTGAAGTAGAATCATATTTGGGTGACAGTCATTAAATTTTAATTACAAGACAGATGGCTAGTTCAAGTCAGTGATTCAGAATAGCACAGGTTGCTAACATAATGATACTGCAGCAATCCTTGGTGTGAGGCAGATAAATAAGACATCTTATTCACCCGTGTCTTCTTCTAACTTGCAGCTACCTTACCCATTTTGTCATATTTAGAGCTAGAATTCAATCACTAAAACAAACAGAAGGCCGGGCTAGCTAATAGCTAGCGAGTTACCTGACAGCTAGAGTTGTAATGGGTCTTACGTAAACTGCCATTCTGGAGTAAGGAGGCAGGGTTGTCCTTGCTTTCATGTCATTCTGGAGTCGCAGGAGGAGAGACTGTAAAAAAAAAGGAGAGTGGGAGAAGAGACTTGTGTTTTTCTTAAAAGAAGAAAACAAAAATATATGCGTTGCTGTGACTGCTTGATTAAAAGAGGAGTTGTTCTGCTTGGGAACGAACCATGCTTTACCTGATGTTCACAAAGCGAGCAGAGCAGGAGGGCACGATACTGCAGCAAAGAACACTGGGACAGTGGCGACTGGAGGATCTGCAGCGGCCCAGCTTCATCAAAAATGCTACAGTACCATGCACAACCTAATGGGGGAGAGAGTTAAAAATAAAACTGTTTTCAACCCGTGATTATAGATGTCAATTTCACATATTTGTTTTACCCATTTGCTCTTCCATACTAGGAAGGAAGGCAAGAGAAGGAACAATAAGCAATTGGAATGCACCTCAGGTGTAGCAGTTAAGTCGTGTATCAAGATTTATGTCCACAATCCTTTAACCCCTTTGCAGAGATGCCATTCCTCAAAAATAACAGCGGCTTGGCGATCAAGGTCAACCTGTCTCTTGACAACATGAACATAGAACCACCAAGAAGTATTTTTTAGATCTTGTGGCTAGCTTGTAAAAATTGTAAGTCTCAATTTCTACATTGTTAGCTAATTTGACAATTCGCTTTCTAGCTAGCTTGGAATCCCACATTAATATCTAAGAGCAACCCGGTATTATGTTAGGTTCACTGCCATTCACATAACCTAGTATTAAAATGATATTTTATCTTTGGTCAAAATAGTCTTATAGTATGTTTTCTGTCATGGATAGCTAGCTAGCCATCTACTCCCATTTGCTTCAAAACTGCAGCTATATCGTTGTAGCATTCAGCTGAGATGGGAGTCAGCATAGCATCATACATTATGGACACTTGCTAAATTGAATAAATACTGCACATATTTACACCAAGCGGCCAAAACTGGCCTGCGTTTTTGAAGCTCACTTCCTTGTCTTGTTGAGAGACGTTGCTCACTAGCGCCACTGCGGCTGGCTCCAGTATAGGTTTCAGCCACCCATTTTAATGTAAGTCAATGGCAACAATACAGTGAAAATATGAAGTCAATTATTTTTTTCCACAAGAAAAAGTAGTCACAATAGGTGTTTTTTCTTCATTTAGTGTCTTCCCATATGCCAAATTGTTAAGTTATTTTGCTATTTGGACAAGCCGGTAATATTATGTGGACAAATCTGGGACAGTTTGCATCATGACCGGGTCACTGTATCTCACACGCTTAGTGGACAACTGGACTTCATATCCCAACTGCACAGTCTCTGGCTCCAATTTGCACAACATTGCGTGGCCACGAACTACACTTCCCGGGCTTCAAGACCCTTTCCACCAAGCCCATGGAGAGTCAAAGGGTGATGTCAAAATCCCTTTGTCCATATTTTTCTACAGTCTATGATTTACACCAAACTGCTTAGCTAGCTCAATGTTTATGTAATTAATGTATCTGATGTAAAACAAGAATCCTGTATCATCAATTTCAGCTTCAGTAATCACAAACTGATGCTGCTTTTGCGATATTGAATATTTGGCCGAAGAGTTGTGTGCACTCCTCAACTGTGACATTGCTGAGAAACCTGTCTACCTGAAACCTGGCCTTTGGGCGTTCTCCACTGCTTGCATCAAGCTGGTTCTGGTCTGATGAATTTCTCTGCATACATTTGACTTTTACTAACAGAAGAAAGAAGAGTTGCTCAAACCTAAACATTTTAATTTGATGCAGTTCATACAACTTTATTATCTGGTGTCCCCTTAAGCTATGCTCAATTTAATCAAGCTTATTTAAATATTTATAAATGAGCCAATTTTCCTACAGTGAAGTTGGTTCAACCTAACCTTATAATAAGCAGTACTCACTTTTAAGTCATTCTGTCAAGTTATATTTCTGAGTTTGTTGTAATCAAAATACCCATAAGTTCACCCAAAAAAGAAAAAAAAAGAATGGAACATGTTACCTCAAGTTTTATTAGTTAGATTAACATATTTGTACAGTGTACTGTCTTTGGAAAATCAGACATAAATTATATAGTATGTCATTTCACATTGGACATCCCCCTGCTTTTAACAATTACACATTTGCAATGAGAAATTTATCAGTTACTGCTGGTCATGTGGATGCCATTCACTAGTGAATGTATAAATGGCTGATTGAATTAGCTATATGATTTTATGATGTGCAGTGCGTAACATATGGACAGTTTCAAACTGTTTATCAATCATGCATCCATACACCCATTGAAGCCATTGCAGCAAGCCCATCTGGAGAATCAGATCAGATCACAATCAGGTGTACTTGGGTAGAAATATACTACTTATATGTGGGAAAAAAAATACCCATGGAGATCATGGTTTTTATAAATGTGATGTGATACCATGTATGATGCTATACAAAGTGCAGACCCTCTTTAAAAGAAAATGTAAATATTAAACAGTCAGTGTTTTCACTCATCTTCTGTGACACATGGGATTAGTGGTGATGGGAGGAGACAATGCCCCTGCTTGGATCCAGCAGCCATTTATTTCAGTGTTCTCCTTCCATAAATAGTACATGATTGTGACTGGAACTCCTGATATTGCTCTGAGCATAAATCACTGTGAAATTCAAGTAATCACGCACAAATTGAAGAATTAGGACTTCATTGTGTCAGTGTTAGTATGGTGAGGTATGAGCCCAAGGTACAGCCTAGTCAGCCTGTTCTTTTATTTATTTATTGTTTGTTTGTTTATATAAAAATCTTAAATATTTAATTCAATGCCCAACCAGTTAAGAGTTTTTTTTCTATCATTGCTGCTATTGCAGTCAGTCAGCATGTAAATGACCCCAGGACTTGAAAAAACAGTGCCAATGTGTTGAGTGGGTCTGTGCTGAGAGAAACCATTTTAGCATAATTATTTAGCACTGTTTATTTGTCATTAATTAACTACATGCTAATTTGGCACTCTGGAAACACTGTGAGCAGCTGTGTACGTGTATGCAGAAAAAAGAGACAAATTCTAAGCTTTCTTATATTAAAATGACGGTGTATTATTAATCATGCTTCATCCTAAGTGCCATTGAGTCTATTTGCTGTTCAGCTAGCAGGTACTACAACAGTAAAATGTCCAGTGTTGATTCAACTCTATCAGAGTACATATACATCCAGTCGGAACCATATGTGCTATGTAAGATTTTATTTAACATTGAACGTTTTACTGTGTAACTGTCTCAATGTTACACAGTAAATGACCCGTATCATTGTGCTACATAGATGTTGTGCTGCATATGCATTCTGAAGGTATATGGTGGATACATACATTCAGGTTATAACTCTTATGATGTTGCACTTTGCATTACAGGCATTCAGCTGATAGAATTTCCCAGAACAATTTACGCAGTTGTGTATTTACACAAGCTTGATATTTTACCGAGGCAATATAAGTTAAGTACCTTGCTTAAAGAATAAAATGGCAGCACCTCACCTGGGAGTTTAATCTACAACCTCACCAGAGTTGCAAGCCGAATTTCCTAACCATTATGCTACACTGCCATCCATATATGAATGTGTGTGTTTGACGCTCTAATGGGTTTTCTATTAAGAAGAGGAAAAGAAACAGTATTGTAATTCCTGTCACTTTTGTGTTGTACAGCATCTGTTCATAAAGAAGATATTTACAGTGCATAATTATTTAGAAATGTAATCATGTATTTTGGTTCAGTGTTTTTGAAGCACACTAATCATTTAAATGTCAGTTTAGCAGTTTAATTCTAATTTACTTCAAGTACAGTTTTATTGCACTTGAGAGCCATTGAGACTTGAACCAGACATGCAGTAAATGACAGAAAAAAGCAACTAATTGACATCAACTTTGAAATACACAATACTTAAATAAAGTGCGTGTGTGATTAAAGGCCTCAACATTTAGGACATTTTGGGGTTTTACAGCCTGCTTGCTAGTTATCTTAATTGATTTCATCAGTTGTTGCTATTATTTACACCAGCATTTCAATTTCAGTGACAATTAATGTTACAATAACCAAAAGGCAATGAGCCACAGTAAATTTGTTTTGTTGCTGTCTTTTGATCTATCTATTTTAAGCTGCCTTTTGTATGAGCTACTGCATATTATAAAAATTACTGTAATCCTACTGGGGGATGGTGACAGCATTGACAATGACACGGGGTGAAGTACAAGCTATCCGGCAAAGCTTTCCAAACAAAACTTTGTAATATAAACAGTTAATCTGTAAAATCTAACTATTGTACGAAACCAATTCCACTGAGAATCAGTACTCATCACCTCCAGAGAGGCCAATGTGCAGGTAAATGTATTTCTTTATTTATTTTTTAAGATTAATGACAGAACTGCTGAAAAACATCAGTGAGAGGAAATATGCCCTTGGTGCAGTAGCATGTTCACTTCCAGATTAATTCACAGTGTCAGGTTCAAATATAGATTACCCATTCCACACTAGAAACTCCATTTCACTTTCCCTGGTGGATGCACTGTGATGTTCAAGCTGCCAGAGAGAACTGAAATGCAAGTCACTTTCCATTTCAATTGAGGTTATGAACTGGGGACCACTGTTGGATGTTGTTGGATATGATGGACAGTGGCCACCACTGGATGTACAGTACATTTATGGTTTTTGAATACGCCCATGCTGATTTTCTGTAATGATGTCATGGATCTTAATTGTTATACTTTTTTTAATGCTTTGATTCTTCTAGTATATATTGAGTTTGTAATGTGTGAAATTCCCAGCACACCTTTTGTCTACAGTTTCTTGTACCTTGTTCAGTTGTTATGTGATTTGCATGTTTTTGTTCGGCCTTCTTTTCTGAATCCCTAGACACCAGTCAAATGAGTAATTACCAGCAGTGCTTAAAGCATGTCACCTGTGCGAGGTCTTCCAATAAAGCAACCGGCTCTTCATTCAGCAGCTGCCTACCAAACTGTCCTCATCATCCATTGCCCATGCTTTGAGTGGCCCCCATTGTGATGCATGGAGGGCTACTCATGTTGAAGGGTTGAGCAGTAAGATATCTAAAAAAGAATTAATAAAGCTTTACCGAGGACAATATGCTGAATATAGTAATACATAAAAAGCGCACATCTCCTCCCATATTTTTCAGATACACACAAAAAAATTGTAAAGACTTGAGCTTGACTTGTACTAACTATGATTTAACCACTAATCACGCCTTTTATAGTTTTTGAGTAAACTTTTGTTAAAAATTAGACTGATGACATCACCATCAGTTCTCACTGCAAGCATGAGCTCAGAATCTCTGTCAGAGATAAAACAATTCCTGCAGATTGTTGTTTGATGGCTTCAGAAACACTATTTATAGCTTTACCATTTTTTACGTTTAGCTTCCTCCGTAGCACGACATACAGTAGCTACATCAGCTAATATTACCAAATGGTCACAGATCGAGTGATAGACATCTGAATATGCATTCAGAATTCATAACTCTGCTTACTAACATTGATAACAGTATTGCCATAGCCAATTATGTGCTTGTAGCTAGCTAGCATTTAAAATAATCTTGTCTTTGTCAGTTATTAATAACAACCTTTTAGCCAGCAATGTAGCAGACAAATGAACTGAAACCAAAAAAGCAGTAATAAAATGAATTGCTTATGGTATGTAGCACCCTGGTAGATTATACAAAATTCAGGACTAGGAGATAAGGTTGTAACAGGATTCAGTTACAACCCAACTCTACAAGGACAAGGGAGCCCATCTGGGTACAAGAGCTTTAGTGCTATAAATACTTAGTGACAATAACCTTGGAGAGACAATGGTTGATAGATAGAACTAATAAATTACGTTATTCAGAATTTGGTGCAGACTATGACTGTGAAATTACTTCAGTGAGTCCAGTGAGGTTCTTTTGCAGCATGGTGAAAAAGTGTAGTGTATCAACACATTTTTGCCATTTAGTCCAAGGTAGTATGAAATCAAATGTTGTGTGTGTGTGCGGAGCTGTATTTAGCTATCACTAAATGATGTACATATAGTGAAGTCGCAATTATTTTATGCTTGTGAGGTAATCTTTCTACCCTTATATGAACAAAAATTCTGTTCAGTGAAAGTAGGTTATGCTACCTTGATTGGCTATTTGTGTAAATATCACAGTATATAATGAAAATAACATTACACCCCTGAAGTACACTCTGCTGCCTGAGCACTTAATATTTCTTACGCTCATACTGGGCTTCCATGAGAAAATTCAAATTGATCAGTTTCCTCTTTGTAAGTGCTTGTCTTTGCAGGAAAACCTAAGTATTGCAAGATAAATACTTTTTATGTCCTCTTGCCAGCAGAAAAGATAGTTTAAGCAGTTTGTCTCCCTCTGATTTGATGTTCTACAAAATATTACTGAACAGATGTCTTGCCTATTAATCATTTTATTTTGACAATAATGCGTGCCTGTCTGTTCAGTGTTTTGTAGCACATTGCATAAGAGTGGCAATCAACCACAATTCTACCATTATCGTCTATCAGAAAGGATATTGCAAATAAGCCATCAGTTTCATTAGTTTACCTTATTTTAACTAACTCGTCTCTGCCCAAAGCAAGCCCAGACCTATTCAGAAGTGTGCCCTTATTACCTGCATATGCATAAATCAAATGCATCAATGGAATAAAGACATTGAGGCCAACCCATTGCGAAACAAGATTCTGTGTTATCGGTACATGCATTTAATTGCTTTTTGTTTTCAGGGGAGCTTGAAAATTGTGTTGCAGTTCAATTCTCTTTCTGCATGTGGTATAAAGGATAGGGCAGGATTTTGATGTAAGGCTTCCCCCTTCCTAATCTGCAGCCTTTGGCAAAAACCTCCTTTTTCCACTGCCTTGGAGCAATGCTGCACTTTTTTTTACAGGGATATGCAGGCACTGGCAGTAGTTCAATTTACATTTAAATGAAGCCTTTGTGTAATACCCTGTTATTGAAGTACTTATATGAAGAGCAAAGACATACTGACACTTTAGCATGCAAAATGTCAGCTGCAGCATAGAATGACAACAGAAAAAAGACATATTTCAAGCAAGGCACTTTGTACTTGAAAGCCAATTATTTCAGTTGAAATTTCAGTGTAAATGAAACATTAGCTCTATTTAATGGGCCACTCTAAGTCTGTGGTGTCGGGGCAATGGTGAGTGATGCAACGTGGCACGATGGTAGGAACCTCCCGGAGGCAGAGGTGTTCTAATCACTCTGAGAATTGCACTCCCATGTGACTGACGGTCACATGGGAATTTCTTCAGGCATAATTTGCACATTTATTCCACTGAATAAGGTTTGTGATGACCAGGTCAAACAATTTATAGTAACTGCAATTTGGAATGCTGACAGCTGAAGTCCATATAATATGACTGAATTACATTTAAAGCTTGATTTCCTTTTGGTCGATGGCTCAGTTGTATAATTCCTCAGAAATCTCCATCTGGCAAAATGGAATTTCACCTTTCCTTTCTTAATCGCTACTCCTTTTTCAGCAGACTCATAGCAGAAACAGTGTTTTGAGATGAAATGCTGTACAATACAAAAGATGTCTTATTTTACTTGACTCCGGGCTCTATTTTAAAGATATCAATATTATAGGATATTATATTTATATGGTCTAAAGGCATTCAGGGTATGTCCAAGTCCACTTTTGTTAGTTTAACAGCAGATTGTTTGAGTGCAAAATAGGGTGCATGTTTTAAATGGGTGGAATTTAGATGCTTAATTAATAATAGCTGTGTCTTCGTCGTAACAAGCGATAAACCAAACAGTATCATCTCCAATACTCTTTAAAGCCACCTGTGTTTGCACCTTGGGGGACTGCTAATATAATTGCGGATGTAGAAAGTCTTTGAAAAGAAATGTATACTTTTGATTGAACAGTCCCCTCGTCGTGGTGCCACTGGCATGTTAACCTGAGGAGAAAGATGGTCAGTCTATTAAGTTCTCACAATGAATTGTGTAATGTGGTGAAAATTTGTTTTCGTTTCTGATTTCTGAAAAGGTTTAGTTTTAATTAGTCTTTTAGTTTTAAAATAAAAAAATGTGAAGAACAAATTTAGGTGAATTTTTTCTTTTGAATGTTTTAAAAATGAATCTAAGGAATGTTTTTTTTAATTGTTTTGAGATGTAAAAACTTCAGTTTCACTTCACCCTCAATTGAATGTTGTTCTTCATGGAAATAAACATCCCCATCCCCAGAAAGTGCACTTTCACTTTCACCTCCTGAACTACCATCTTCGCCTTTAGAATGAAGTACGGCATAAAGTGGTAGTTCTGCTAATAATGTTTATTTCTGAGACATGTTTCTGGAATATTACAACTACTGTGCTGCATGCTCTGTGCTTCATGTGTATTTTCAGCAGATAGTTCTGTTGGTAACAAAACAGCCAAAATGTTGTGAAATGATTCAACATAGTTGAGTGTTGCGTGTCTCCACTGCATAGGGGGAAAAAACCCATAAATGCAGAAATAAGGGAATTACTGAACAGAGATTAACGGCAGTGTTTTATGATATGACTTAAACTGATTAACCACGATTTTGAGAGATTCATGAGTCTTGGGATAAAGGCATGTCCTCAGGGAATTATCGTCATTGCAAAATTCAAATGACCCAACAGAGAAGCAAATTACATTTATTAATGCTCCTGGATGCCACTGATGTGCAAGAGGGCATGGCATCATGGACATCATGGAAGCAAGTGAGTTTCTCTATAGGCAGGGAAGCTTGCATGAGATTCCAATGTAACCCCTTCACACAAGCCCCCTGGTGGCAAGGATGCTACCACCCTGAGATTGCACAACTCAGACATTCAGTGCTCCAGCAACAAAACTCTGTTTTAGCATTGTTAGTTGATGAAGCACAGCAACTATGCCAAATATAGCACAGTTTGTAAGTGCCATTGTCGTAAAGGTCATTCATTTAACGAGCATCCCATCCCTGCAGTCTCATCTGCAACTACACCCTCTGAGCATGACACACTGGACAATAGCATCTTTCTGGGAGTTCAGAAAAATATTTCAGTGCCAAAAATGTGTATTCCATACCAACAAGAGAACCATAGCCTGAAGGTATGCCAATACAGCGGTGAAAAATGCTGCTCACTGAATTGCAAAATAAACAAGCAGAATGTTTGTGGAATTGTGACACATCATTCTACTATCTGCAACTTAGTATGGGATAAATGTACAATCTTTCCATTTGTTTTACACGTAAACATGTCCCTCTCAAGTTTCAATGGTCATTTATTGTCTTGAAAAATCTATTTGAGAAATAAACCTGCAAATAGAAAATAGGGGTAGGTATTTACGAAGACCAGTTTAACACCTTTCCGTTCTTTTCAGTTTGATTGATAACTCTATCCAATGTAGGACAGGACAAGCTTTCCAATGGTGTATGGCATGTTTCATTTGAATTTTATTACAATGAGTGAGAGCCCCGCGCAACTGTGTGAGCAGTTGCTTCAGCACAGTGCATTATGCAAAAATATACAAGAACTCATTGATGCATAATAATTTTTCCTTCATTTTTTGGAAGATTTTACTAATTTTGCCAACTCATCAGCATGGCTAAAGTGAATTCACACCATGGATTTAGGGAGTGGGTCAGAAGAGGAGGAGGAAGCATTGAGTATAGCCAGGATACATGCCAATATGGTGAATTATTTATATTGTTTTCTATTTTTTATATTGTTATATTTGCATTGGTTGTAAGAGACAACTGTTAGCCTTTGCTAGTAGTAATACTTGTAAAATTTCCCATCCCCATACACCAAAAGATACTGCAGAGTACAGACATACAAGAGTGATTGATTACATATTTGAGTATGTGTACCACAGTATGTCACAATGTTTTTGCTTTATTTTTAATGTATTACCTTAATAATGTACAGTATATGTTCTATACTGGACAAAAAGCATTTACATCTTATTTGGAGAGGTTTTGGTTGGTTTTTGGTCGCCTAGGTATCTTCAAGCCCTGTACTGATAAAAAAGATAGTAATTCCCGCTTCAAAATTATGTATAAGTGAGTTTCATGATTCAAAATATTTAGACTTTCTGACTTTGAGTTTAAAAGAGGTGCTCCATTCGTGATGTGTGCATGTGATAGGTTGAGTATGAGAATGTGGTTTCTGAGGCCAACCAATAGTTGGCTGCAGTGAGTTTCCTGACTGCACTTTCTCTGCGCATTTAATGCACGTCACTCATTAAGGTGATTCAAAATATCTGAATAAATCCAGTTTGCGGGAAAAGTTTTTGTACTTTTTCAATCCAATAAACTTTTTAGGTTGCTTACCAGGCAATAGAAACAGCTGATCCCTCTAAGCCTGTGCTGCTGCTGGTGCATCTGGGTTCATTGACATTGGCACATGTATTATGCACACCAGGCCTTCTATATTCCCATTGGGTCCTCATTCATGTCCATGAGATGTCCACGACTTTTGGCATTGTTATGCAACACACAACACACCACGAAGAATGCTCAGACCTTCTGAGGACTAATATTATGACTAACTATTATGGCAACGTATTTTTTATTATTCTGTCTTTTTTTTTATATACACAATAATAATTGCTCACATTGTAATTGTGATATTTTCATGCATGTTTATATAGGCACACATTCTTATAATTGTGCCCTTAAACTTACATTGAAACAACTGTGACATGACTTAAGATCAAGTTTGTTTTGGTCTTAGCACATGCTTTCAGCTGCATGGGCGCTGGATGAGAAAATGGCAGCTGAATCTCTCTTAAAAAAAGTAAAGACACTTGCGTTTGGGTTACCACCGTTTTGCGCCAATTGTAAGATAGAGCCCTTCAACTGGCTAGGGAAGGCGGTCATTGTGAAAACTGTCCATCTATGACATAATTAAAACTGTGCAGGGTCATTGTGCACTGGATTTGTTCTCATGCCTCAATCAGGCTAGTCAATTTTGCATCAAATTGGCACATTGAAGGGCTTGTTTCTGAATGTGCGGTGCTGCAGTCATATTTTATGCTTCCATGGTAACAGTTTCACCAGTTATTTTTTTCCCAATGCTAAGTAAGTGATGTTTAAAATCAGAAAATGGCTGGGGGGGGGGGGACTTTGGGGTGTAGGTGGGAGAAACACTGCCACTAACACTGAAGATACAAAAGGATTTGAGGTGGTGTTGGAGGTGATTTAAATTTGTTAATTTAAAGGTTAAACATTGGATTGTGGGTGAATACATAAATATACAGAATACAGAACATAAGACTTGTAGTATAAATAGCAGCAAGCCAAGCAGGTGAAAAGGCATCACAAGCTGTCTCCTGTTCTCCAAAAGACTTTTTCATGGTCTCTGTTTCCTTCTAGAAAAGGTTCTGGAAAGCTATTCAAGGACAGTGCTATGCTGTAGACAGTCTGCAAAGTTGCATATATGGGTCAAGAGGAACAAGAACCTGGTGTCCTTTGCGTAGATTTTTACCTCCAGTTGATACTTGCATTGATACTTACCTCCTAACTTACAGTGCTTAAATATTTGGACAGTGACACATTTTTTGTTGTTTTGACTTTGTACTCCAGTATACTGCATTGGAAATTAAACAATGAATATAAAGTTAAAGTGCAGACGGTCAGCTTTTATTTGAGGGGGATTTATAAACATATTGGGTGATCCGTGTTGGAATTACAGCACTTTTTTATGCATAGTTACCCCATTTGGAGTAACCTACAGAGCCAAAAAAAACTACAATTGCATAACTGCCGTGCACTGTATGAATTTAGTGAGGAGAGGATAACTCATGATCATACAAACTAGCTGCTAGTTATCATCCACTGGAGACATACTGTATCATGAAGCAGCAATTAAAATTAGCATTGTCAGTTTGTGAATATAGATGATTACATTTATTTATTGAACACCAAGAAGCATTAATTAGCCCATTTACAATGTTCAAACCCTGAATAAATGATTAATTAACATACGTAGCAGACATTCTTTTTTAAAGAAGTTTCACTCTTTTCACTTTTTATTTATAATAATATTCAGATCTTGAGTTTATGCTGAAAGCCTGTGTCCCCTGTCCTTTTGCAAACCCATAGAGATATCATTGTCTTTTAAAGAGTAATAGCAAAGGTAGTAGTAATTCTTACTCTTTTCTTTGCAGTTTGGATTTCCCAACCATGATTACACTGCAAGACTTTTAGCACTTTGAGTGCTCGGAAAAGTGCTATATAAATGCAATGATTCATTCATTCAAGACATATTGCAACCTCTTGTTGATTTGTTGATTTGGAAGAGTGCAGACAAACATGTGACGTCAGCTTGACAGTTCGTAAGTCAGGCTTGCACAGACATGAGTCAGAGGAAGACACTTCATGTTCAGTGTAACGGGCCTTGTGGGTGTCTGACTGACTAGCATACAATTAAATGCTCTAATTCTCACTAAATTAAACCTTCCCATCCCTGGATGTCCCTTGATCCAGTTGTGCATCACTCCACGGGGTTGACAGTGACAGTCAGCACTGGTATGGTCTAGATTCCACACCAGAACTTGGGGGCTGCTGTTGTTATTGTGGGTGGTGTGGAGTATGTGAGCCAGCACAACAGTAACATTTCATTTTTATCCCAACCCATCAAGGTGTTGCATGCTAGGCATCTGTTACAATGGGCAGGCTGGACCACTGCCTGCCTCCTTTCCGTGCATATAACAGCATGTGACAAAGCCTGGGGAAATGGTCTAGAGCCGCCTGGCCTAAGAATGAGTGGGTGCACAGGGAAAGCACACATTCAGGGACATTCCAGGGTCCACCTCCACGTTTGCCCTGCTGTCTGCTTCTGCAGACAGGTGATGGTCTGTGTAGCTGTGCATGCTTATCGTTTCTCTGTCTCGTCTCCCAGCAAAATTTGTCGGGTTTGGAATTTATTTGTCAGTCACTGCAGCTCCTCACTCCACTCAGCAGGCTCGTATGATCCTGTTTGTTCTATAGCCGTATTTGGGGCAGAAGCTGGTTGTTGATTATGGCACTGTGCCCAGATGCTTATCAATGGCATGACAATGCTGAAAAACAGCATGCCAAGGATAAACTGGATTTATTAACATGCTCCATCATGATAAGACTCATATTTTGAGAGAAAACCTTGCCAATATTGCACCATAAAACTGTACTCTAAGGCATCAGATGTGTTATGTTCAAACCACAGTAAAACCATACAGCATGATAAATATAAAAGGGCAAGATTTTGTAAGATTTCCCAGGACATTGCCATTGTAATAGTATGTTTTATCAATTCACAACAACAAGTCCCTCTGCTAACATTTTCTATCACAAATGCGGTCTGTGGCAGTTAAAGTGCCATTTTTCAACTTGAAAATGAAATTTTATCCAGTCAGCACTATGTATAATGCTACATGTGGTCCACTTCTGAAAACATACCAATAAAGTTATCTGGATCAATGTCAGATTCAGCTGGGTGTCCTCTAATATATGTTATATCACAACAAAGATTATTTCCTTATGAGAGAAAAAAGACAAGTTAATCACATACAAAACATATACTGTGTATTTGTAAGAACCCAATTCTGTAAAAAATAAAATAAAATCTTCCAGTGTACCATATTTTTGCAGCAAAATTATACCAACAATAATTTTATCATTATGTATGAAAATAAACAAGCACTACTTCAAACAGTGTTTCATACTATTTTTACGAACACCAAACCCAGCATACCAATCTATTTTTCCTTAACAGTATTATATAAAGTCGTAGTTAAGCAGGGTAGCCAATGAGCACTCTGCTCATTGGACAAACTCTGCTCCCAGCTTCCTTCTCAGTGATCCCTCACTGATGTTATAACTTTTCTGACACTGCTAGAAACAATCACTCCCTTTATACCCACAGTCCTACCATTATACTTTTCTAGCACATTTATATCCAACGAGTTTGAGTTTCTCTGAAATGGACACATTCTTTCTTTTTGACTTTTTAAAAATGTATGTAATTCTCCTTATAAAGGGGTCAGACGTCTATCTCATATAGACATTGCTATTTCTAGGCTTCACACAAATGGACATGGCACAGCAGCTGCATCACATTCACCATCAATTTGGGACAATGCCTCCTCACACATCCTTCTCAGGAAAGCCTGTGAAGCCCACAGACAGCATCCTTTGTATGTGAGGCATGTGTCGGGCCTTACGAATGGGAACCTCCCTTCTTGTACCCTCACTGACTAGCTTGCCTCAGATGGATTCATTACCTTTAAGATCTGATTCATCATTCCTGCCTCTGCTGCTCCATGAGAAAGGGAGCAGCATGTACTGCTGTTTTCTGTGGGGATTTCTGGAAGCTGGCATACTGGGCTATGGACTGCTCCCTAGAATTTTACCTCCTCTGGAGGTTCCCAATTTGAACTCAGTTCTCAGCTACAGCCCCCCTGAGCTGTACAATGACTGGAAGCCTGCCATACTAAAGCTGGCAGGTCATCACAAACTTATCTTAAAACTTAAATATCAGAAACAACCTTCATCACTCAAAAACTGTCTGGACCAATCAAAATAGTGCACTAAAACAGCAATCCCAGAAAAGGAACTTTCACTTTAAATGAATTGCTGTTGAAAGCAATGTAAAGGCATGAATTTGTGCCCTGAAGGTTATGGCATTGCAGCTGTTATACGATAGTACTCAGTGAAGATTGCTAAGAGATTCATGTTAACCATGTATGAACTGTATCCAAAGATCTTGCATCACTCAATGAAATTGTGATATGGAAGATGATAAGATGTGGGACTAAGATTACTTCTTTTGTTGGTGTCTTACCCAACACAGGCGTGCTGAAGATCATTTGGGCAGAGATTACAGAACAGTGTAATCAGTGTTGGAATGCGATATTTTGTTTTCAAGATTTATGTTTGGCAGGCAGGAGTAATAAAAAGATACCAGTTGGTCATTTGTCATTTTATCTTTTAATTCAATTGAAGATATTTCACAGATTTTAGCTGTGAAATTGCTAAAACGATTCTAATAAGAAAAGTAAATGTGCTTGCATGTGTGAAACATTCTAAATGCATTTCTGAGATGCCTTGTTTAATGATGCATACTGTAATTAAGGCAGGACTATGTTCATGAATTTTTGTACTGTCTTGCAACAATTGTGCACGGGAAATTAACCGAATGTAGCTGAAGAATATCAATTCTGTCCTACTGCTTCCTAGTAAACTGTGAACTTGATTTGGCTGATTTAATGTACCAAAATGTCAGAGTAATTTGGCAAGCAAGTTATACTCCCACACAGGCCTGCAACAGAATATGACTCAGAGGGGGTAAAAGAAATGGTCCGCAGCATAGGCGTAGGTTTCTTTTCACGTCTGGGGAACACAGACCGCTGTACCACCTAGCCTCACGTATTCAAACGTCACGTTTCACAAGCACTAGTTAGTCTCGCAATTAAGTAATATGAAAATATTGGGGTGATATATCTCCCTAAACCAACTCGTATGGATCACAACTAATTAAATGGATCACCCACTGACTTAAAGCTCTGGAGAAATCTGAGCCTTCCAAGCATGCATGTCTGCCTTCAATCACCAAAGCACTTCTGAGTCAGTTGTGTTATATTATGATAATACATTGCACGTGCAGAAAATGAATGCATTTGAAGAGCAAAAGGTTAGGGCTTCCCTTTAATGAAGCTTTCCTTTTTTCATCCTTATCATCCTGGCATTTAAAGGTTTTTTTTTACATTTTTTATTTATTTTACAAACTTATGTGATTGGATGTAACAGATTTATCCAGTACCTGAGTCCTTTATAATTGGCACTACTGTGATAAGCCGACTTAAAGTGCTTTCTAAGGAACCTATAATCAAGACATGGACAATTCAGTACTCACAAGAGCAGTCACATGTAATGAATAAGGGAAAATGTCTCTTTTTTGTCTACAATACTCAAAGAGATTTTGTACCCAGCTTTGTACACAGAAAACCGCTGCACTTTGAATTTGTATGTGTACCTTTTTGTCAGTTTATCAGTCTCTCTTCATTCATCACAATCAGATTTAAAGTGACCTTTACCGGTAAAAAAAAAAACTTAAAAAAAACACTGCAGTAAAAATGTGGGAAAACATATCTGATCTAGTGAGCTAAACACATCTGATTGAATCCAGCAAGAATTCATCACCTCCAGCTGGTTTATTCGTCGAGAGGTAAAAGTGTATTGGAATAATAACTTTGATGTTTTAAAAATTATATTTGTTTTGAAGTTGTTTTTGAAGAATGTGTTTCGAAGAATGTTGTCAAATGTAGAATTGGTAAAATATATAAATTCGGCATACTAAATAAAGTTAATAAAAGTAAATCATGAATCACTTCATGATTACCAATTTTGTTGTGATAGTGTTGTGTTGACAGTGTTGTGATAACCATTCCTTTCACCCATCCTAAAGTGATATATTAAAGCAAGTGCTTAATTTTTTACCTCGACTATGCCATCATCAGCCTCTTCTACCTCTTGTAAAATACTTCACTGTATTCTTAGCCCTCTCTTTACATTCTGTACATCATACAAATTATTCTGATTTCCGCTACAACAAATATAGAGTGAAGAAAGACTTTGTAAACAGTGTTAAAACGTAACGCAGAGTAAAAGAAAAAAAAAAAAAAACATGGCTCAAAACATGACATCATTTTCACGCATTATTAAACCAAGTACATTATGTATTTGACTTGGATGATTTAATGTACCTGAATGTCAAGGTAAGAAATGTTTGTAAGCAAGTTCTGATGAATGTTGTAGTTAACCAGTTTAAACTTTTGCTTTGCTTAAGTGACAACATCAACTGTTGCTGGACACTTGGTAACAACTAGAGTTGACCATGTCAGAGTCAGCCCTGAATCTGGAAGCCCAACAGTTGTAATTAATTAATTAACAGAATGCAGTCTGCTGTGCGTGGCGGACACTTGTTGTTTTTGCATTGTTTGCTGTAAAATGGAACATGAACATCATTATAGACATGCAAGAGTGAAGAAGAGGAAACAATGAATTCACCGTTCTGTAGGTACACAACGCCCAAACTTTTCTGCAGTAGAGGCGGGTAAATTAATACACAAGCTCGACTAATTAAGATGCAAAAGAAAACAAAGCAGTAAAATCAACAATAAATATCCTAGAATCAAAATTCATGCAACTGATAATATGTTACTCCTGTAAGCACACGATGAGACACTGGCTAGTTCAAGTCCTAAATGCGAGCAATGGTATACAGATGGGACTCAGGGGAGGGACCTATGTTGCATCTAGCCTATCATGCAGCAGCTTTAAGATCATGCTCCTTTTAGCACTGCACACGTTCAGCTAAAATATTTAATCTCTTTTTCCAACTACAGATATTGGTCCTCATTGCTTGGACAGTAGTCGTATCTGGAAAAAAAAAAGCACTATCGATACTGGAGAGTCAGAACTATCCAGCTCACATCTAGTAACTACCATACATAGGTATGGGATTTGTTCTGACCATCATTTAAAAAAGATAAACTTGGCATCTCCAATCGCACCTGAATTTGGAATGTCCAATTTGCAAACTATGTATGACAACTTGCAGTTCTCCAACGCGCGGTGCCAGCCAGATGCTTCTTTTCACACTGCAGCCAAAAGCCACACATGTATAGAGCGGGGATGAAGAAAATCCTAGCATGCGGGTGCACAGAGAGCATGCCACGGGCATCTGGACAGCCAACAGAGATTGCTTGAGCAATGAGATCTGCTGTCCCTGCCGACTGAATCCCTCCCATATATCGCTTGGGTCACGCGAAGACAGTCGGCCCTGGCATGGGCTGGATTTGATCCGAGACCGCGGTGCTCAGTCTGGCACTGCAAGGGGCTCTTTTTACCAAGTGACCTACCCAGCAGCCCCCTGACCATTTCCGGTCATTGAGATGGTGTTTTAATCATTTTAGATAAATTAAAAGTTAAAACATTCAAGTGACTGTGGCCAAGGGTCTATAAAATCTGAAGCCAAGCTCTTTCACATTGTAAATGGATGGGGGGAAGGGAGGCCAAAAACCACTCCCATGATGAAAATGTCCCATTGAGGCTATCTAGACCACAGACACTTTCTGCACTGTAGAGCATGTGGAAACAGAATTTAGTTAACGGGACTGCTTTATTTTCTTTTTTTTTTTTTTGCAGTACTAATATGATTGGTGCAGAGTTTAAGCCAGTATCCCCAGTATTGATCTTCCACAACATTATATTTCATTACATTTATTTGGCAGATGCTTTTATCCAAAGCGATGTACAGTAAGCAACACTTGGGACTAATGCCACTGGTCAGTATGGAAGATTCAGTTCTTTTCTCTGGAATTTTAGAATACCATTGCAATGTTTATTGAACAGTTTCAACTCAAAAGCTTGACGAGATCTACAATACACAGTTTGTCATTTCTTTTTTCATTTGAAATGGATAACAATTTAAAAACAAATTAAAAATCCCCTAATGATTTTCTGAACTGAAATTGCGGGCACCTTCTTCAGCATCAAACCTAGTGACACAAAAGGTGCCACTGTCCCCAGGCTACACTATATTAGCCTGATAAAGACCCGATCCAACAGACGTGGTGCGTTGGGAATGACAATGAGCGTCGAGAACGACAATGGGTCGTTTTATCCTGCGTAGTGTGACATGGTGGAAGATAACTGATGCGGTGTCTGGAACGCCTCACGACGCCCAACAGAAAGACTGTCAGGCGTGTCAAAAATGTCAGAATTTTTTTGCCTTTCTTTACCTTGTGTGACAGCTTTGGACAAAAGTTTGATTGTGCCTGCGACAAGTTCAGTACGGGTGACCAATCAGAGCACAGTACGGAAACTAGAAAAGGACTGCAGCCCAAAGGAAGGCTCAAACAGGAGACAGTTATGCCTCTCCATAACTCCATAACAGTGTTACTTTTCTTTTTAGCATGTTGTTAGCTAGCCCTATTCAGGTTTGAGCTAGTTATTAGCATGTCTCAGTCATACATGGCTAACTGCAAGGGAAAGTAGTTAAATTACCTCGAGATCTCCTTGGAAGATATATAGAGTCCACACTGTCCTCTCCAGCCCACACAGTCATTGGTCCAGGCTCTTTCTCCTTTCTTTTTTCTTTTGGTGTCCATTAATCCAACAAGCATGAGGAAGCTTGCTACCTGCTCCCTGGACACCATGATATTGATTCACTGTGGTCATGACAATGAATGATTGACACATCGTTCCTTTCTCCCAGACACTGTTAATTTCTCCTGATGGTCTCAAATGCTGGCTGAACTTTCAACAAGCTATGGACCTTATCTGTGCCTGAAAAGACGGATATACTCCTATAAAAACTAAAAATACATAGACTCCAAATACAAACACCAGTTGATGTATAATTAAAAAAAACAGATAGAACAGCGGTTTGGGACCCCAGTTACACAAAGTTTTGTGTAACTGGGGTCCCAAACATTGCAAAAACATTTTGTTAAGACAATTTTAATTGCAACAAGCCAAACCTGTAATTTTTTGTAAGTTTAAGTGAAAAATGCATGTAGAACTTAAAAACAGACTACCCATCTTAGTTGATTAAAAGATTGACTATAAATAAAACCAGCATTTGCCAACATCATTGGCATTGTTTTTATTTTTACTTTGATGTTGCTTGTATGTTTGATTCTTTTCAGATATGGTAACTAGCTAGCTAGATT
This sequence comes from Anguilla anguilla, assembly GCF_013347855.1. Classification (NCBI taxonomy): domain Eukaryota; kingdom Metazoa; phylum Chordata; class Actinopteri; order Anguilliformes; family Anguillidae; genus Anguilla; species Anguilla anguilla. The sequence continues at coordinate 15,453,759 of NC_049209.1, forward strand.
GTCGATTAATTATCTGGACTTTTAGAGACATTCCTTGTGCTTTTGCTTTCATAAAATAAAAAAACAGGAATATTAATAAGATGTAAGCAAGAAATTGCATGCTTTTATTTTATAATAATTTTTACTATAATAGAATAATAGTAATTCATATTGTAGTGGCTGCTGGCTAACTATTCAGCCGCCACACCTTGTATATAATCAATAGTTACAGTATGTATGACACGTCTTTGTTCTGGTGGAGCTTCTTTAGGATTGGACTGTGAGGTAGCCAGTTAGGCTTTGTTGTTATTTGTATTGCAGATTTGAATATGGGCTGCTAGTTGTGGATAAACAAAGCGGACATCCCACGCTCGCCTCAGTTCTACTAATCCTGTGCTTGTCCCAAAGCTGTGTTTTACTCCGCACGTTAATAAATGAGCACAGTGGCTCAAAGAAATGTCCCACCTGGTCTGTTGCTCACTGACATCACTACAATATTACATAATGGCACATTTGGCATGTTGTCTTCTTAAAAAGAGTTAAACGAATTGCACCCAAATATTCATCCTTAGGGAGGAGGAAGACCTGTGCTGTTCCTACACCAATAATTCTGCATGTTCCCCTGCAGCTCAACACCTGTCAAATGCTTGAAAGGATTCAAGGGAAATTATGGCAGTACCTGAACACAAAATGGGGGGCTACTGGGCTGTGTCTACTGGCAACAGAAGGACCTGTATGTTGTATGTCCTCTCCAGGACTGCAGTCACTGTGAAAGAAAAGGCAGAGACAAACTGCCAGGTTGGTGGACATAATTAACCCTTTAAGCTAGTGGGCCTTATATTCCTAGGAACTGTTAAACTCTGTTCCAAACCACTTACTGTCCACACTTAACATTCTAAATGTGATCGAAAATGAGTATGTAATATGTTTCATGTGCATACACAGTAAAATTCCGAGTGTTAATTCAACTCTAACAGTGGTGATCCAACTCTTAACAGATAACATTTGGCCTCAGTCTGGAATGTGGGACCAAATGTTATCTGTTAAGGGCTGAATTAACACTGGACATTTTCCTGTGTAGTTTTATCATTTTGAGTACGCAAAAAGTTACCTTTCATGAAAAATATAAATGAGGACAGTAATGACCAAACGTGGACTGTGTGGACAGAAACTGGGAGCAATGACATTAAATGGAAACTAGTCCAATTGTTCAAAGCAATATTTTCATTTATTGTGGCCAAGGATTAAAAAGAATATATGTTTTTATGAATAATGTCAAAAATAACTAATATTTTATAAATCTAATAAGGTTGGTTTCTATATGTATGTCTATGTGTTTGTGTGTTTGAGTGTGTGTTTGCGTGTGTGTGTGTATATGAAGTACCTTGATCCTATGTGATCCTGTGTGTATCCTCTGATCCTCTGTCTCACACACACACAATGGCCCTGTCACTCATCACTCCCCTGGGTGTATAGTTATTTCACTATAATGCACACCATGTCATGCCTTGCTGCTTACACTCCCCTGGGTGCATAGTTATTTCACTATAACGCACATGTCTCATTGCTTACAAGGTGCAATTCTGAGATGAATTAACTATTTAGCAACTGAATCTTCAAGGGGGGAATGGGAGCGGACAACAAACCTACTCTTCTCACTTCTTAGCTTCTCTTCCTTAACTGTTGGTGGTAACAATCATGTGCTAGTATTGTATAAGAACAAACTAACACTATTTACAGAAAGGACATGTTCAGACTCCTCCTGGGTACTGCATTATTTAGTTGTGGTTTGTGAGGTGTCATACCACATCCAGAATGTTAAAAACAACATTAATTGAGTCAAACACTGAATAAAACCAATCTTTAAACTTGGGTGCCAAGTCACAGGCCAATTAAATCTATTTGTTTTCAGCAATATTTTAGGCAACCATTGGCCTAAAACCGCATTCATGTCCAACTACCTTTGTGGATGTGCACACCTCTTAGATTTTCTTGACACTCACTAATGCAACACAGCACACATTAGAAGCTTTACAGACTGGGGATAATTGTTTGGAAATGTGATGCATTTTGGGGCGTGGGATGTATATGTGATGTGTTTTGTGCCATGACTGACCTGAACATTTATAGAATGTTTTCTATTGATGTGCTGACTGGTAAGGAAAAGTGACAACACAAATGGGTTCTACAAGCGACATTGCAGAAGCCAGTCTGACGGAAGGTGGAGCTTATATGGCCTTAGTTACATTGAAATGTAAGAATACTTTGAACACAGATCAGAGTCATAACTTGGTTCTCAGAAGTGTATTTTATTTTTATTCATTTTTTTGCTGTACTTTCAATCGTATGTTTACCTGTGGTTGCACAAAAAATATTGTGATTGTTCATTTTGTTATGTTGGGTATAAATGTGATATTGTTGCTATAGTAGTGTCTATGTGAGAATGGCTCAGCAACACATAAAAAGGCACCTTAAATACTGTAGCATGGAGAAAGTGAAAAACTCTCAGTAGTTTCAGTCAGCTAAACTCATTGGATTTCATTAAGCTAGCTAGCAAGCAAAAGACAGCATCGATCACAAGTGCGGCATGGAGGGAGCAAGTGCTAGCTTGAAGCTACTGAGTCAGACTAACATGAAAGCTAGAGGGACAGTCAACTGAGTTGCCAGTCTTTCCATTGGCAGAAGGTAAACACAGCCTGTGGCTAGTAGTTTTTCTCTTTTTATGAGGTAGCAGGGGCTTGTAAGATCACTGCAAAGAACTAACAGAGTGATACAAAAGTGGAGAGATAGTGGCTGATTGGACCTCCTTCTGCATATTTATTGAATATGGCCAGAGGCAATTAATCTTATTTATTACTAATATATATATATATATATATATTTTTTTTTTAATGGACAAGAAAAAGGTGTCCTTGGGTGTGGAAAAGCATGTACCTTATCTGGGAAACACACTGTTCAAGTTATTTACTTGATCAATAATAGCTCATGTAATATTTGAGGAGATCAAGAGGATGATTTTTGGACATTTCTTATCCTATGTCACTAAGGCAAAAACATCAGCCAGAGGTTGAAAAGGTACCCAGTGAACATTTTTTGCAGTAAAAAGCCAGTGAAAAGCCATCTTTCAGGCATTCAGGTGACAACTCTGCTGCATTTAATTGAAAAGTGCAGGTTTTCTAGCTGGCTAGTAAAAGTTTTCTAGTACATAGTCCGGCTAAATCCAGGTAAAACCTGAGCTATATTGGGGTTAACCTAGTTCATTTATTTTTAAATGTCACCCAACCTAGATTTCCACCCCTGTAGCTATCTAGAATTGGGCTTTTGCTGAGGTCTAAACATTTTCAGAAGAAATATAAGATTCCACTTAAATTATGGGGCGGACAGGGTGCAATAGTCTCTCACACTCAGGCATGCACGCAAACACGTACACATGCACACACACACACACACGCACACTATTGAGTGTGGAGTGATCTGCACTTACCTGAATGATATACTTATTCCAAATCCACAGAAATACTGCATTATATCAGTACATTCCAGCCAATGAGCAAAGAAAGGTCATTGCTATTAATGTTAAATTTCATTTATGCTTATAATTGAAACCATTCAACTGCTAGGATTCATAATCTCTGCCACTGCATACATGACTTTGACTACAGAGAATAGCCAGATAAAAAGTTTTTACCCGTTAAAGTATCGAATTCTAGCTAAATGAGGCTGTTAATTTTATTAAGTTCATGTTAGATTATGCTGTTCTTTTTTGTTCTTTCCAAAATTTCATTTCTCAAAGGATGGTATTAAGGACAAAATGGTTTAATGTTTTTCTGCTGAAAATAAATCTTTACCAGTAACATAGCAATACTGTCGTTTCCCCAATGGCTGCTGTGCTGAACAATTACACATGCTGTTGGGCCTTCCCAGAATACTTGACGAAAAATATGTTCAATTAGTTTTGTTTCTTGTTGTTTTGTTTCTTGTTCATAAGGGGAGAAAAGAATGAGAGAGCAAAATGTGGGAGAAGATAAGGCTGGTCTTTATGGGACATATTTATCTTGATGGGGGAATAGATGGTGAGCCTCCTCTCAAAAAATGAGTTTCGAAATGTGCATAATGGGATAGAGAAGTGAACTGACACAGATACCGTAGTCCCTGAAAATGAGCTTAATCAGTGCACACCAAATTATGCTAACCACTTTTAGATTTTATTTTGTGATACCTATGCTTGAGGGAATAAAGCTTTTTGTTAAAGTACAAAACATGCAACACAGCCCTTGTTTTCAACCCTGTTTTAAAGCATCTGATTATTTCTGCAAATAATATTTTACAGTGGGCCAATGAATTGGAGCCTGTCTTAAATAAAAGACGCTTGCATTTTCAGGTCACAAAGACAATAAAAATGGTATATATATAGCTAAACAAAAAATGTACATCTGTGCTCCACAGAAAGAGTCTTCCCCTTCCTTTTATGTCACAGGAGCTCATCCTGGCCAAGGACTGTAATGACACAAGGATCGATACACTGCAGTACACTCCACCACTCCACAAATTACCCGTACCTTCACTGCTCATCCTTAGCTGTGGGAAATTGGCTGCGGCAGTGATGACAGAAGAGGAGAGATTCTGTCACCTCGGCCTACACCATTCCCAGACCTGATGACATGAAAGTCCTTCAGTTTGCTTTCTTCTGTTTAAACCTGACCGTCCACTTAAATTTAAACTCTCCTTTCCTGCTGTATGCAGCTTGAAGATAAATGTCTCTAGAAACCAAAGCCGTACAAATTGGTTTCCACAGTGAAACACATACACCGTGATATCCCCCAGTGTATTGTGGCGCTATGAAAATAGTGAAAACTACAACAGAATAAAATATATTTCCCCTGCTCTGCACCAAATGTTGAAGACCGTTGTTTTGGTAATGTCACATACAGACATTCTAGCTAAATAGGTCTGTGTTTCCTATTTAGATTTTTAAATGGTCATGGCAACACAATTTGTGCTTCAAAATGTATTTCAAGATATCTGTTATTCCGACATACCGTGCTCAAAGTTGTAAAATTGTAGTTTTTAAATTGAGGGTAGTTAGGCGAGAAGGCACCATGGTTATTTTTGTTATTCATTGTTAGAGCAGCTTGGCGAAGGAACGTATTTAACATTTGCTAACATTATTGAACATTAACTAGGAACCTACCCACGTTAGCTTCCTACTTAATATTCCTAGTTCATTTACTGGTCAGTACTTCTGTTCGTTCATCCCCTTACAGATTGCATTGGGTGTATCCCAATACTAAAAAATAATAAACAATGCAATTTAATAATAAATCAAAACATTATCCTCCTTTCCTCCACTACCACCGTGTCTCCTCCAATCCCGGAAACCAATCTTTGTGTCCTCTGTCCCTCCAATGTCCCAATATTGGAGGAGGCAAGAATCAAACTCAGCTCCTTGTCTCCTCCCGACGGAGGATACACTGATGTATGCTAGATACCGGGGAAGTCTGTGACATCGCCGTGCTCACGCACACAGAGATTGAAAAACCATCCCATAAAATCGGACACTATCCAAACTGTAGAAAAAGGAGATAGCAGAGAACTTGAATTTCTCCAGTTACAAAAGATATTTAGACAAATTTGCATGTGGTTCAGTATATTATTATTATCACACATAGCATCCTACCCGAAGGCTAGATTGTCTACAACGGAGAACAAAATGTCAGTTAGTTTTGTGACTCTAATCCAACAGATGGATATAGAGATTTAAGATGGGGTTTTTAAGCAGGTTTTTTATTTGCTTACATTCATGTTGCTTGAACATGACCAAACATAAATAAGCATGGCAGCTACCATTATTTCAGTATATTTCTGTATGAATGTTTATTTTGATCTAATGTTGCTGTTAACATATTAGCTAGTGTACGGGCTACTGCAAATGCAATTACATACTTGAAACTTACAAGCTATTTTGCAGCTTTAAATGGGCTGACCACGTGTAAATCTGTTATTGGCTATGAGACGGTTTATAATGCTCAAGACAGGGCTATTTCATCAATAGTCAATGTTGGCTTTGATGATGGAGAAGCAAATAAGCTGTCCCAATTTTCTGAACGCATCGGTCTCTCCTTTCCTCCACTTCGCTCAACTCCTCCTTTCCTCCACATACTTCCAATTAGGAGACGAGTGGTAGTGGGGAACTGAAGGAAAGGAGGTGAGGAGTGAAAAGTAATGGGATGCACCCATTGAGAGAGGGAGACCATTAGATCGCCACCTGAAGCAACAGAAAGACATGCCATTCAAATTGAGTTTTATAGGCCATGAGTGCAGAAGAGTGGGATTGTTTGTGTTCCTTTTTTCCCCTACAGCTCCAAGCTGTATTTTGGTATTTCTTTTCATGAGAAATGTCTTCTGAAAAAAGCACATTGATTAAAACTTTTGCATTTCTTGAATCTACAGAGATTAATTCCGTATTATATTTATTATATGTTCAGTAAATTTTTTAAACATGTACATTCATCATTTTTGAACTTTGTTGGCATTCAAATCAAGATAGAAAGTTCAACAGTGGATCAGTTTGACAGCTTAGAAGTTCAATTCTGTTTGACTTTAATTACAACTGCCAATATCTTTCATTGTTTTTTTTTTTCCATCTAAGACATCACCAAAACGAACATTCTAAGTCAATTTTTTAAATCAAATTGTAGGGATTATTTAGGGGTAATTTTCGCAAAAAAATATTTCTCTGCAATTCAAATTATAATTATGAAATGAAGAAAATAATTATTACAGTTTTACAGTGTAACATTCCAATTCATTTTTGGGCTGAGCAACTTTGACCTAAAATAGAATAGTAGCTTGCACATATACTGTGGAGGGTGACCAGATGTCCTGTTTTTCCCAGGACAGCTTCTTTTCACATGTCCGCACTTATTCTAATACAAATCTTGATTCATCCTGCATTTCAGTCATACCATATTTAAGTGGGCTTTCTGACTTTAATTGGCATTGTTGCAGGTTTGCGTTGCATTATGTACATGGTCCTCCAGGGAATCCAGTCACCCTAATCTGGCCTGAATAGTACTGCACATTGTTCAGAGGAGATTAGTGAAATGAAAGCAACAGAAGATATATGACAACATCGTGGTTTACTACAGGCATGAGCTTCCTTTCCACATCAGTTTCAGTGCCTAAAAAAATCAATACTTTGTCTCATCCTAGCAGGATACACGGTTCCTGGTGTGATTTAGACACCTAGTTGAAGAAGTTCAAGTTGTTCTTTTTATCCTTGTGAGTATGTCTGCCTTGTAGCTTTGTTATATTATCTTAGATGAACCAGCATTATATTTTGGTAATTTAGCAGACAGGCTGTCATACAGATACAATATCCTGGACATACAATCCAATTATGCATTTGGGTATTTACTGAAGCAATTCAGGTTATGCACAGTGATTGAGAGTAAAACACCAGTGCCCCTCACAGGAATCAAACCCACAACCTTGGACTTGTATGCCTTTTCCATAACCAACACAATACACTGCTGCTTACATTAGCATTCTGTTTTTGGCATGTATTCTATGGTATCCCTCCAGCACAGACTGTCTAAATACCAACTCTGCAATGCTGCATATCTACCAAAAGGAATTGTGCACATGGCTAGTCTGGTGCTTCATGTTCATATAGCTAAATCACACACTTTCTATGAAAATGTCCTTGTGCATACTGTAGGATCAATATTTTACAAATTGGTCGTACAATCATTTGATAAGGCCCTCCAGGTGGATATTGCACTGATGATTAAGAGAGTGCATCATAGGTGTGCTATTTCCAGGGTTGCAGTTGATCTTTGTCTCATCATTGTCCAGGGATCACTGAGGAAGATAGTTAATTGCCTCACAGACATCTGGCCCCATATCTACAGTGTAGCAAGCATCCATAAATATATTGGTAGGCCATGCATGCCAGAATAAAGGAGGTTACTGTCAGAAAAAAAAGTTACTTGGTGACAATATGGGAATAAACAGAAGCACCTACATCATGTTTTGACACATCTGGGTTTTTAGTTTAGTGAGCACTAAAGTCTTCAATAGGATTGCAATGGGCAGCATAATGTGACCTCATTTTAGAGAGGAGTCACAGAAACCCTTCTTATTTCCAGAATGATTTATGTTAAATTGTGAGTTTGTGTTAAAATAAAAGAAAATATATGAATGTTCGTATATAAGTCAAAGAGGTAAAAGGTTTGGGATTTCTTGCTATGCCATGGCGCAAACACCAGCAAGAGTCAAATAAACATATCTAATTTAAGACTGTTTCTTTTGGACAACTTCCATGATAATCAGAAAAAATGTTTTTTTTTCTCCTCCATTTCCAAAAATGAGTTTCACTTTGTGAAACAAATGCATTGGGGATCAGGTATTGATCGTTGGCATTGTTAATCACTTTGTCTTTTCCACATCAGCACCTGAAAGTGATTGTCATTTTTTTAAAAATTTGTTTTAATTGGCTTAAATAATTTTGTGCACAATAAATAACGTTCTAGATGTTTACAGAAGTTTCTGATGCCATGCCAACATTACAATAGCTGCTTTTTGGGCAATCAGTGTTCATGGTCTAAAGCAAGTAAATACACTTCAACTAACTCCAAAGCTTGAACAATCATGTTATGTCTCCAAAGGTTCTACATGTGTATATTTCCTGACTGTTCTTCTAGAATAACATTTAATCTCATTTTCATTTGTAACTATTTCCTATGGCACATGCAACCTATGAAGGAAAGAACAACCATGATATTAAGAACTGATAGTTATGTTCATAATTGTTTATGTTTTAGTATAGAGAAAAATACTATGAAATTAATCTCTATTAATCGTATGTACAACCTCTGGAAACATTTATTTAGACCATGCCTCAATAGGAGCCATTGTAAAGCCAACAGTTCTTTGGGAACTTCAGTAAATATCTAAAATATTCTTCATTCCAAATAAAAGTGTTCTGAAATAATATTCTTTAAAGCCTGGAAAGTGAACTACGACTTAAAATTGTGCAAAAGGGTACTGGTTAGAAGTGCAGATTGGAGCTATTGCTCTAATTAAATTACTTCTCCAAAAGCCGGGGGCAATGAGAAAGTGACAGTACAAAAATTATTTCATTATATTCCCTGTGCATTTCCTATTCAGCAAAACCCTGGTGAAATAAACCCCTATAGTGTATGAAAAAGACTTCATTAGCTGAAGAAGAGCACCAATAGTTTCTCTGTGCACCACAAAATGTACCCCCTTTATTTATTTATTTATTGATTTATTTTGTTAGTTAAGCCAATGCAAGCAAACATGTGCAGACTTCCCCATGCTAGGTAAAACAAATCAAGTGGGTTGCCTGGACATGCTAAATAGCTAGTCTATCAATGGAATCGGTTAATGTCGAGAGGTATGAAACAATAGCATAACAATAAATAAATAACAATAAATTAGAAATGTTTTTTATATCTCTAAAAGCAATGTGTGTGTGTGTGTGTGCGTGTGTGTGTGTGTGAGCAAATGTCAAAATATGTGATAAAATGCTATATAATAGTTATTCTCAAAGTCATTGGTATAATTCATGCACCGTCATCCACCTATTGCAATGTTTCCAAAGCCAGGTGCTGAGGAAACTGTTGTTTCTGAATTAAGTTAATAGAATTTTGCCTTTCAACATATTTATACAAATTCAGGCTTGGCTTAATAACCTTTTTTAAAATTACTTTTTTAACTAGGTGTTCGTTCTTGTGCTTCTTCCTGTCTGTCAGCCAGGCAATTAAATTGTATCAACCTATAATCCCTCTTTTAGACATCACAAGGCCCTATGAATTGAATAACATGAATTCCAGCATGACACATGCCCAGACATCATTATAATTTAGACAAAAGGAGACATACTTCTTGTGCACAAAGATGCCTATCATTATAGGTGTAGGTTCTTTAGGCAAAATGAAAATGTCAGAATCTTTCCCCAGTGAAGATGAGTTCGAGAAAATAAAAGTAATGCACAAAAAATCAAAGCAGATTACTGCTATAGAAGTGTTGTTACATCACAAGTACGTGTATGGTTACATGATGACATTAGTAATAAAAATAGAAATATAGAAATTCAGTTCAACAACTGTCCTTTTTTGACTGTGATAACAAGGAGGAATTTACAAGAAAATCGGTTTTAAGTTTTAAGCCCCAGAGTGTTCCCTGAGGCAATAAGGAAACAGTGAACACACACACACACACACACACACACAAATGAATATACACACAAGTCCATGTTGAATTGCAGTGGGAAACAGGGCTCTGCCACCTCATCCTGCTGTTCTTCTTTATACTCTTAACCCATTCTCCAAGTGTTTACGTAAGTTATACTGAATTATTCAGTACTTATCCAAATGAAGCTGTGGCAACCAAGGTGGTTTTAGTTTTTATTTTTGTTCTATTTACAGTTTTCCTTTCCATTTCAGTTCAGTTTTGTGAGTTTCTGGCAATTATTTTGTTTAATTTTGTTTTTGGACACCCATTACATTTTGTATTATTATTCGTTTTAGTTCTGATTTTAGTTAAATTTAATTGAAAAAAAAAAAACCCTGCCCTGGCCTGCATTACCCCTCCTTTGAAGCATTAATACTCATTATACTCTGTGCCCATGCAAACACATGAAGGTCTCAACACTTGTAACATGAATGGATTTTATTGACAGCAATTTAGGATTATTTTAACTAGGACCACACCCTGGGAGGTGTCTATCTGTTCTCTATTTTGCCATCGCCAGCTTTGCTGACAACCACTGTACTGACCAGAGGTGCATTCCAATGAACCCAACTGTAAAACGCATTTGAACTATTCTCTTAAACAGCAGAAGTTGAATGGCTATAATGAATATTCCAGGAAAAAAGAAACTGTTATTGCATTCATGTTCACCATACACTGAGAAGATCCTCTCAACAGCTCGATGCCACAAATTTTGTTTGCAATAATAACTCTTGCACTTGCTTTCATTAGTAACAACATTAGTAACAGCATATTCCCAAATGCTACATTCTCTTTAACCACCACCAGACATTCAAGAGCTGTATCCATTATGAAAAGTAATGGCTGTGCAATTCAGCTTTTTTGACAAAAAAAGAAAAGAAAATTGACTAAAAGAAAAAAATTTAAACATACGGAAGCTTATTGCAATAAGCTTCCGTAAAAACAAATGTCATTTAAATTTTTTAAAAAAAGATTTCTGCTATTTCTATTTCGTTTTAAAGCCAGCATGCCAATTTCAGTTTAGTTTTAGTTTTATTTTAATTAAAAAAAGGATATTTTCATTGATTTTGTTCATTGTAGCTTAAGTTTTTGTTAACGACTATAACCTTGCTAGCAAATATACCTATACCTAGGATCAAAATCTTGATCCTAATGAGCCATTAGTTTTCAGGTTTGGCTTTACTGATAAACATATCCATATGTGTGTGCCAGTACAGCCCTTTTTTTATATAAATTCTTGAGAATATTAAGTAAAGTAAATAGAGGCATTTTAATTGCACGGTATCAAATAGTTGCTTGGTCAGTTTTTATTTTATTTTTTGCATCATGAAGATTGTAGGACCCCACTGAGAGTTTTTATTTGTTTTCAACCAAGTAGTGCCTAACACAGCCACTATTAAGCATATTAGAACCATTTATCCTCCAAGGACCATTACTGTACAATGCATATATATGGTCGAACAAGTATCCACAGCCCAGAAACTAAGGTAAAAGCAAGCCAATGTCAGTGAGGATAACAGAACAGAAATTAGCTGTCATTGGAAGAAGAAACTCCGTCTGCTTATGGCCCAAGTCAATCTCCATTTGATTACACTAATGAGCCATCTGTACCAGTTTAAGTGGCACATCAGCTCTACACTCACATCAACATTTTAATATACAGACATTTGTGAGGTGAAATGAAGATTATGTCACTCCAGTAATATGATAGGCCAGTGATGATATTGATTAATCGATATCCCCATGTCGGCAGAATATGAGTTGCATATGCTGTGAGGGTCAGTTCTCTCTTTGGTGGCTACGACTCGCCTCTTTGTTATTTTCCCAGTTAGTTCTTCACCTTTAGATTCATGAGCACACAATAAGTGAATTAACATGAATTAGTATGCAGAAGACCCATTCTAACAGTAATACAAAATGCCAATGTTGAATCAACGGTCAAAAACCCACTGGAATAGATTGTTAAACCAATTTCACATACTGGACCTAGTCTGGTGAAGGAAGATTACTTATTCATTTAAAGAGTTGCTATCGGGAATGACATTCATGATTAATGTTGGGCTGATTATGCACCCAATTGACTCTAATTCACACCCAGTGAAACCAGGGCCAGTTGCTTGCCAGAAGGGAAAATTGTATTAATATTGCTAAAAACCAGCACAGCAATTCCCTTCACAAGATTAAAAAGATTAAAAAAGAAAAACCAAGAGTTGTACAGAAAAGGCTGATCTGCTGTCATTATGTCATTAGCATGCTCAGCATCAGACGCTAGCAACTTCAAACAAGATGAACACCTATATATATGTTGTCAGATGTTATCAGTTTCCAGCACTGGTTATGTGTCACACTTTTATTATAGTAGAGTGGGCATTACATTATTTTACAAGCAGACAATTCCAGTAATGTAATATAATTATCCTGAGAAAATGATTACATACAATCCATGTATACAGCTGGTTAGATGCCTATATTGTGTTAAAGCCATTCAGGCTGAGTACCTTGTTCAATGGCAAAATGGCCGTGCCTTATCTGGGAATCAAATCTGCAACCCTGCGGTTACAAGCCCCCTGCCCTAACAATTAACAATTACACTGCCACCCTATGCCAAAATACTGCTTTTGAGAATTTTTGATCAGATTTATTTAATAATTTCTTTATTTAGCATCAGCCACTCCCTAGCACCTTAATGGCGACTACTCACATTTATTCTCTCCCTCTCAGGAGCATGTGGATCCACACATACACACACATGCATGCACACATGCACTCACACACGCGCGCACACTTGCACACACGTACACACACAATGACACACTCATTTTGTAGGCCACAAAAAGATCTGTTTGGAAATACAAATCTTAAAACCTTTTATATTGTTAGTCAGATTTAAGGAGATGCAGTGAGCTGCATAATATTTGGGCCAATAGATATGTTTTCTTTATTTGCCTCTATACTCCACAATTTCAGATTTGCAATCAAACAATTCACATGTGAATATGGTGCAGAGTCTCTGCTTTTTTAAATACATTTTGGTTTCACCTTGAATAAATTAAAGCACTTTTATTTTACATAGTCACCCCATTTCAGGCCACCATAAATTTTGGGACAAATGGCTTCATGGGTGTTTCTGATTAGTCAGGTGTGTTCAGTTGCTTTCTTAGTGCAGGTATAAGAGAGCTTTCAGTATCTAGTTTTGAGTTTAGGCTTTTGATTGCCTCTGCAGTCTGTTATTGGAGTTTGTCAACATGAGGACCAGATTTGTGCAAATGAAAGTCTATGATGCCATTATGAGTCAGAAATAAGAACAATCAGAGATATTAAGAAGAAAGCACCAGTGAGTGAATTCTGGAACAGAACTATAGAGGCTACACTACAAGATACAAACTGCTAGTTAGCTGTGGTTTGCATCCAGGATAACCAGGTTATGGATTGCAAAATAATTGCCTAAACGAGCCTAGAGAGTTCTGGAAAAAAAGGTCACAGATTCACTGGTATCAGAGTCATGGCAAGAGCAAAGTGTGGAAGATAAAAGGAACTGCTCAAGGTCCAAAACATACCACCTCATCTGTGAAACATGATGGTGGAGGCGATATGGTTTGGGCATGTATGGCTGTCACAATTACTGGCTCAGTAGTCTTCATTGATGTTGTAACTGCTAATAGCAACAGAAGAATTAATTCTAAAGTGTACAGAAGCATCTTATTTGCTCAATTTCAACCAAATGGCTTCAAACTCATTGGATGGCACTTCATCCGACAGCAAAACAATAATCTCAAATATACTGCTAAAGCAACAAAGGAATTTTTCAAAACCAAAAAAAAAAAAGAAAATCCTCGACTGGCTAATTTATTCACCCCATCTGAATCCAACTGAGTATGTGTTTCATTCACTGAAGAGAAAACGGCAACTACCCCCCGAAACAAGCAGGAACTGAAGATAGAGACAGTAAAGGCCTGGCAGAGCATCACCAGAGAAAATTCTCAAATTTGATATATGTGACTAAGTGCTTAATATGTCTATTTTCATTTACATCCCATTATTATCTCCTAAACATTATGGTGCCCTGAAATAGAGGGGCTATGCATAAAAAGTGCTGTAATTTCTATGTGGTGAAAAGAAAGTGTATAAGTGCCCCTAAATAAAAGCAGAGAATGTGAATTTTAACCACATGTGAATTATTTGACGACAAATCTAAAATTGTGGAGTACAGAGCCAAATCAAGAAAAAACATGTCTGTGTCCCAAATCTTATGGAGCTCACTGTATGTTGATTTAATCCCCGCCACAGTGTCTGATTTAAAACTGCATGCCAGTTTCAAGGTATAATCACATCCAAACTATTAACAAGCACAGTGTTACAAATTCCTTTACATGCTGGCCATTTCGATTCAAAAGAAAATGTATTGGCAAGAAAATGAAACCACACTTAGCAATAGCTGTTTAGTTCAGTTTGTGCTTTTATGTACATCTTCTATCAGGAAGTTAAAATTTTTTAATGCAACCTAAACTAAATGAATCCATGTCTGCAGTGAAAGGATAAGAACACTTGCTGTATGTCCCTTGAATGTTTAAGATTGAGATGTAGCCAATACATTTTTAACCATGAAGGCATCATTTTCATGGCAACAAATTATATGTAGCGAACCAGGGTCCAAAAAATGTGAACTGTCCCTTTACTTTAAGACCTAACAAGTTAATCAAGTTTTGAGACTATAAAACATGTTTAAATGGATCGACTGGAATGGTGCCTTAAACATCTGCATAAACAACATTTACTGTTTTATTTTTTATAACCGTTCAATTCAGCAAATAAATAGTAATTGTCCATTAAAATATGCCATCTTTAAGCTTGTACACTGCAGAGGTTGTTTTAATGAATTGTTTCTTGGAGATTCAACAAATCATGCCATTTAACATTGGGTGGCTGAACTTTTGCATATCACTGTGCTGAAATGCTTTATTACTACAGTGGCCATGCACAACAAATTACCAGCAACTGCAATAGCAACAATATGTACTCTATTAGAGTTAAAAGTACTTATTCAGAATTGATGTTACCCTGAAGATTTTCCTGTATGACATAACTAGCATGGGCACACGATTATGTACTCGCTTGAGGGAAATGGAATTTATGACACCACAGGCGCTATTTGCAGGCCAGCGCATGGCTTGTGGCAAGTGCTCGCATTGGCAAAGTGGTATTTTCATCACGGACTTTGATGTGCCTGAGCCCGTTTGGTAATTTGGTGACTCGACATGCGCCGAAGGGGGGGGAGAGATGCTTTTGGTGGTGTGTCAGTGAAGATCAAGCAGCGCACCGCAATAACGGTGTTGCGGATTGCAATTTGGGTGTCAGCATAGTCTGCGACTCAAACCTGCACCACCTGTCTGCCTGGTCTATAATGCAAGTTGCAGCCGAGCGTATGGTGAGTTGCAACTTTTGGGGTTTTCCCAAGCAATGCCACTCAACCATTTGTGGATCATATGCTGTCTAATTTGACTTTGATATCAATCCCCTAAGCAAGAAACATACTTTGTATTTATCATTCACTGTCTTTTTATAATGTTAATTGCTGCAGCCTGTTTTTAATTGTTTATGGCTGTTCTCATGTTGTTTATGTTCTTGTGTTCCTGGGGTACTTTATTATGTTCTGTGAGTAATGAGAGGAATAACAATAAATGCAACTTGACCTCAAATGATCTTTTCATTTTAATTATGTTACTGTAGTTTAAGTAATAGCTACATGAACGCTACATGCATTAACTGCATTATGTATCTCTGTATGTCATTAGGTAGTAAAATTTATGTGTGGGTCATGTTATCCGCACAGCCTGTAGGCTATGCATTCAAAATGTAGGAGACAAGAAATCGCCACCGTACCTCAGGAGTGCCTTTTGGAAATATCACAAGCTCTATGTCACTGGAAACAAATAATCAAGGAGAAAGTTGCCTCCAATGTATGCAAGGTCACATTTTGGTCATTCCATATACCATATATATATATATATATATATATAGTTTTTAAAAAATTGCTTAATAATACTTCAAGATACTTTTGTCATTATTTCAACATAGTACGTTCAAGCTATTTAACTCCAAGCTTAATGGGAAATTGAAATTGGGCCATAATCACACATTCAGGCAACATTTCATAGAAATTTTGATGGTTGAAAATTTGAATGAATTTATCTTATTTATTGGATTTGTTCAAACTCAATTTCTGGGTGAAAAAGGTGACAATAATACTACAAGACTGGAAGGCGCTTTTTCTGATGAGTATATCTTTGTCTTCCCTAGCTGTGGTATACCACGGACATTGGCGGTACACCAGAGCACAGAGCGCACTGCTTTTTAAGGGAATGAAAACAGGAAATTTGATTGGCTATGATTACATCCATCTGTAACACACCTCGAATAATATATTAAGCCTAATCCAGCCAATTTTTGAGTTGTGCACTCCTATAGTCTGGTTGGGAAAAAACCAACATTCAATAACCAATCACAATGCATCCATGTGCTGCACCATTGACTGTGCCCAAGCGCTGTGTGCCATTGATTCCGGAAAAAAGTATCCCATAAAACACCCTATTTTCAGGCTTAATTTCACACTTTTAATCAGATAACATGTTACCCATTCATAAATCATCATCATGGAAAGAATCCCTTTCCCTTACCCTTGTCCTGTAACTTAAAAATAAACTAACCAAAGGAATTTGGAGGGCTGTTTTAAGCACGTTCATGGAATGTGGAAAGATTCACATTTTGATATTCTACAATAGCCTTCCTCAGGGTCAAACCAGCTCTGTTTATTAAACTTATAAACTCTATTCAAGCCTCAGGTTATTTGGAATCTTGTGTAAGTATTCTTTCGCATAAGATTGTCCTGGCTGTTGAGAACTATGCTGTGCCTCTTTACAATAGCTGGACTGAAGCATGTATGGCACACCCAGTACGACTCCCGAATGAAGTTAGGAAATTAAACTATTCTGATATGCTCAAAAGAGATCATGAGTGTGTTATTATAGTATGACCCATGGGTAAAATTGTGTTGTTATGGTAAACAAACACACATTACTGTATACATTTCAAATAGTAATATATTTAAGTAACTACTCAATATTGGATTTTTTTTTTAAAAAAAAGGAATAATCAAAAAATAAATAAATAAATAAACCTTGTTAATAAATGCAAAAACGAAGAAAAACTGCCCACCCATTGACTAATGGGAATGACAGGGCATTAGCATTACAGCCAGCTTAAATTAAAAAGTAGCCAGCCAATAGCGAGTTAAGAATATTACTATTCAGACCCAAAAACTGCTGTCATAATATCTGCGTGTAGACTGCAGTTCAGTTCTGCACAGGTGCTGTTGAAAAACTTTCTTTTCACAGATAAAAATGCATAAGTTTTCTTTTGGCTGCTAATCTGCAGTTAAATAAGCAGATGTATCAGCATTTCCATCTATTAAAACTGCACAAGCAAACCCCCCATATGTGATGACAGCACAGCACAGGATAATTGCAAACTTCAAGTGTAAGTGACAATCCACTGATCACAAGGCCACTGAACCTATTCTGCCATTTTACTAACCACAAGTGCTCTTCAGGTCCAGGTAAAATACAATAATCCTTAAAAGTGTTATCATATTTAACCGCCATGCTGTCAAATGGTAATTCATCCCTCAGAACACACAATATGACAGAATGCTATAAAAACGTCTGAAAGCACAGTAAGACCAGGCAGAACAATGCAATGAATAACAGGAGTAAGCAACACAACAATGTGAGTACACGGCGAAATACACCACTGCAGAACGAGAGGACTTAAAAGCACTAGTGATCACAAGGAACTGAACGATGCAGGCCACTGCTAATGTGATTGTGACAGGATTTCATCATCTGGAATCATTCCTCAAACAGAAGAGGCCCAGTAAGAGGCCCAGATGCATTTCTTATCTTATAAAAAATCACATTTAATAGCAAAATTCAGACTGGGTCTTTCCGTCTTTCTTAAGAGCCAAGTTATTCAACATGTTATCAGGCAGAGGACTATGGCCCATCTAAGATTGTGCATTGTAGTTCTATAATTATACCTCCTGCATGTATGTCAAAAGGATTTGAAGAACGGGAAAATGACATCATTTTTCCTGATACGTGTTAATGACTGTACGTTGGCTTTTCTACCAAATTAGAAATAGTGTTTAATCCAATGTAGATTAGACATTCAATTATTACTAGTCACTATGTATGGTAGCTTCTTACCCTATGATCATTAATTCTACAAAAACAATTATTCCATCAGAAAAAAAAAAATGTTCCTTCTTGTTTTTATACCATATAATCAGCACCAATTTTGGTTATTGTTGTCATTACATTAATTAAGAACACCGCAATAAACCATAACTCAATAAAATGTATCTCCCTCTGTCTTGCTTTTTAAAATGATAAGGTCATGCAGTGTAGAAATAGCATCTTTCCCGACCCTCTGAAACCAGGTTAGAATGTAAGCTAGCTTTATGCTAGGTTCGCCGTGTCTCATTACCTAGCCAATATTAAAATTTATCTGAGTATTATGTCAAAATGGTCTCACAGCATGCTTGTTACATAGCTAGCTATTAACGTTACATTGCTTTTAAAGCACCTGTCTATGCACTTTATGGTAATATAGCTGTTGGCCTAAAGTGTAGCCTAGACAGCACATTCCCAAATGTTAAGACTGATAGATGGGAAGGTGTATGCATTCTTTAAAGGCTGCAACAAGTCTGGAGTTGTGTTTCATCATACTTGTAACTATAATATGGTGCAGTATTTATGTTTGGAAATATTAACACAGCATATGGGAAAACCTATTTTATAAACATATGTTGCCTGACATTATTGTTAAATTAGCACTATAGTTACTATTTGGTTATTATTAATTCAGATTGGTAGGTGGCTTCACAAGTAGAACCAACCAAGTTTCCGTTTTTTCTGTGTCCTATTGGCTGAAATAGCATCATATCTATCCTAATGGGCTGAAAAAAATGGACAGATTTGGAGGACATGTTGGGAGGGTAATGCTTCCATAGGAAATGAATGGCTCAATTCATTTTCAATGGCAGTTTTTGCTATTTAATTGATAATTAACTATAATTAGTATCATTAAGATTTTGAATAGCATACATGTGCACATATTGTAGAACAGTATGATATGCATTTTATATGGGTAGTATAAAAGCTGTAGGACTAGATAGTGCTTACAAAATGGGATAATAATCATAATAATAATAATAATAATAATAATAATAATAATGTGTCCCTCTTGCCTTTTTAGCCATGCCCAACTTTGTTTAGCTTGAAGAGGTTACTGCAAAGGAATGCATTTTTGGCTCTCCACTGTGCATTCTGCTATGTGGGTCAATCACAATATACAGCACTGTGATAGCTGTCAATCATCCTCACTATCCAATACAGTCATATCGCCAAGTTCTAAAACACACAGACACACACGCACACACACAGCTGAAATTTGATCAGATCAAATCAAAGATTACTCTCACCTCCCAAATTGTGATTAGAACTTGATTTGAAGGTATTAAAGACTTCAAAACTAAACTGATTCTGCAGGGAATTATTATTGCTGAATTAAATCACACAGGCAGCCATTAAGATGATATTTTTCCTTTAGCTTCAATTATTAGTTACTACTCGTCTGCATTAGTCTTAATAAGTGCTTGCCTATCTACCAAAAATTACCCATTTTGCCCATTTTCAGAAATAAACTGAAGGCTTTAAGCTACTCTGGACTACAGTGTCTGCTAAATTATTGTAATGTATAGATTATTAATAGATTACACTTGTAATACTTTGTCACAAAAGCTACACCAAAATCAATTTTTATGACCCTGAAAATGGTGGCAAAAACCTCCTCTTAATCTAGCCAAATATGTTGCAATCTCTGTATCTGCCTCTAAACTATTAGCTTATATCATTTCATTGAATGCACTACGGATTAAGAATGACAATCGCTGCCAATTGCAACTATTTATTTATTGATTTCAGATGAACAAATAAAACAAATAATGAGTTGAATAATTACAAAAATGAAATGGCAAGGCTCTCTGGAGAGCAGAGGGGAAAAAAACTCAACCAAAAGAAAGTGCACTTTAAAAGCAAATATAAAACAACCTTAATTGAGTTCACACTGCATTAAACAACTGAATCAAAATGATTAACCTTAGAACACACAATATATAGGTACCAT
Organism: Anguilla anguilla; assembly: GCF_013347855.1. NCBI lineage: Eukaryota > Metazoa > Chordata > Actinopteri > Anguilliformes > Anguillidae > Anguilla > Anguilla anguilla. The sequence continues at coordinate 15,474,240 of NC_049209.1, forward strand.
TTACATAATACTTCAAATGAAAACAGACATCACCTTGAATCAGTCTTGAATACTTGCCACACTGTTAAAACAGTCCTTTTGTTTCGTGTTTTGCAGAAGCAAAACAATTTATTTATTTCTTGAATTGTTAAAAATAGTTTCAGTTAATAAATACATCCTGATTTTACACACTAGTTCATATTTTAATGAAATGAAAAGGGTTAAAATGCTCACTGAATGCATTCAAGTATACAAAAATAGAGCCTGGAAATGGCTATATCTCTAATGCTCTTTTTCAGTCTTGTCATATTTCAAGAATTATGGCTATAATGGTACTCCATCCTTGAATTAAGGTCTTAGCACAATATGTTGAGCATTATGTCTATGAAGCTGCTGTGATTGTGATTGGTCAATGGTAGAGGACATCCTGAACACTGGCCTCAACAGCCAAATTAATCTCTTTTTTTAAATACTTGCAATGAAGAAAACAAGTTTGAAAGCTAATAAGTGAGCAGTGTATTATCATGTAGATCAGGGGTGTCAAAACTCCAGTTCTGGAGGGCTGTTCAGTCGGCAGCCAGTTAAAGCCTTGAGAACAATATGTGTGGACTCCAGCCATGACTCAATGACTTAACTGAATCACTGGTGCTGAAACACACCAAAAACTAGCAAACACTGCGGCCCTCTGGGACAGGATTGTAACACCTGTGATGCAGACGATGGTAGTTGCAGTAATGTTAGCCAGTGTCTACTGATAACGCTGCATAGTGACAAGACATAATTTTAACCTCAAACAGTAAAAAAGCCAGCTAAATTATTCTATGATTGCAAGCAAAAGAAGCAAGCTAAAGTTACAGCTAGCTAGACCGTTAATACTCACACAATTAGGCTTGATAAATCTCTCTCAAGAGCCTTTTCAATTAATGCACAGTAAATGTGGATGTAGATGCTGACAATTTTTAGGCTTTCCTTGTTTCACTATAACGTGAAGACAGAAGTTATTTTGAGACCTAAGCACAATAAAATTGCAAGGTTGTTAAATACAATATCAAGCAAAATGAGGTTTAGATATTGGCTTGGACCTTTCTTTTACAAGGTAACCATGGAAACTGAAGCACACACTAAGGGCCAAATCCAGACCGGCGGTCAAGTTCATTTTCCACATAACTCACCATTGAAAGACTGAGTGATTTATGTGGAAACTGCACTTAGGCACAGGCCTGCATTCAGCCCTAAGCATACAAGACAACAGTTGAGGATCAGGCAAGGCTGATTGTACAGGCTTTCAAAAATATCAACGTGTCTGCGTGCTAAGAGAGGACCGACAATGGCAATTAATTGCAACAACATTAGACATAACATTCACAATATTTGAGGGCGTGAATGCTACCCATTTAGTTTCCATTTTTTGACCTTCTGATTTTTTGACTCTCTTTTTGACTGTTGAACTCTACTGACGACTGGCTTAAAAGCAATCAGACGACAAAAATCCATTTTATCATCATTGAAACTGCTGGCAATCCCAAAACAAATAAGAGGGGTGGGCCACAGATGCGTTCCAGTATATTTTTTTTAAGTGTTCCATTAAGGATAAAATAAATCAAACTGTCTAAATTTTACATTACCTTCATGATTTGGCTCTATTTGACATAAAGACTATTTCACTTAAATGAATACTGTGCAGCAACAGTATGGTTTTTCCCTTGTAAAAACTATTGAGGTTGCTTCATTAAAGCATTACTGCATATATATATATTTGACAATCTTCCTGACTGCTATGTATTTGTGACATGATTTTCTTACTGGTTCAATTCAAATGAGTTTAAGAACAGGGACAATCTTGTTAGAAACAATGCCAAGCATTGTCAACTTAATATTTGTGGTGGGATGCACATGTATGAAGATGTGAAGACCTTAATCCAAGACCTAATCCAGCCAATACATGCAAAGTGCAAAACGGTTCCAGCAAAGCACGTGTTCACAAACATACTTAATGGCAATAGCATTGCCCAGGGATCTGAATTTCCACTGGATCAGTTTATCCTCTTCTTATCTTATTTTATTCATAATTCCAAAATGCCTTTAAGGACATTTCAAAATTTTCCTTTTAAATTCAGCTAACACTTCAAAATGATTTTTCATTTATTTATTTTTTTACACAGATTGCTTGATAAACATTCAGGGCTTTTAACTCAAAAACAACTAATCAAAGAAACTTGGCAAAATACAGTGGACAAAAGAGAACAAATAGAAAACACAGTGCAACATAGGAGCCAACACCTTGCGCTCAAAGATTTACACTAACCAACATACAGCCTCATAGAAAACATACCCTTCAATGTACGTTCTATTCCCTTGTTTTAAAATGAAATATGTACTATTTAAAATACTCTAACTTAACAGTATTTTAAATAAAGATATGATTAAAAAAAGCAGGAAAACATCCCAAGAACAACAGAAATTACCTCCACAATATAATCTCAAGATTGAAAAAATAAATCATTTAAGCATATGATTGAGTATAATATTGCACATGGTATGTGATATGAGTCTGATCATATCAGTAGCTATGTAAAGAAAAGATTTTTTTTTTAAGTCCAGATCTATATTTGAAAAACTGCTGTTCTACTCTCCTGTACATTGTGTTCATTGCTATGAGTCCAAAATACAATCAAGACCCTATCATTTCGATGTGCATTTATTTGGGTGCATATTGTAACATTTACAAATTACTATAGGATTTAAGGGTCAGAGCATTGGTAAGCATGATATGCTGTCAGACCTTAGCACAACAACAGAACATGGCATGGATTTGTCTTACTCAGAATGAACCAGAATATCTCTCCCCTAACCTGAAGCCATCAGTAGAACCCTGCCAGAAAATCAGATCAAAATACAGAAGCCTACACTTCAAGTCGGGTTAGTAAAGCAACTTTCAAAATAATTGAGTCCTCACTTGAATTACTTCAAGCGTTCTAAATGATGATTAGCAATTACTAATATCTTAAATAACCCTGTATATAAAAATACATTAAATATGAAGTTATGTACTACAAATTGACAGTGGTCATTACTGGTATTTTTTTTCTCTTTTTTCTTTTGACATTTAATTTCTGTATCTGATTTTCTTGAGTATGTTATTTTGTATGTTATCTTTACAAACAGATACAAATAATGTAGACTTACAAAAGAAATTCAGGTAAGCTTACATGGCAAGCAGCTGTTCTTTTGGGCTTATAGAGCCTCACATGTAAACGCCCAAACATTTCTAGAGAGACCACCGTTGTTAAAACAACTATCTTTTATACATTTACTTGAATCTGCAATTGAAAAACAAAACTCACTGTTTAGTTTGCACATGCCTTCCCATTCCATAAATGAATACAAATGTTGCACAACCAGCAATGGCAAGGTAAAATCCAAACTGTAGGGCAGATGGATTTCCCAGGTATAAAACATGTAGAGATCCAAACCTGTTTCCAGTCAAACATCAAGATCTCCAATTTTGGTACTGTTAGACATTCCAAATTTCCACAATTCCATTCTACGCTTCCAAGAGCAAGAAATAAGCAGAAGCTCAAACATGAGGTACATAAATTGATTTCAATACCTAATAAATTTGGTTAAAAAAGAAGAAGAAAAAAAAGAAACCCAAAGTACTTATTTTGATAGCAGCAACTTATTACTGGTGCTAAGGACTGAATTTCAATATCTAACAATGTGAACCATATATTCATATCAATTTGTACATACCATCACTTAATTTCTTTTTTTTTTTTTTTTAAAAGGCTGTATCTGCAACAAAGTCACAGCTGCAGTATGTCTACGTAGCATAAGTGATCTGATTTTGCCATGCAGCCTCTTGGAAACATGTTTCAATGGTAGTTGAGAATTTATGTAATTCTTAAGTCAAAAAGGCACTTTTCTCATTGTGGAGGGGGCATGGGTGGCCTACATTCGACTTAGGGCCGTCTGCTCTTCTAGCACTTGAAGGTAGTCTGGCGTACCTTGCAGCTTTGCCTTAAGTTCATAGTACTCACTTTTCCGTTGCTCAACAACAATCTTACTATGGTTGCCCCCTATGAGAGATTTTTTCATTTTTTTGTCCTGTGGTTTTTCAGGGTAACGGATCTCAAAACCACTTATTCCTATACTGTTGAAATCCTTCTTATTTTCCAAAAAATTATGAAGAAACATGTTTGATTCCCTTCCTGGCAAAAACTCATCCAGCTCATCTATACAGCCCAGTCCTCTGTTTCTGTGATCCAGTGGGTCCATGTCCTTGTCAGCACCACTTCTAAGAAAAAGCCTTTGAGAGTCAGCAAACGTCAAACAAGACTCAGAGTCCCTCAGCCCACACGTGTGACTTGTGCTCATGTGTTCGATGGTTTGGGGAATGAAGGTCTCCCCGCCCAGGTCATCTGCCTTATTGGACTTGCGATCACGTTTTCTGAGCTGAAGCTGTATGGAGCCACACTCCTGGTTCCCCAGTCCCTCGTGCCTGCCTGCGGGCTTCTTGGCTCGCCTCAGCACAAAGACGAGAAGGCAGAACGCAACAAAAACAGTGAGGATCAGGACGACCAGAATGCTGAGGATCATGATGGACAGGGGAACTGGCCCCCCAGGCGGCATTTTACCCACATCTTCTGGGGACATGGAGGTCGCAACAGGAGTGGGATCGGGTAGGATCAGCGGGGGCTTTGCTATGAGCTTGGGACATAAAATTTCATTTTTCAGTAATCTCAGCTCAATATTAGAAAACTGGACAGGCGATGCACATTTGACCTCCTTAGTGGCTACCCCATCACTAAGCTTCTCCAGCCACAGTTTTAAAGCAACCAAGTCACAAGTGCAATCCCACGGATTGCCTTCCAGGTCGATCTGAGAGAGAGTTCTGAGCTGGTCAAGAACGCCACTCACAGGCAGATAGGGGAAATGATTGTTCTTCAGATTCAGCCTGGCAAGAGCGACGCCCGCAAATATATAAGCTGGGAGGCTCTTCAGTACATTATTGTTCAGATACAAAAGCTGCAGATTGGGCATGGGGTCGAATGTCCCAGCTAATATCTCCTTTATGGCATTGTATTCCAAGTACAAGTACTGGAGGTTAGTGAGCCCGAGAAACATTTCAGGGTAAAGACGCTCCAGCTGATTACCATTTAGATAAAGCCTGCGGAGGTTGGTCAAATTGGCAAACACACCCTTCTGAACCGTCACTATCTGATTGCTGCCCAAATGTAACAAATCCAAACCTTCAAATCCTCGGAAATCATCTAAGCCGATATCTCTTATGTAATTGCTGCTGAGGTGTAGCTTCTTGGCATTAGGTGGCTTGGGTACTAGATCTGCTAGATTTTCTATATTCCTTCCTTGGCAACTAACACTGATGCCAAAGTCAGAAGGATGCGCTTTACATGTACAGGGCAGTGGACAGAAGAAAACTGGGGGGATCTTCGTCTGATAAGTCAAGTTTTGGTTAAGATTTCCCGCAGCGATCCCTATGGTTTTTGAGGGATTTGTTGCCCTGGGTGCTTTGGTAACCAGGCCTTGTATCACAGTCGGTTCAATATCAGGTGCAGTTTGTCCATTTTCTGGCTGCAAAGGCGGCATCTGGACGTCAAAGTCACTACCGGTTCCCATGGGGCACAGTTCCTGCTTGTTGGTTTCTTTCAAAAGCCTCCCATACAGATCGCTTGGGGTTTCACATATAGCCTCACCTATATAGATATTATATGGCATATTCTCCAACCAGGCCTTCAGTGGTAACAAATCACAGGTACAATTCCAGGGATTGTCATCCAGCTGCAATTCCACAATTCTGCCAATGTGTTCCAAAACTCCAATGTAAGACAGCTTTTGTATCCTGTTCCCTCGAATATCCAAATGTGTGAGAGAAGCAAAGCGGAAAATGTTATCAGGGAGACCCGGAATAAGATTATCATTAAGGATGAGCACTTTCAACTTATGCAGTTTATTGAAGGCTCCCCGTTCAATAGATCTGATTAAATTGTAGTCAGCCTGGATGTATTCCAAGTTCTCAATGCCTAGGAAAGTGTCAGCCCGGAGCACAGTTAATTCATTGTTATTTAAGTGCAACTGTTTCAGTGCACTGAGTCCATGGAAAGCCCCTCCTTCAATGCTCTGCAATTTGTTGTTTCCCAAATGGAGCGAGACTGCATGAGAGAAATTGAGGAAGGAGTTAGGATAAAGAATTATCAGTAGGTTGTTTTGAAAATTTAGATGATAGAGGCTGGAGGGCGGGGGTTTCAGCTGGGTCGGTCTGTACACAGCAATGTTCTCACAGTTCACATAGAGGACGTTTTCGATGGACATGCAAGAGCAAGCGCTGCAGGTCTCCGCGGAGAGGTCAGGATCCGAGTTAGGAGACGAACTCGGTATGGTGAAAGCTACCAGAAAGAACAGCAGCATTTTGATTTTTAAAAATCCAGTGCACCATTTAATAACCTTTGAGGAGAAAAAAAAAACAAAAACAAATAAACAAACAATAAAAATACAGATTTTTTAATATATGTATGTAATAATATGTCATCATTTTCATGCATATATTTGGTCTTTTAAAAATGCACTATAGAATGGAGAATATGGCTTTTAAAATATACAGCAATGGGGGTACTGTTGTGTCATATCAACACCAAAAATCATTATACAACAAACAGCAACAGCAACAAAAACGATAACTACAACAGTAGTAGTAGTAGTAGTAGTATTAATAATAATAATAATAATAATAATAATAATAATAATAATAATAATAATATGAAATTGCACATATCCAGGATATATCCAACCACGAGCTTCATTTAAAAACACTTTACAAAAAAATGAATATTATAAATAATTTTCCAAAATTTCTTGGAAAATCACATTCGGACTATTAAGTAAAACGGTAACCCGTTCTTTTCAGTCGATGTATCTGGCACGTTCAGAGCTTTAATGCTGCAAGCGGTCTCATAGCTCAAGCCAAAGAATCGATTACATAAAATTAATACAGGGAAACCGCAGAATAAAACACGGTATGTTGTGTTTTCATACATTAACATAAAACGCATGTATGTCAAGATAACTGTTAACTTACCCAAAGCCGTAAACGATTCGCTTTCTCTTAAAATTATTCCAGTCACTGACCGCGCACGGAGCAGCAGTATTCCCACAGACATTCGCATTGCTGTACATTCAGTTATTTTTTTATTTTTTTTAAAATCCCAAAGCAGGCTTTATTCGTCTTGAAAACGACTTATTTTTATAAATTTATCCGGTCGGTTTAGTCCCATTTAGACATTCAGTTCGTTGTAGCATATACTAAAACACTGCTTCTCTAACACAACGGGGACTAAGGACAGAAGCACTGGTGCCAACGCAACTCCAGCAGCATCTCTGAAAGAAGGGAAATACCGCTTCGCTCACATACAGTCCATATAACCTACAGTCTAACGGTGTAGCCGGGCTTAACAAAGATTGAGGAAAAAAAATTCAACATAACCTGATGAAATTAACCGAAGCAATCCTACCGTTGTTAGCCTACCTCGGAGGGTTGATACTGAATGTCAAGCTGCTTCTCTCTAGCTCTGCAATTCGTAGGATTGTCAGTACGCTGTCTGAGTTAGACTGCTCTGTAGGGGGGGGGAAAACTACGTGCTGTGATATTCTGAAAAGCGTTTCGGCGATTGAATTGACGCGGAAAATGAATAATTCAACGAATTCAGATGCGGTCTACCCAAGAAGGAGAGACCTCTTTCCATTATCCAAAAAGATACAGACACTGCGTTCAGATACAAATGATTAACAGCATCACACGAGTTGAAGCTTCCTAAAGGGAAGCGAGGGTGATTGATATGAACAACCTGTTTCAAAAAGTGGAAAGCGTATGTGGAAGGGGAGTTTCCAAAGCTGACAGATAGCAAATTGAAAACTTTGAGAAACATCTGTCTCCAACGCCCAAAGCAATTAGTTTTAAATTCAAGTCACATAAATATATTGGCTATATACCTTAACCCCCCCCCCCCCCCCCCCCCCGCCCCCCCAATATATATATATATATATATATATATATATATATATATATATATATATAATTGCCAAACAGCAAATCATAGTGAAAACAACAACAGAAACAATATATATTTTTATATATTTTTATATAAAACAATATGTGCAACATTACTGAATCAGGGTCTAGGCCTAACTGTTGCCTGTAATTTATGGAGTCTAGTCCTAACCAATTGAATGAAGGCCTTTAACTACCTCTCCAAAGAGGTAATATAACCTAAAATTATTTAAGTGAAGCCTACTGTCTTACTGACATAGCCTATTTTAAAATAGAGTTCTTCAAGGGGTGGACACAAATTTTTATTCTTGTTAAGGCAAAATGGTTATGTTATAGCCCACTGTACATTTTATAGCTCCATATGACAGTGTTTACTTAATATATCCTATATTTTGTGCTTATCAGATGAGATTCCCACCAATACCTTTGTGTTATGTTTGGATGAAGCAGAGAGCCTTCATATGATTTCAGAGGGGAATGATGGCTGCAGTGTCAATGTAAAGTTATACTGGAGGTTAAGAATTGTCTTCATTCAAGTATGTCATGATCTAAATAATTTTCTTTTATATTGTTCTGTATAGGCCTGTGTAAAGCAAATGTGGAACATGGCATATCATGATGTAGCTTAAAGATAATAATGGGTTTACATGTTTCATTCTAAGTGAAATTGCCTGCTTGAGAGGTATCAATAGTCTACTATTACTGCTACTAAGATCATTCTTTCTGTTCATTAGCAAAAATACATAATAAATTAGGAAAACCCTGAAGAAGACTCTAATATATATATATATATATATATATATATATATATTTTTTTTTTTTAAACAGTAAATAGAAGCAAAACATGAAACCATATGCTTCAAATAAATAATAACAAAATAGTCATTCCTCATTTAGATATACCAAATATGCCATTGTTTTGGGGAGGAAAATCCATATAGATTACAGCAATTTAAGAAATACGTAAAGTTAAAACTGTACATGTTTTATGAGTGTCATTTTTGTGACTTCAAAGATCATCCTTGTATCATCCTTTGTATTTTATCAGCCACACAGACAGGAACTAAAAGTATGCCCTCTTCTGGCAGAAAAGGTGAAGATTGGGGGACAACGTGCATGTCTGTTTCAAGAACCACAATGTTGAAATTTGATTTGATTCTAATAAGAAACTATATGAATATTGCAGTTATTTACTCAACTTTTACAGTAATTATGGTTGCCATTTCTCCCCAAACATTCTGTTATTGAATAGGAGCATAGATTGTTATCTACAACTTGTCTGATATGATTGCTGTGCATGGGTAATTAATACATGCAAATTATGTTTTACATACAGACCTTTTCAGGATTTTGGCCCTTCTTCAGACCTGGTGAGTAATCCTACACACACACACACACACACACACACACACACGCAAACATACATATTCAGTGGAGAACTGTCAGGGCCCTCTAGGACTAAGATTTCTTTATTTTATTTTATTTAAAAAAAATTAATTCCTGTTTTATATTCAGTCATTCATTTTACATTCATGTTCATTTTTTAAAGAAAAACATGATATTAAAAAAAGTTTCTAATACAAACTGAGCAACCCCACCCTTCTCAGTCTGTGTTGGAAAATACAGCTAGATTTGGATTGGAGCCATATTTTGGAGTGATAGCAAAACTAACGAATCAGATTTCCCTCACAGGTGGTGGTGGTGGAGGTGTCATGGTTTGTACGACTGTCCCAGATACTGGCTCACTTGTCTTCATTGATGATGCAACTATGCCTGTGTATTTGACTGTTTTTTTTTCTCTCAGTATCATAATGGCTTCCTTGACTTTCATTGGCACAACTCTGGTCCTCATGTTGACAAACACAAAGAACAGTCTCCAAAGGCAATAAAAAGGCTAGAATGAAAACTAGATACTGAAAGCTCTCTTATACCTGCACTAAGGAAGCTGAACGTACTTGACTAATTGGAAACTCCTGTGACGCCTTGTCCCACGACCATGCCCTGAAATGGGGGGACTATTACAAAAAGTGCTGCAATTTCTACATGGTGGAACCAAAATGTGTAAAAATGCACTTAAGTAAAAGCTGAGAATCATTAACATTAACCACATTGTTTGAGTACAAATCTAAAATTGTACAAGAAAAAAAAGACTTTTCTAAAACATTATTAAGCTCACTGTATGTACAGGTATATTATCTCAATAGTCATAAAATGTCATTTTATTTTGAAAAGAACCATCATGGTTGTGTGGCAGATGGTGACTATTTACTCCTCAGATGTTTATATTTGTATACATTAGGACTTTGGCACTATGAGTAGGAACAAGCACTAAAACGCTGCACATTTCATTAGCTGGAGTCTTCCATTAGCTGCTTGTTTAGCTATGAGTGTCAGATGCTCCTCTTCTGTCATTAGTTTTGTCAGTTCCACACAGCTCAACCACAAAAGTTTTGAAAACATGTTTAATTTGTGATAAACGGAGCTTGTCGAACAGCAGTAGATGATTCTCTTGTTTCTATAAATTAGTATTTTGTATTAACTTATTGTGCTTAGCCCTCTCATCCACAGTTATACAGTAGCTCCAGTGTGCTTTCTCTTCAGGTGCTCGTGCATCACTGTTGTGCTCCCGTGCCACGCAAGTCCAGCTTTTTGAATTCTTCAATGTGCTCCCTTACTTTGGAAGATTTGGGTCGCACACAAGTTTCCACCAGTAGAGCTGCCACCTCCATCCCCGCCATCTTTCAAATGCATTTCCATTCTCTCAAGGAAGTAACGTAGTGACTATGCGATCAACGTGCAAGACCTGTGTTCTATCCAGACTGGTGCGATTTGGTCTATTACGATCTAAATGGGACACAGCTATACAATTTGGAACACTGCCCTACTAAACTTTTAAAAAAGTAGATCCAACTTATCGATAAAGAAATTTGTTGCCAACAAAAATCTTTTTGTCGGTTTGTCGACGTCATCGATTAGTTGTTGTAGCCCTAAAACGTATTGTGTGGATTTACTATCCACACCCACACTAAGTTTGAAATTATACCCCCTAACCCATTTTCTTTCTAATAATACTGCATTCTGTATTTTGCTCTTGCTCCTGTTGTGGCATCAAACTGTATTTTGTGAGATTATGTATTGACTAATACCTGTTTGCAAAGCTTAATGTTTACATGCGATGTATCTAATGCTAAAAAAAAGTCCTGAGACTCAGTACCATTGTTCCTGGATTTAAAAGAAATAAGGATGAGAGAGAGTGACGTTTCATAAGTATACTCATAGATAAACAAAATGGAATTCAGTTCCATTCACTTTGTTAAAGAGCATCATCCTACTTTTCCATACACAACACAATGATGAGTAAGACATATATCCCCTGTGATAAAACTCAGTGCACTATGACTGCATCAAGAGGCTTTAAAGTGGAAGGGGAAGCATACATGTACAAAATGTCTCCGTGAGGAAATACTGACAAGATAGCTGATTGTACAATGTTTTTTCTATTAATGAAAGAGAGACTATTTATAAATATGTTAATTACAAGAGAAACCTTTTCAGGGAAACCTTTTAGAATCTTTATTTCTGTACAAGATTCCAATTTTAGCTTTTAGCTTTTGATGCAGATGTTCCACATGAGTCTTAAAGGATAATCTACCGCCCAGCCAAAATCCTAAATATTTATAATATTGCAATTTCAATTTGGGTAGCATGACGTGCATGAATGAAGACATTAGAAGAAATTCCCTATTTGATTTCTGGAAAATAAAATACATTTTGTGATTAATGAGAGCTAACTGAAAAGAATCAAAAGCAGGCTGTAAGTTAGTAACGACCTAGTTAAGCGTGGAGTCAGTGGCGTACAAGATTGTATCATCTGCATAAAAATGGAAATTACAATGCAGTGTTGAGAGCACCATGTTATTTACATAAATTGTGAATAGAAGTGGACCAAGCTAATGTCATTATACTTGCAGTTGTTTTGCTATGTGGTCATACTCTCCTGCACGATGTAAAGGATTTTTAGGCACTTATAGTTTTGCTGATTTGGATATGGATATTTTACACACAAATGCAGAATGGATTGAACACTGGAAGGACAGGTGATTAGGTGGGTTGGGGTTAAGGATGTTAAGTTGCGAGTAAGAACGTGTGGAAGGGTTTTAAAATTGTGAAATCATTTTGCAAGTATAGAGTTGTCCAGGTGTTTGCATCTTAAACATATGCCAGATTTTCCATTAACAGCACACCAATAGAAGGGCTATTTATTAATCCACTCTATAACTGTGAAAAATCCTTGGAGCAGAAGAACAATTATTTGCCAGAAAACTTTTAATTAATGCTTTGGTCATTACCATTTATAATTTATTTTATTTTATTTTATTTATTTTTGGTTCTACTTCTGGAAAAAAAAGTCAATTTTTTGTTTTCATTTGAGAGAGAGGGAGATATTTTCACTTTAAAGCATACATTCTCCCATGAAAATGATCATGTGATGCTGGGAGGGCTGGGCTGCCCCTCCTTTTTGGCTGCTGTATACTACCCTTGTTGACCCACAGTTTGGGAGGTCTCGCATATAAGCATGGGCATCTCATGCTGACCAGCAAGCAGCTCTGGTGTCGGCACAATCAATCAATCAAATTTTATTTATATAGCGTATTTTACAACAGTTGTCACAATACACTTTACAGACAACCCTAGCCTAAACCCCCACAGGAGCAAGCCTAAGGCAACAGTGGCAAGGAAAAACTCCCTGTGGCAGATGGGGAGAAACCTTGGAAGGAACCAGGCTCAAGGGGGAAACCCATCCTCCTCTGGTCGGCTCAGGGTGCCGACTGGTGACCAGCATGTCAGCCAGTTTATGCAGAAGATATGATATGTGATGTGGCTCAGATGATGGGTGGGGCCAGGTGGCGGTGATGGGGAACAGCAGGTGGCGGCAGATGTGGGCAGGGTGGAGGCAATGACGAAGGAGGGGCTGGACCGCAGAGGTGGGGGAGATCAGACGACTCTCAAAGCACTCTCGAGGGTTGGGGCAAGAGCCCCGCCGGCAGCGTGGGGAAGAGGGTGGAAACAGCAATTAGGGAATTTGCAATATAGCAGACAGTGAGTAAGTGCCAGTGGTATGTATTGGGGGACCCCGCCAGGAGTAGAATATGGCTGCATATCTACTAGGACAGGGATGGAGAGCCCATGCAGTCATGAGGGGTAGACAACCATACCCGCCTATCAACAGCCAGCCCATGTAAAGTCGGGTCACAGCTGATTGACAGGTGACAGTAAGGAAAGGATTGCCACCTACAAAGCTCTATGACTACAGGCTTCTCGCACCCTGTCTCCAGACTACAACTGATTGTAAGCTTGAGCATAGAGGTGCGTTTTTAATCTAGATTTAAATATTGAGACTGTGTCTGACTCCTTTATAAATATTGGAAGCTGGTTCCACAGTAGTGGGGCCCTGTAGGAGAAAGCCCTACCACCTTTTAGGTTCTTGGAAATTCTTGGGACTACCAAGTAGCCTGCATCTTGAGATCGGAGTGACCTTGTGGGCTTATAAGGTAGGAGCAGGTTCGATATGTACACAGGTGCACGTCCATGCAGAGCTTTAAAAGTCAGGAGCAAAACCTTGAAGTCTATCCCATGCTTAATGGGTAGCCAGTGAAGCGACGCTAGTACTGGTGTAATGTGCTCATACTTCTTAGTTCTGCTCAAGATACGAGCAGCTGCATTCTGCACAAGCTGGAGACTCTTTAAGGAGTTATTAGGGCAGCCAGAAAGCAGGGCGTTACAGTAGTCTAACCTAGACGTAACAAACGCATGGATCAATTTTTCAGCATCCTCGACTGACAGGAAATGTCTAATTTTAGCTATGTTGCGCAGCTGAAAGAAGGCAATTCTGAATATGTTTTTTATATGGGTGTCAAAAGATAGATCAGGATCAATGGTGACACCAAGGTCTTTAACGACCATATTAGGTTCAGCCAAACAACCATCACAGTTTAAGGTGAGAGTAGACAATTTCTCCCTTAATATTTTGGGACCCAAAACCAACATTTCAGTCTTGTCTGAATTTAGGAGCAGAAAATTTGAAAGCATCCAAACCTTGATATCTACAATACAGGCCTCTAACCGTGAAAGTGGCAGTGCTTCGCCAGGTTTCATTGAAATATAAATCTGGGTATCGTCCGCATAACAGTGGAACTCTACGCCATGTGCCCGGATAATATTGCCAAGTGGTAGCATATATAGCGAGAAGAGTACTGGTCCTAGTACTGATCCTTGTGAAATACCATATTTCATTATTGAGGAGCTGGACTCATCTTCTTTTAATTTGACAAACTGTTTCCTGTCACATAGGTATGATCCAAACCATGCGAGTGCCTGTCCATGAAGTCCAACACAGGCCTGGAGTCTGTCCAGAAGAATTCCATGGTCAATTGGATCAAAAGCTGCACTCAGGTCGAGGAGCACAAGAACCGACACAGAGTTACGGTCGGCTGACAGTAGTAAATCATTTGTAACCTTGATAAGTGCGGTTTCTGTGCTGTGGTGGGGTCTAAACCCAGTTTGGAATACTTCATGGATACTGTTAGAGCTAAGGTATGCACTTAGTTGCTTAGCAACAATTTTCTCCAATAATTTTGAAAGAAATGGAAGGTTTGAAATAGGTCTGTAATTTTCCAATTTATCGGGTTCTAGGTTTGGTTTCTTCAATAATGGCTTAATGACTGCCACTTTTAGTGACTCAGGTACGTATCCTGTGACTAGGGATGTGTTAGCGATTTTTAGTATATGCTGGCCTAGTACTGGAAATAGTTCTTTAATCCAGTTTGAAGGAATAGGATCGAGTACACAAGTCGTCGGTTTTGAAGACATAACTAATTCAGATAACTCAACCATGCTAATGGGCGTAAAACAGCTCAGTACTGCTGTCTGTAAATCTTCCTGTTGTAACCAGGTGCGGGGCTGTTTATTAACATGAACAGAAATAGTGCATGATGGAGACAGTTTGGAAATCTGGTCTCTAATAGCCTCAATTTTCTGATCAAAGAAGTTCATGAAGTCAATGCTGCTAAGATTGGAGGGATAAGTTGAAAACTCTGATGATTGTTTTTTAGTTAATTTATCCACAGTGCTAAATAGGAATTTTGGGTTATGTCTATTTTGTTCAATAAGTTTTGAGAAAAAGGCAGATCTAGCAGAAGCAAGAGCTTGCTTATACTGAAGAAAGCTGTTTTTCCATGCAAGATGAAATACTTCTAGCTTTGTTGACCGCCATTTTCGCTCTAATTTTCTAGTAGACTACTTCAGGGCCCGGGTGGTATCGTTATACCATGGAGTGTGCTTTTTCTGACTAGGGTTTCTCCTCTTAAGGGGGGCAACAACATCAAGAGTGTTCCTGAGGGTAAAGGTTAGCTGGTTAGTCAATTTGTCCAGAGCGGCTTCATCAGCATTTTCATCAGTCTTTTCTTCTGTGGAGAGGAATGACTCCGGAAGCATATTTAAAAACTTTGGAATAACCTCAGGGTTTACTGAGCGGCTGTAGTAATATCTAGGCTCTGATACAGGAGGATTTGATGCCTTAATATTGAACGTAATAAGGAAATGATCTGATAGTATAGGGTTATGAGGTGCGATGGTAAGATTTACCACACGAATACCATGGGACAAAACTAAGGTATGGCCACGGTAGTGAGTAGGCTCACAAACATTCTGTACAAAACCAATGGAATCAATAATAGAGGCAAAAGCTGTTCCTAGGGGGTCACCATTTTTATCCACATGTATGTTGAAATCACCAACAATTATGACCTTATCTGCTGAAATTGCAAGGTGTGATAAAAACTCGGCAAATTCCCTTAAGAAATCAGAATAAGGCCCAGGTGGCCTGTAAACAGACACAAGAAAAAAGGACTGCCCGCTAGCACTTTTATTAGCTAGATCGGGCTGTACACAGTTAGTAATAAGAGCTTCAAAAGAGGAGAACATATATCCATGCTTAGGCGCTAGACTCAATAAGGACTGATAAATAGCTGCAACGCCTCCCCCTCTGCCTGATGGACGTGACACCTGAGTACCTATGAAACCCACAGGAGACGCTTCATTAATCGCAACATATTCATCAGGTCTTAGCCAAGTTTCAGTCAGACATAATACACTGAGATTATGGTCTATTATCAATTCGTTGACAAGATCTGCTTGATGTAGGACCCACATTTATTCAGACAGAGGAGTCTGACCAGTTAACTAAGCTATATATTGCATTTTCCTTGACCAACTATAATAATTTTCCAACTATTAAAGCATATTGATAAATAAAGAGGCTCTTAATAACAGAATGGATTTGATTCCTATCTACCATTCTAATATTTGGTAGCCAATGTGGGAAACCACTGCATGTGTCCAATGTGCCATTTCATCAGACATGGCTTTTGTTTGTCTTTGGAGTCCGTTATTGGTGTTTGTCAGCATACCGGACCAGAATCGTGCCAAATAAAGTCAAGGAAACCATTAAGAAGCTGAGAAATAGGATGAAAAATAACAGTCTGAGACATAGGCCAAACCTTAGGCTTACCAAAATCAACTGTTTGGAACATCATTAAGAAGAAAGAGAGCACTGGTGAGCTCAGTAATTGCAAAGGGCCAAGTAAGGCCAAGGAAGACCTCTACAGTTAATGATGAAGAATGACTGAAGAATTCTCAGAAACACCTGTGAAGCCATTTGTCCTGAATGGTATGGTGCCCTGAAATGCTGTAATTCCTTCATGGTCAAACAAATATTACAACACCGTGTAATAAAAGCTGAGAATCTACACTTTAACCACATATGAATCATTTGAAATATGAAATAAAAATATGGAGTATAGAGCCAAATCAAGAAAAAAATATGGCTTTATCTCAAACATTATGGAGCTCACTGTAAATGATGCTCTTGCCTCTTTTGTGCGGGCAAAATAAGTTGGAAATGCCTTAGCATGGCACCTCTGGATGCAGAAAAACCAGTATGCTTTTTTTCTTTTCCAAAGAATAAAGAGACCCACGAGAAATGGGTTTCAGTTCTGGAG